>NW_024039540.1:2187500-2492248 GCF_016077235.1 Cyprinodon tularosa
TATGACAATATTTAATATCCACTGGTTTATAAGGTGATTCAAGAGGAAGATCTTTCAATTGTTCATCATAAAAACATGTTTCTGTCTGCAGTAAAAGAAAACAAACCAGCCTGTAGAGGAAGTGCCCGCTGGCCGCGTGGAGCCCACTCAGGAGCTCCACTGCCGTGGGAAGAAAAACACAGAACAGAGGGAGTTGTTTACCTTACAATCCTTGAAGAACATCTCTGAACTTAATCAATGCATCATCATCATCATCATCATCACCGGTGTCCTCTCCATGAACGTCCCTCTATCACAGACCAACACCGGCTTAGTGGAAACAAACCCCTTTCTCTCTATATCTGTCTGTCTGTCCGGACAGCAGCACTAACGTTACCTCCGCCTCACTTCCGCATACCTGCAGCCAGGTAACTGCAGTGGCGCGGCGCGTGCCAGGTGTGCACAGGTGTGCCGGTTGTTGTTTTTTGTTTTTTTTTAAGCGAAGGAAGCGGTGACGTCCCTTTAAAGAGAAGGCGGGACGTCGAAGTCACGTTCAGTGTTTTGAGAAGAAGACCGAAACCTTTTTAGGAAAGACCGGAGAGTTTGGAGAAAGTAGAATCGTCATCATACGTCACTGAAGCTGATGAACCGGTTTACTGTTTCAATTGAGCTGTTTCAATTTCATATCTGAAAATGTTTACACCACATAATGATTTTTATCAGCAAGAATAAACGCCTTGATATTCAGCTTATTCTATAATCTATGGGGCGCCAAATGTGAAAAAAATAAAAAAATTCACTGTCATATTTCTGTGAAAGTGGCAGCTGGAAAATAGAGGGCGCTAGGGCGCCGCCCCACCCACTCAATCACCCTAATTAAGATATAAAAAAGAAAAATTATCATTACATTTTTTTAAATTGACATTTAAAATATTTTTACATATATTAATATGTATTTCTTAGATGTGCAAGATACGTATTTAATCTTGAATGGCTAGTAAAGGTTCATTCAATTTTTCATCGGATTGGTGACGTAATTCTGCCCTAGGGTGCAAAAATCTTTGCCCATTGACTCTCGTTAACAGTTGTACATGTGAGGGCGTGCAGGTGGCACAGTGCTTAACACACACAACCCATGTATGGAGGTCTTAGTCCTTGATGCAGCCGACCCGGGTTCAAATCCGACCTGTGGTCCTTGGCCGCATGCCTCTCCTCTCTCTCATACCCCCATTCCTGTCAGCCTACTGTTCAAAAAATGAGCCGTTAGTGCTGTGAAAAAAAAAAAGTTCCACATGCTGTGGAAATGTATAGGAGAGCTTGGGGTGCAGCTCTGATGTGCTGACAGGAAGTGTATTTTGCTCATCACCTCTTTATTCTCGTAATGTTACCACTGTATTCTTAAAATAAAAAAAAATCTCTAGCCTGGCCCTAATACTCCATCGTAGTTTTACCAGCATACCTTTTTTTAAATTATTATTAGCATCCAGTGAAGACAGCAAAGTTAGAATTTAATTTTAGAGAGAGACATGTTTCTTTACTGTGCATATGGCAACAAAAGCTTGGAGTTGGGTGGTAATTAGTTAGATTTACTCATTTATATTTACTTGTAACATTTTAGGGGGAAAATATTTTCATGAGTAGTTTAACTGGACTGTACTTCTCACTTATACCAAAGTATATGGTTAGTGGTGGCCAGGTGGCTAGGGAATTGCACTTGGAATCCTGAGGTTGTGAGTTTGAAACCACAGATTGATCCCCGGGCGCGGCACGATGGCAGCCCACTGCTCCTCAAGGTGATGGGTTAAATGCAGAGAGTTAATTTCTCCTTTGTGAGATTAATAAAGTTCTTGTGAAATATTATTATTCCTACTTGGAACAGTGAGTCTTTCTGCATGGAGTTTGCATGTTCTCCCTGTGCATCCGTGGGTTCTCTCCAGGTACTCCGGCTTCCTCCCTTAGTCCAAAAATATTACTTTTAGGTTTAATTGGATTCCCTAAATTGTCCTTAGGTGTGTGTGTGTGTGTGCATGGTTTTTCTTGTTTTACCTACAATGTGAGGGAAGTATTTTGTAAAATATCCTACATGCGAGGACTTACAGGTACATATGGGGACATTCAACTGGTCCCTATATGGTAAAGTTCTGTTCTTTGAGTTGGGGTTAGGTTTCGGACTAAGGTGTGAATTCAGTTTAGATTAGGATTAGGTACATCTTGGTAATAGTTAGGGTTAGGGTAAGGGTCTAGGTTAGGCTATATAAAATGAAGGCAAGTCAATGAAATGTCCCCATATTTCATGAAAACAAAGCTGTGTGTATGCCTCTGTGTGTCTCTGTGTTGCCCTGCGACAGATTGGTGACCTGTCCAGGGTGACCTACCTCTTGATCATAGATTGCTGGAGATTCCGGCACCACTTTGACCCTTACAGAATAAGCAGGGAATGATGGATGAATTCGTTTAATACCCTTTTGTTCATAAAAAAAGTATTTGGATGGGTTTCTTCATGTTTGAATTGGCTACGTTGTAATCATGTTGTTTATTGAAATTTTCTAACATGCCTTAGCCTTTAAAATACCAGATCTTGTCCGTACTTCTGTCTGACTAAACATTAGATCACATGTTACTGTATGATCCAGCAATTATTTAGCATCTTAAGAACAGTGGTGGATTTCAGAAATTTGGGGCACAAAGCGAAGGTAGCCGCTGAGATTAGTAAACAATAAATAAAACAACAAGGCAATCATAGAGATACAGACATTTTAACAGAATGCACATGCATTATGTGTTTTACCTTTTTTAATTCTATAAAACTACACATTCCTCTGAAAAGGTGATCAGATTTAGGTATAGATGAAAGCTTGATGCTCTGCATCAGGGATTTTCTCTCCCACCGCCATCATAGGGTCAGTGTGGAGAGCTCATCATAAACACCAGCTCCCAACAGGTCAGCTTTCCTGCTTTGGTCGGGCTGCTTCAGAAACAAACTACTCTGGTGAGGCCTCCTTCTTTGCCCAAACTAAAGCTCTTTAAACATGGTGTCTATTGTTTACACAAAGCAAGAACTGACAATAGCCCCGGTTCAACTGGACGTCCAGCTCCTTGAAGCTGTAGAGACCTTGACATTTCTGGGTACAGTCATTGACAGTTCTCTGAGATTCTCTACAAATGCAGATTTTATTTTGAAAAATGTCCACAGAGATTGCCCACAGATTTTAGAGCTTATGGGAGAGTGTTGTCATAGTGGTTAGAGCAGTGCGCTTGTGCTCTGAGAAGGTTGCAAGTACCCGGTTTATCCCCACAGACCGCCACTCGATGTTCCTGAGCAAAACCCTTAACCCCACACTGCTCCCTGGGCGCCGCGCGATAGCAGTGCACTGCTCCCCAAGGGGATGAGTTCAATGCAGAGAGGGAATTTCCCCATTGTGGGAAAATAATTAAATTTAATTCAGTTTATTTCTATGGCGCCAATTCACAACACATCTCACCTCAAGGCACTTTACGGTTCAGCAGATCATCCAGTCAGATTGATTCAAAGTTTTCTATCCAAGGAAAAACCAGTAGATTGCATCGACTCATTGACTTAAAGGCAATCCCTCACTCTAAGCATGCTTGTAGCGACATTGGAGAGGAAAAACTCCCTTTTAACAGGAGGAAACCTCCAGCAAAACCAGGCTCAGTGTGAGCGGCCATCTGCTGAGGCCGACTGGGGTTCAAAGAGACAGAAGCAGAGATACAAAAAGCAGCTGTAAAAGGCGGCCCCGTCCAGGAAACACACAGCCAGGCAGATGTTCCTTAAAAGGATCCTGTGTCCTGAACGCCCTCACTCCCTTGAATTCAAAAAGTAAAGCATCCACACGTACGAACTGAACTGCTTCGGGCATTTTTTTACTGGTTGATGATTTTCTTCGGACCCTGCTGATTTTTAATTGATTACCCCTGGTTTAAAGTATAATAAATCAAATTGTGTTTTCAGGGGGTCGCCAGTCTTTGTTATTTTTTGGTGTCACTGGCTGAAATGTTTGCTCCACACCATCACACCACAAAAAGCTTGAACTGATGGTTCCGTCTCTATATGTCAAATTCTGACACACTCACTTGAATGCTTTAACTGAAATATAGTGGGGTTTTTTGAGTTTTTATGGCACTAGTGGCTCGTTTTTTTCGACAGTAGGCTGACAGGAAAGGGGGTATGAGAAAAGGGGGGGCACAAAAGATCACATGTCGGATTCAAACCCGAGGACTAAGGCCTCCGTACATGGGTGGCAGAGATGGCAAAAGTACTGACTTTCCGTACTTGAGTAAAAGTACAGATACTTGTGTTAAAAAATACTCTGGTAAAAGTGGAAGTACTGGTTAAACTTCTTTACTCAAGTAAAAGTAACAAAGTACAGGCTTGTAAATTTACTTAAAGTATAAAAGTAAAAGTAGAAACCACTTTTTTCATGCCGTTGCCTACATTTTAAATGGGTGTCTGCCAATAGGACTAGATCTCCGTTGTGTTCATTTTCAATCATCTCGTCGTCCATGCTACTATGCTAACGCCACCGCCACCAAGCTGCAATGATTTGCCGCCAATGAATACCGCCGAATCTGTCGATTCATCTTGTAGTGGTGCGTCAAATGCAACGTAGATTCCCATCCAATTAGATTGAATTTGGTATTGATGACGTGAAAAACAATAACGGTAACTCCATTGAAATGATTCAAAACTAAAGTAACGAGCCAATTTTTAAAAATGTAAGGAGTAGAAAGTACAGATATTTGTGTAAAAATGTAAGGAGTAGAAGTAAAAAGTCGCCATAAAAATAAGTAGTAAAGTAAAGTAAAAATATCAGAAAAATCTACTTGAGTACAGTAACGGAGTATTTGTACTTCGTTACTTCCCATCTCTGATGGGTGGTATGCGCTAACCACTGCACCATCAAAGGATTCCCACTAATATATATAGTTTTATTAAACCACAGTGCAAAAATGATCTAAAATTAGTAAAAATGTCTTCAATTAAGTGTATTTAGCCTTTATTAGAGCAGGTATATAAGGTAATCTGCTAATGAAATTAGCATTTTTACTCTTAAAACAAGTATAAAATAAGATAATTAGATATAATGCACATCACATAAGAGTTTTTTCTTATTTTAAATGTAAATTGCGTCATTCCATTGGCAAAGTGCATCACTTAACAGCTTAATTCAAGAAAGTAATGCTCCTATCTTAAGAAAAATTAAGTTACTTATATTTCAATGATTTGCAGTGCGAAGCAGGTCTTTCTACCATTTTATTGTCTTACTTCGGCAAACCTGCCTGCAGTGAACAACAAGCCCACTACTCTGTCCTTTGTCACTCTGGGTTGATCTTCTGATGCCTGTTGCTCTGAGGTTGGACATCCAAAGTTCATGTTTCGCATATCTTGGTATAAAATGTGTATTCCTGATCCACTGTGAGCCCAATCCTCTCCCTCATAACAACAGAAGCTGTTTATGGACACAGCTGCTGCTGTTTGGTTTAACCAGCAATTCAAAACGTGCTTCTAACAAAGTACATTTTAATTTTCTTAATCATAAAACAGCCTCTTTATATTTAAAAGGAAACTAATATTTATTAACATATGATTGAAGGCCCCTTGTCAATAAGCGAAGCTACTATCAGAACACAGCAGGCTGGATGCCTTCATCCAGACCATTGAGGCCTGATGAAAGCCTTGCTGTATGAAACAAATGTCTCACTGGAAAATGAAACTCCTTTCGGTTCACGTTTACAGAGAGCAGACCCTGAACTATCAGGAGCAGATAAAGCCTCTACTTTTATAGCTTCTACAATAAATTCAGCAAATGTTGCGATAAAAGGGAAGTTACATCGGGCCGCGATTAGATATGCAAACGCCACAGAAACACTGACACATTCTGGGACATAGAGCTGCTTTCATTAGGGAGGAAACTTTGCACACATTAACTCTAACACTCCTCTTCAGCTTATAGATCCAGCTACTTTATTATTGGAACCCCTAAAAGGCCATTTAGGGAGTTTTGATATTGGCAGTTACTATGGTAACACAGTGGCAACCTAGTGGTTAGGGCATAGAGCCCCACTCCCACAGACTGCCACTCTGGGTCTCTGAGCAAAACCCTTAACCCCTAATTGCTCTCTGGGCGCCCCACGATGGCAGCTCATTGCTCCCCAAGGGAAGGGGTTAAATACAGAGGGAAATTTCTCCAATTTGAGATCAATAAAGTTCAATTATTATTATTCAGTAGTGAGTCACTGTAAACAGGCATGAGGAAAAGCTTCCTTCCTTCATTGCTGTTCTCAAAACATTTTGAAGGCAGATTGAGTTCAAGCTTTTGCCCCTGAAACTGTAAAAACTGCTAAAAATCACATCCTGGATCCCGATGAATGTAACATTCCAGACGAAACATTAGATGGTGGAATGTGTTCAAAAAATAAATCAATTTCAAATTAATTATAAACTTTTAAGGTCTGGATTTGGAATCAAACTCCAAAAAACAGAAGTTATCTTTGAAACCCTATCTCTTTACTCATGCTGCTAAAGGCTTAGTTTGGTGGAGGACAAAGGGACCGCTTTCCTCTCTGTTTCATTCGATCTTTACTTTCCAATGTTGCATTATTTTCATTTGTCGTATTACTTAGGTAATATTTTGACAAAAACTTAGTTTTACTTGACTAATATCTTAATAAAATATTGTTGCTCTTAATGGAGTAAAACGTTTGTCTACTCCATCCATCATGTCTAATTTCACTGAACAACAGACTTACAAACTAAAAACATTGTTTTTAATGATCAACACAAACAACAAACCTCCTAAAAAGCAGTGGAAACTTTTACGGCTGTTCAGTTTTCAACAAACAGAAAACATGGAAATTTCCTGTAATGCTCAGAGAAAAGACGGAATCCTGAACACACGCAACATTGATACCGATCAACGCTTCAGAATCAGGAACATTTCTGCCCCTTAATCCCAAAAATAACAGACTGGAGAGGCCTCAAAAATACAAATAATTAAATAACTCTATATTTTGTTAGAATAATAATGTTCTTATGTTTTTTTTTATAATAAATTCTTTTATTATTCAATGATGCCTTTTACAATTTGAAGGTATATTTAATGTTTGAATCAAATGTTAGATAAATAAAGGCATATTCTTGCATCGCATACTTTAAAAAAAAGAAAAAAAAAGGCTCCTAAAACATCCTTTAGTCAATTATTAATTTCTGGTTTCTTTTATTGTTCTCAGGGACATGAAGCACGAAACACAAAACTAAACATGATAGAAAAAAGGAAGACATAAAACAGTTACAGAGAATAAAAACAGATTCATTATTCCATCTGCTGCAAACGTCCATCAGTCTCTGTAATGTCCGGACTCATTTTCGCCGGTCCTCTCACAGACCACCCAGAGGGCGGAAAACTGGATCTGATAAGCATGAAATTTGTAAAACTCCTAAAAAAAATCTGAAAAAAAAAAAAAAAAAAGCGGGAAGATCAGGAAACAAGCAAACATGTAAAAACTGTTTGAACTTTTTAAACATGTTATGATTCTAAACCTTTTTAGATTGAGACGCTTCATTTTTGCAGCATGTTCTTTGCTTTAATAATAATGGAACAAATTTCTCTCCATATGAACTGGGGTTGGATTAGAGGCTGAAAACGAACCATCAGGTTTCAGAGAGATTAACCTGATTTATAAAAAATAAACAGATTCTGGCTGACGGACGGTTTATTGATTGATGTTTGGGTGGTTGGATCTTCTCGGAGCTCAGTCCTTGCTCTCTTCAGAACTCCTCCTGTAGTTCTTGGCCTTGGGCTTCCTGAAGGACGTAAAAGTGACGCTGGGCTCCTCTATCTTCTCCTCTTGTGGAGCCTCAGGTCCAGCAGTAGTTTCCTCCTTGTTCTTCTCTCCTGGTCTGGTCTTCCCTCTGCTTTGTTCTCCGCCCTCCGCTCTCTCCCTGCCTTCATCATCCTCCTCCTCCTCGGCCAGGTGACTTAGCTGGAGCTCCTTCTCCTTTCCCTGAAGCTCTGATGACGCCTGCTCAGCGGTCTGCTCCTTGGGGAGCCGCTTCGGTCTGGAGAAGATCAACCTTCCCCGGATGTCACAGGGAGGATCAGCTTTAGTCTCCTGCTGCAGACCAGACAGGAACTGCTGTGCGGCTTTGCGGTTCTCCTGGTCGCTGCTCTCGGCCACGTCTTCCAGGCTGTAGCGCGTCCAGCGCTCGGGATGCACCAGGTAGTCAGGGACGCCTCTCTTCTTCACCGGTACGGGGGAAGTAGAAGCAGGGTGACTTGTCTTCCTGCTTTCTGCCGGGTTCAGCTGGGATTTGGAGCTCTTCTCCACGCTGTCCAGGCAGTCGAAGATGCTGCGGCTGCGGTAGGAGAAGGCCGAGCCCCCTCCGCTCAGGATGAAGGCGCTCTGCACCGCAGGAGCAGCTGAATCCTTCCCCTCCTCGTCATCGTCGCTGGCATCCAGCTCTGGGTCGAAGGGAGCGTCTCCTGGGGCTTCTTCAGGCTCAGATTCGTCGCTGGCTGAAAGCTCCAACACATCGTTGCTGTATGATGGATCCTCTGGGTCTCTGGAGCTTCTGTCGGACATCTTCACTGCGTCACAGAGGCCCGACTAAAGAAGAAACCTGATGAAGGACAGAGGAGGACATTCAACGAATAAAAACAGAAGGATAAAAACACATCAAAACTTAGACAATGTTTATTTGAATTCTGCTGTTTACACACAGAAAAGAGGGTTATTAAAAATCCAATTTCTATTCCATCAATCAGGGCCTCACCTGCAGGCAGAACTTTTACCTGTTCTGCCAGAGAGCAATAAACCACAGACTGATGCTAACTGCTAATGCCTAATCCACATGGTCATGTTTAGCTGCCCTACAGCCGGAACCTCAGCTGCTCCTTTGTATCTTTCCTTGTTGGACAGACTGATCAATCCAGGCTTGAGCAACTATAGTAACCATGATGTCAATAATAATTAGAAATATCCTGTCCAGGGGTGATGCTGAGAAACTAGTCCATGCATTTGTTACTTCAAGGCTGGACTATTGTAATTCTTTACTATCAGGAAGTCCACAAACTGTAGTTAAAAGCCTTCAGCTGATCCAAAATGCTGCAGCCAGAGTTCTGATGAAAATGAAAAAGAGAGATCATATCTCTCCTATCCTGGCTTCTCTTCATTGGCTTCCTGTTAAATCAAGAATAGAATTTAAAATCCTCCTTCTCACATATAAAGCCTTAAATGGCCAAGCTCCATCTGATATCAGAGATCTAATTGTTCCTTATGTTCCTAACAGAGCACTTCGCTCTCAATCTGCAGGTTTACTAGTGGTTCCTAGAACTTCTAAAAATAGAATGGGAGGCAGATCTTTTACTTATCAGGCTCCTCTCCTGTGGAACCAACTACCAGTTTTAGTCCGTGAGGCAGACACCCTGTCTACTTTTAAGGCTAGGCTTAAAACTTTCCTTTTTGATAAAGCTTATAGTTAGAGTGGCTCAGGTTATCCTGAGCTATCTCTATAGTTATGCTGATATAGGCTTAGACTGCTGGAGGACATAGGGACCACTATTTTATCATTTTCTCTCTTTTCATCCACTCTGTTAGTTCTGTTAGTTCAATCTCTAACGTTCTACTCTCTCTGCTTTTTCTCATTGTAGCTTCATCTGGTCTGTTCCTGTTTGGCTGTGACTCCATCCTGGAGAGAAATATCATCTGTGCTGCTTCTGGAGATCGGCCTGTTTTTCAGTGTAGTCCTGTTTCTCTGACTGTGACTGGCTGGATGTGCTCTCTTCATCCTCTGACATGGGAGCTGGCTCGGTGCTCATCTGCCTGGCTGGATGATTCCTGTTGCTTTTTCTATCTCTGCTTCTGTCTCCTTGAACCCCAGTCGGCCTCAGCAGATGGCCGCTCACACTGAGCCTGGTTCTGCTGGAGGTTTCTTCCTGTTCAAAGGGAGTTTTCCTCTCCGCTGTCGCACCAAGCATGCTTAGTGTGAGGGATTGAATTCAGGTCAATGAGTCGATGCAATCAACTGGTTTTCCTTAGATAGAAAACTTTGAATCAATTTGACTGGATGATCTGGTGAACTGTAAGGTGCCTTGAGATGACATGTATTGTGAATTGGCGCTATAGTAATAAACTGAATTTAAAATGGCAAGACAACTGGAAAGAATAATTTTGTCCAGTAATGAAAGACAAAGGAGCTGCTGATGTTCAGGAAGTAGTGGAGCTGAGCATAAAGCCCATCTGAATTAAAAAGAGTCCAGATTAACTCTCTGGTTAAGTTGTTTCCTTGATTAAGCTTGAATTCATAGACAGGTTCAGAAGGAATATGTGTGCAAAACAGCTTTATAATATATATATGAAAGACAAAATTATTTAGTTGATTAACTTAAATGTATTTAAAATTATTTAATAGAATATATCTAATGATATATTTAAAGGTATAGAGGACCATCTTTTATTTCCGGGTGGATCATCTAAATAAGTGGTCCTCCTAATTGTCAATAATTCTGGTGATAATTTTACGTAAGGCTAACCCCAGCTAGCTATACATTTCCTCCGTCCGCGCACTTTCAGGTGTAGATGTGTGGTGAGCTATATTCTCACCGTGGTTCGTTGAAAATGAACGAGAGTCGGAAGAGAAAAAGTCTTTACGAAGTGTATGAGGAGAACAGCAAGGCCTCAGATGAGAGAAACGACACCAGAGTGTTTTTGGGAGATTCTTTCACGCGATGGCGTTCAGTGAAAGCACAGGTCGGCCTTCCACTGATGCCTCAGTTACGAAGTTTCTACAAAAGGTAAAGTTTGGGAATTATGAGAAATCCATTTCACATCACTGCAGGTATAAGTTATCTACCACTATATTGTAACTTTCCAGGGAAGAAAAGTTTATTTATTTTGTAATTTGCATCATTAGTAGTTATACAGTGGCCACAGGTCTTTATTTACCCTTCAAACATGTCCTAATTCCCACTGCAGCACACATACCCAAACATGTCATGCTTTTCTCTTTTTCAATGCAGCAGTAGTCTTATTTGCGGGGAAACTTTTTACATATAAATATGGGTGAGATGAGATCCATCCGAGCGACTGTCTAATGCATACACGTGTGTAATAGCCGTTCCTTCTCAGGGGTGGGTTAGGCAACCCTGTAACTGCTCCTAAGAGGGAACGCTTATTAAACGCGTGTGTGAGCGTGCACAAGCCCATTTCGCCTCGTGCTGCTCTGTTTAAAAGTTGTTGTTCTCATTGCTCATACAAGTTTACTGTGTCCAAACGTCCGCCCTAACCCCTAAATCCCTCCATCACTATATAGAGCGGGGACTATATAGTGAACTCAGTTAACCGACCGTTCAGACAGATGATCCCTGCTTTTTGCTCCTCGCCGGTCACTTAACTCCTCCTCCACTGCATGATGCCTGCGCCATCTTTGCTGCTGTCAGGTAGCTACATCCTGAGGCGACAGTGGGCCGCTGTGGCAGCAAATCCCATAATGATTTGTGAGGAGAGCTCTCAAAGCATTCTGGGATATATCTCCCCCTTCTGAGTCCTTTCTTATCTTCTCATACACTTCATAGACACTTTTTTCCTTACCACCCTCGGCCGTTTTCAAAGAACCATGGTGAAAAAGGTGAGCTTCAATGACCGTCTGAAACCGTAGCTCACCACAGTAGTGATGGGTCGGGCAACACCGATGCGTCGGCGCATGTGTCTGTCTCATAGAGCGAAACCTGTGTCGACGTGTGTATCGCTACGGAAAAGTCACGTGACCGAAACAGTTCCTGTATCGGTCACGTGACCCATGTTTCGAACTGATTGACAAGCCTTTATAAGGATGCGCATCTGCCAAAACAATCTTGCGTGTTTTGCGAATATAAAATTCATCAAAAATTATGGAGCTTCCTCAAGCAAAAAGAAAGCTTTCTCCCGTGTGGGACCACTTTGATGTCATTTCGGAAAATAAGGTATTTGTTTTAATGTCCTTGTTTCATCCTGTTCCTCTCAGAGTTTCCACTTGATTCATGTACTAAAATACTATTTTTTTTTTTAAGATGACCTTTGGGAACATTTTGATCTCGAAGTGGGGAGGCAGACCAAAAGTGCCACAGCTGATGCCATCCTTGAGGTGCAGAGATACATGGCAGAGGGCAATATTGCGAGGTCCCAGGATCCTCTTGTATATTGGAAAAACTAAAGGACGGTTTATCCAAACCTCTTCCGCCTGGCCTTAAAATTGTTGTGCACTCCAGCTTCATCTGTGCCGTGTGAGCGGGTGTTTTCCACAGCTGGAGAACTAATATCAAAAAAGCGCAACAGACTGAATTTCAAAACTTATTTTTTTAAATAAAAATTTGTAAAAAAAAAAAAAAAATACCAATGAACAAGCATCTTCATTTACTACATGTTTACTTAGACTTAGACTTAGACTTGACTTTATTAATCCCTTGGGATTACTCCCTTCGGGAAATTGTATTTCCAGTAGCAGGAAAAATTGCACATACAAGAAAATAGAGGATGTTTAGACACAGTATATACAATAGAAAAATAAAATCAATTAAATAAGGTGTAGGAAGATGTATTGGGGGATGAGGATAGACAAATAAATACAGATTAGAGATTATTAAATTATGATGCAGGTTCTCATTATTCATTGACTGTGTCTAAAATATCAAATATGTTTTAATAATAATACAATGCATCATACAATGAATTGCATCATATTAGTGAATATAATAGGTCATCAAATCAGTGTCAGTTAACTCTGTCAACTAGGTTGCCTGTAGGGATTTTTAATGTCCAGCAGGTGTCAGTATTCAGTGACACAGTATCGACACTGTATCAATACAGTTTGGTAATGTGTCGAAACGTTTCATGACGCCTCATCAACCCATCACTACACCACAGATATACGCCTGAAAGTGTGCAGAAAAATACAGCTAACGGGACAAACACGAACATATCAGCAGAATGATTGACAGTTAGGAGTACCACTTATTAAGATGATCCACCAAGAAAAAGAAAATTCTCCACTATACCTTTAGCACTTAATGTATAAAATAGATAAATGTTGCATTCATTCACTTCATTCTAATCACTTCTATTTGTTCCCTGATATATTTTGGCCCTACATACATCTCAGGGATCACATCACAATGATAAATATGAAAGCCATCTTCCAACCCAATCAGCATCTCGTGGCCCTTGTGGGTTCGAGACCCCTACTTTAGGAAACTCTGCTTCCATAAGCTAAAGCTGGGGTCTTGGATTTTTTCATCTTAGTTCTATAATAAAAGTAATTATAAATAACTTCATTCTAAGGCTGTTTTAATCTGTAAAAAATCCCTCTAGTCACAGGATTTAAATGGTTATAAAGGATTAAAATCAAGCATAAACACTGAAGGAAAAGCCTCCGTACTTGCTTGGATCTCCTGTAGTGGGGTCTATATTCATCTTGGCGGCTTTAGATTTCCTATAACCCTCTGCCACCTGCAGCTTCTTAATGATGAACCTGAGATAAAAACAAAAACATTCATTTAAATTATTTACATCCTGCAGAGATAGCAGGTTACAGAACAACAACACATCTAATTCGAGTTTTAAGGTGTTGTTTCTTTTCTTATTAATCCACAAGTAAGTTATCTTTACAAAGCATTGAGGTGCAGAGGGGAAATGTTGATTAAACTGATGCGAAAAGCCTGACCTGTAAACAGGTTCGTTTTTACAGCATTGTGAAATGTTTTACGGCAGCAGCATGCGATCCATTGGCCGAAGATGTTTACCGGCTCTAATATCTAACAAAAACCCTCCTACATGGAGCCTCTAGACTGGACCAACAACATACCCGAACACTGTAAATCAATGTAATTCATTGTGAGGACAGAAACCTAGAAAACAGCAGCTAGCTTACTAGCACTAGCTAATTCAGCCTCGTGCCCCCGCCGTTTGGATCCGCAGCATCCAAAGCTCGGGTCTAAATGACTCCGAAGCTTCACTGTAATGTTTTACCTGAAGGATGGTTCTGTATCATGGACAACTTTTACATCACGCTGCATCAAAGTAAGACCGGGAAGGAAAACAGCTCAACCGGAAACACACGGTCTCTGCGTCTTCCCGGCTGACTACACACCACCTGGCGCACCACTGCCTGCCTCCCCCTGGAGGGGAAGGAGAACTACAACACTCAGCAGGCGTTATGCCCAAAAGTGCATGCCTGCCGAAATATGCATCTCCAGTCTGTTGAACTGCATATCGACGAGGAAAACGGATTAAAATATGTTTAATGGAGCTCAGGTTCTTGTATTAATAATATAAGAAAAAAAAAGTTGTGGTTATTTGGCAGATTCATTTACAAAAGTACGGATTTTTTGAAGATTTTGACAATGGTACGGCTAATTTATTTGTTGTGGTCTCTTGTTATTTACACACAACACTAAACCGTGATAGCCAACGTGAGTTTTGAGTTTGCATAGCTTTCTCTTATGTGGAAAATCAAACGCGCATCTACACAGCACAGCGTTCACAGACCAGTGAGATGCGTTCGCTGCGCGTCAGAAAGCTATGGTGCATTCAGGAGCATTGGAATATTTTAAACTTACAAGAATGAGGCATAAAACAGAACTGTATTTTACTGAACTGTATTGTATTTTTTTTGTTTGTTTGTTTATGGACATTGCTAGCTTTTTATTCTAAAAAATCTATAATATTACAGCAGCAATTTATCAAAGTTTTTCAAAATCCTGTTTAAAAGCTCCAAATGGGGCTTCAGATCATATGAAGCGACAATTGCACTGTCATTATTTTACAGGGCAGAATTTGCATTTGCTGATCCTTGTACTTAATTACTGATGAATATACAGGAATCCAGAGGTACAAGTGTCAACTCCTCTGAGATAGCAGGGGGTGCAGTTTTTGGCAAGGACCTGCCACAAAATGCATCCTCAATGTTTTTAACCTAAGAATTGTCCCACACACATGAAATTCACACTGGTACCTCAGCACACATGTGGAAGCATGTAGTAATTGTTACATCAGCTACAAGTCTATATTTCTGTAAAAAAGTAGGGGATGCAATTTTTGGCAAGGACCTCCCAAAAAATGCATCCCCCTTGTTTTTAACTTAAAAATTGTTCCACACATATGAAATTCAAAGTGGTAGCTCAGTACACATGTGGAAGCAGGTAGAAATTGTTACATCAGCTACAACTGTATATTTCTGGAAAAAAGCAGGGGATGCAATTTTTGGCAAGGACCTACCGTTTAGGTAATCAAGATTTACATCTTACATCCAACCTAAATGTAAACTTTTACCTTACATTTGCATTTCACCTTTTTGGATTTGGAAAATAAAACCAGTTGCAAACACAGTAATGTAGTTCTTTTGTGCTATTTACTTTATTCTTAGTGTATTATAAAAAACAAAGTCTTACAGTTCCATCAAACAACATTAAACAGGTTTCAACATTTTTGAAGTAGCTTCCAAACAAAGTGGAATAAATATAACAACATATAAATCACAATTTAACTTGGAACAGTGTAAAGCAAAAATAATTTAAAGGAACTTAAATTAAATAATGTTTAAGTCGAAGTATTTTCTTCAAACTTGTGTCTTTTTCAACAACAGTTGAAAACTATATGCACAGTGGACAGCAATACTCAGTGTCAGGTGGTGGGTTGTTGACACAGCCCTGGTGGTACCACCTGTTGCATCCGTCACAGGCAATCTGAAATGGACAAGATTCAAATAGGATTACTAATAGCATTGATACATGTTACAATAAGCATTTAATAACATGAATACATGATGTATGTGCGTCCGTGTATGATGTATGAGGTGTGGGTGAGAGAGTTTGTGTATATATATTTTGAAACACATTAGCATTTGTTTAAATGTAAAGTCTGATGCTAGTTGAGACCGATAGCTTTTTGTAAAAGCCCATGGATAAGAAACTTTATTTCTATTTCAAGGTATCTTGCACGCATTCTTGGTCAGTATAGGTGAAGCTGGTTTTATGTAATCTTCTAGTACACATAAAGCTCAAAAGAAGGTTAGAAATTTAATCTGATTCAGCTTAATTTGATTTATATAACTCCCTTTAACAGGCAGGAAAACCGCCAGCAGAACCAGAACTAGGCTCAGTATGAACGGTCATCTGCCTCGACCGACTGAGGGTTAGAGAAGACAGAGCAGAGACATAACAAGAGAGACAAACAAGCACAGAAGCACACATTGATCCAGGAGTACTTTATGTTTTATATGGTGTTAGTGGAGGATCTGCTTCCCCTCGATTATGTCACAGCTAAACAAACATCAAACCAGGTGTACCCACTATGAAGAGAAAAAAGACAGAGAAATAAAAGAGCAATGTTTGATGAAGCTTAAACTGTTGTTAATTCAGAAAGGTCTACTGGGGCAAAGCAGTCCAAACAATAATCAGCTTTAAAGATTTCTCCACTAGTTCCCAAACTTAAGGCTGCTCCATTGATTTATGTCTTTCATTACTGTACAAACTGATTAATCCAGCTGTGTTTGGCTATTGTTATTGTGGTTGCTGAGGCCACACACACCTGAATTAAACAGTTAGTCCTGTAACAAAAGACGGACAATAACATTGCTGCCATCTGATGGCCATTTCTGTCTTATTGAGGAAATTAAAAGGGGGACTGAATCTTTACAGCTTAATCCAGCATTGTCATATAAGGATCTACTGTAAGGAAACCTTGTTAGGTTGGCGAAGAAATCAAAGACTATTTAAAAAAATTGTCTGATAGGACAGGGCTGTGAGGAAATACTAAGCATTCTGTAGCGATCCATTCTGTAGCGATTAGTCAAGGCCAATAACAGTACAATAAACCATACAGCTATCCAACCGATTAGCTACATATGCACCAATTTAGCCACACCTACTCTGTAGTTATTTTTTTTAAAGACAAATAAAGTTACGTAAATGAAAAAAGGAGCAAATAAATTCTACATAAATAAATAAATGTCTAACCTTCTTCATATTGACAAGTTTTAGGTACATGTAAAACTAGATATCCAAAACAAAATTAGAATTAGGTAAAATTGTGTAATGGAGCTCACACAATTGGAATCAGTCCTGTTTAATACATTGCTATTTAGCAACGGTATTGTTGCTTTCCTGTCCGTCATTGTTAAGATTATAATAACTAATATTCTTACTGTTATTAAGATAAATATTTATTTAAAGCATTCTTGGTAATGTTTTGCAGTTTTGTATTTTGTGTCTTTAAATATATTAATAATTTTGCATTAAAATTAGGGGTGCACCGATAAATCGGCCGGCCGATCGATCGGCCCCGATTTCCTTAATTTAGGGTGATTGGTGATCTGCCGATATTTACATATGAAACCGATCTTAACCACCAATCTATTTACCTCCGCGAGTGTCTTAAAATCAGTTGCTATTCCATATTTTTTCTGATCTTTTGTTGAAGTTTTGTTATTTGAAATGTAAAAAAAATCAAAAGACCAATGTTGTAGTCTTAAGTTTGTTTTATTTAATTAATATTTATTATTTAATTCATTTCTATGTCAAGGCTCTACCTCATGGGCAGTTAAAACAAGTTTGTAATGGTTCAAGGCTAATGTTCAAGGGCATGTTTTTCAATAAAAGATTGTAACATTGAAAGTGAATTGCGATCTTGTAACACAGTGGTGGTTATAGCAAAAAAATAATAAAATCGGTATTAACCAAAAATCGGAATCGGCAGGTCAGGCTTTTTAAAGATTGGTGATCGGAAATCGGCCAGAAAACTGCAATCGGTGCACCCCTAATTAAAATGTATTTGTACATGGTGAATTTTACCAATATTGTTGTTACTTTGTTAACATTGAAAACAGAGAAGCTATAGAAGAAAACAATGGTATGTAAAAAACATTGTTCTTTTTAATCAGATGGATGCTGGTGCTAACTTTCAACAAAATCTCTTTCAAAGTATGTTGGTTAAAGGTGTTAATTTTGCTTAGCCAGAATGTCTTCTTAACTTACCATTTATTCCATTTTTCACCCTTTCCTTTGGAGGAAGTTTTTGGGGCAAATAAAACATTAAAAAATACAAAAATATACAGTTGTAGCTGAGGATTATTGGGAAATAAAGGAAATATAAAGGATATTTATAGATTAAGGAAAGCATTATTTAGTTATCTTCAGAATACAAAATTAAAAAATAGAATTTAATAGATGTACAACAATGTTGCTACACACTCATGAACAGTAGGTGGTGGTTGCTTGCGATCCGCCATGATAGAAAAGAAGAAGAAGGAACGAATGCTTTCATTGGATGAAAAGAAGCTGAGCGTGATTGGCTGATGGTATGGTTCATTTACACACATTGCTGAAGTTGCGAGCGCAGAGAGTCGAGCGAGCGGAGAAACAGCCGAGCTCACAGCTGGTGTTGAGCGCGGAGAGAGCAGGTCGAGCGCGAGCAGAGACGGATTCGAGCACGCGCAGAGATGCACGCTACAAGCATGCTTAGTGTGAGGGATTGCTGAAGAGTCAATGAGTCGATGCAATCAGCTGGTTTTCCTTAGATAGAAAACTTTGAATCAATCTGACTGGATGATCTGGTGAACTGGAAAGTGACCTGAGATGACATGATGTGAATTGGAGCTATAGAAATAAACTGAATAGAATTAACTTCAACTATTTTCCTTGTTGCAGACATTTTGCTCCCCAGTCAAGTTCCTCGTCTCTCTTCCTCTCTCACGTTTGAAGCCATTTCTAAGAATGAATTGGCTCTAATCTTAGTTTTTCTTCCCTATTTTAACTCGCAGGCCTGTTTACTCTGTGAGGCTCCTGTTGATGACCTGCTGTTACATAATGGAGCCTCTACATGGACCATTTAACTTATTAGAGGTCAAAGGTCACCTGAAATCAAACATAAACAAGTTTTAACCTAATCAGTGAAAAAGACATTTCCTAAAAAAAAAAAAAAAATATTATGTGTTTTTTTTTTCTCCTTTTAAGGAAATCACGGCTGAAAGCAGCATGATGTCACCGCGGCGATGGGCGTGATGTCACAAGTCTGTTTACCTTCTGCTGATTGACGCACCAGCGGCACGTGAGGCGCAGCGTTATGTAAGAGCAGCCGACTTCTGGGAAAATAAATAATGACGTTTTTCTCTCATTCTGGGATTTATTTCTGCTTCAGAGGAAAAAAGCTGAAATCCTCCAGAAAAATTCACAAAGAAGTTTAAAGAAAAATGATTAATAGAATTACTATAATTGGTTGTGAAGGTTTATTTCCACATATTTCACTAAGTTTATTATTACAGTTAATGTTATTATCTTATTATTTCCATTATATTATAATCTCATCATTTAAACAATTATTATAGAAATAGACAACCAGTTTTTCTTCCTTATTTTCTATAAATCCTTCTAAACTAAACCTTCAGCTGCATTTTCTAAACTCACAAACATTTCTCCTAGAATTTGAACATTTAAAAATGATTTTAAATGGTATTTTCTCTTAATTCTATTATTTTAAATATAGGAATCTTTGTTTGTTGCAGCTGTAGTTGATAAAGGAAGCTGTAGATCATTTTGGATCTGAATTTAATTAATTAAATCTATTTAAACAATGTTCCTGCTTAGCTGTTTTCTAACAGAAAACCTTGATATCAGAGGCGTTCAATAAGCAAAGCCCCTCACACACTTCCAGTTCTTTGATCTAGCTGAAATTTTACATACATAATTATTTATATCTCTATAGATTAAATGGCAAATTACAGCTCTGAAATAATTGTGGTTTCTGAATAACAGGAGTTTGAGCGTGCCCATATTAACATTTCTTAATTTTTTTTCCAAAAACCTCTGTTATTCAAAGGACTCTAGAGGGAGAAACAGGAGTGACTTATGCAGTGGAACGGCTGAGAGCTGGAAAACTGATTTAATTTCAGATGAAGATCAACACATTTCAATACAGTTTGGCATTGTGTCAAAACGATTCAAGCTCCCTCATTAACCCATCACTATTACAAAGATAATAACGTCTTGCAATAAAACTCTTGGCTTGAAATTTAGATTTTCAAAGTATCTAACTGAGTGTCCTAAAAAGGGTTAAGGAGGAAGATTCTGATGAAGATCAACACATTTCTACCTGCAATAAAAGCTACGTTCACTGGTCTTTCCAATGCTGCACTATAAAAACTTTCAATCTAAATGTAAAGTTTTTTCTTAAAATAAGTACATTTGTTCTTAAATTGAGGGAGGAAAGTGAAACACTTTATATTGGGATGCAGGACAAACATTTGGTGTGTATGTAGAAAGATAAGCTTGTTTTTGAACAGGTAGTTATTTTATTTGGATAAAATGTGATGAAACAGCCAACCCTCTGGTGTATATTGGACATCAGAGGGCTCTTTCTTGACTTCCACCTTTGGTAAAGGACGACTTCTTTCCACGAGCTTTCTTCCAGGCTTTAAAAAGAAAAAAAAAAGAAAATTCATCAATGCACATGTTTTTCTTTAGTTTTGCTTAAATTTTTCTTTTCTTTTAATGGAAGAACTGTATAAGACCAATTGTGGTTAAGTTTCTTTGCTCAAAAGGACAAAACTGCTATTTTGGATAAAGTGAAGTACCTTAGAGGCACTAACATTTCAGTTAACAAAGATTACAACAAAGCTTTCAGACAAAAAAAAAAAAATCTATTCCTACCATGATAGAAACCTAAAAACGGGGGTCTTAGCTGAGATTTGCAAAGCTCATTACTCATCCTATCAGAAATCATTCAAACATTTATGAAAGCTACTAATTTGTTGTTTTTGATGTGATGCAACATAATGGCTAAAATTACATAAGTGAAAACTGGCCTGCATAAAATAATGGAAAAAAAGACAGATTTTAAGACAGGACTTTTTTCTTTTAATAGAAATGTTCTAACTTTTGCGACAATAGTCTGATATAGAGTACATTTATATACATGTTTAAGCCAGAATGATCTGACATTCAAAACAATGGCTAACTTCCAGCCATGGCGTCCTGCATGAGCATTGGGGCTTGATCCGTTCACGTGTCAGGGTACGCGCACGGGGTGTGGGACAAGCAGACAACCATGATTGACATGTCATGAAACCAATCATGTACAACGGACTGTCTTTTGTGATCGGTTGAGGTTATTCATTGATTTCTCACTGTAGCGGGGACCATTTATTTTAGTTTCACTTCCAGACTTTCTATTTCACTGCTTGCTAAGTGACTGTGGGGAGATCTTCAAGCCACATGGTATAAATGCATTATAAAAGATCTCCTACTGCACCTTTAAAATGATCAGTTTTCTTAATCTGCAAATGATTTTATGTAGAACTAGGAATCAGTTACTTAAAATGAAAAAGGCCTGTGTAAAATTCGCTTCAATATTTGTGGATGGGGACTTCACTCTGTGTAAACCTTATGGAACTGCTTGTTGGTTTAATGATAAATGATAAATAAGTGCTCCATTTATTAAAGAAGTTCTGACTCCATATATGTAACTCTTTACATTGACAGTAAAAATTGGATGTATTACTGCTGATTTTAAGGTTGCCAAAGTTATCCCATTGTTTAAATCTTGTGATCATTGATCTTTCAACATTTATCGCCCCATTTCCCTATTAACTTGTTTTTTAAAACCTTTAGACAAAGTAATTTACCAAAGAATGATTAAACATTCAAAAGAATATGATATTATTTAACTTTATTAAAAAGGTTTTTGAAAAAATTTTATGAATCGAAATATATGCAGGTCTATGCAGCAGGTTTGTTTTTCACACAGTGCACAATATTTTATTTAAGTAAATTATATAACTATGGTTTTAATGGAGATTTATATATATATATATATATATATATATATATATATATATATATATCAAGGGCGTAGGTTTGATTTGAACTTTGGTAGGGACACTATCAGTCGGTTGTCATTGGTGCTATGCAATATGCATGTCCTTTTTTATGCACGGTGTGAGGATCCGTACTAATAAGACTAATTCATTGTTAAAAGAGAAAAGCATCATTTTGCTACATTAATAAAATTTGTATAAGCACTACACTCATTAGATGCTGTTTATTAATGTTTGAAGTATCACCGGCTCTGATTAATGTGGAATTAGGACTGTTTTCCACTTTGAAAATGGTTTAATTTGAACGACTAAGAGAGAAGGTAAATACAGTATTTTCTTCTGAAGACATAGAATTGTGCAGAGTTAAACCCCACTCTTATATTTGTACCTACTATTCTCTCTCTGTATCAAGCAAAATAATACATTCATTAAAATATTAACTTCACTATAAAAGTGGAACATCCGGGCTGTAGTTACTCTGTGTAGCCCATTTCATGTATTTTATCTGGGACTGAAAAAATGAATCGTATTAATTGATTATTTCAATAATCGTCAACTAATTTAGTGAGTGATTCATCATTAACTGGAGAATAGAGACTCTAAAACATAATAAAAATGTAAAATATGCCTTTCTCCAACAGAGCAACCCACTTAGATCAGTAATTATATCAAAATTTTAAAAATACAACATATATATATATATATATATATATATATATATATATATATATATATATATATATATATATATATATATATATATATATATATATATATATATATATATATATATATATATAAGATAAAAAAAAATGTTTTTGTCTGTCAATATTCTTCATCCAGAACTCATCAAGAGGAAATATTTTAGTATCACCTGGTTTATTTAGACATCACCTGAAGCACTGAAGGGCCAGCTGCTTCACCTACAAGCTGCCCTGCATCATTATTACTGGATATCTGTGTTTCCTATAATCATATAATGTATAACTGTGTTTTTAATAGTAAAGGATTAAATGTAACACAACCTTTTATCATTGTCCTATATTGCTTACACAACACTGAGCATGAGCCTAAGTGTATTAAAATATAAAATCACTTTTAACAATTATAAAAGACAATATAACACTATCTTATCTGTGCTTTAATAATATCCAAAATAAACAGTCAGATTCAAGCATTTTTACCAGACATTAATGTTTGTACTAATTTACTTATAGACTGTGTGGAAATCTATGTAAGATAAAATCAATGTTAATATTCTTCCTCTGTTTGTTCTTGTCTTTATCCTATTTCTAGAAGTATAAATAGTCATTTAAATTATTATTATTATGTGGAACCCTAATTATGCTTTTTAAACAAAAAATAGCAGATGTTTAGGCACCATTTCTTGTTGTTATAGGCTACTCTATAAAAGAAATAACACCTGCTAATAATTATACCTAAAAGAGTCATCAAAAAATGAAAACAGTAATAGCAACTAAATATCGGTAAAAAGGAAACCCTCAAATTTTCTTTCTTAATTGGCTGTGGCTAAGAATCAGAAATGTTGATGGCTTACAGCCTTTATTTGCCCATTTTTCCAGCAGTCTTCAGAACTCCTGGCTGACCCAGAATATTTCGTTTTATAAAAGAAAAAAAAAGGTTTTTGTTTTTTAGTGCAATGATATTCCTTTTTTTTTATTGGGACTAGTTTTACAGCCTAATATTAATTGTAGTAACCGCGGCATTCTAGTGTGAATACATTTTCAATTTTGTGCTCCAAGCACAGACGGACTAGAAAACAGCCTATCAAGGAGAGAGAAGGCGGGACCTAAGGCAGAACAACCAATGAGAGTGGAGTTAAACAGCGCAGCACAGTTCTATGCGCTGCTGCATGAAAGGGACAGGAGAGACCAGGCAGAGGAGCTGCGAGAGGAAAAGAAGCCTCTGCTGCAATAACTACTGCTGTAAATTATAAACATGTTGCTCAAATCCAATTATTGGTCGGGACAATTAGGTCGGTTCAAAATTTTGGTAGGGACATGTCCCTATGGTCCCTATGCAAACCTACGCCCATGATATATATATATATATATATATATATATATATATATATATATATATATATATATATATATATATATATATATATATATATATATATATATATATATATATATATATATATATATATATATATATATATATATATATATATATATATATATATATATATAGTGAATAATGTGAAGTGAATAATGTGATCTTTTGTTGTTTATTAATTGTCATGTAAAATAAAATAAAAACATGAGCGGTTTAGTGATAGTTCATACCAGCAACAAGGTCATCTAATGAAGGGAAATGAGCTCTTGATGTATATTGAATTTTGATTCAATTGAATATTGAAATTGGAAGTGTATTACACTATACAAAAAAACAAAGCAAAAAAAAAAAATAACATATAGAGGCCTCGAGTATTATACTAATACAAATTGTAAAAGCAGTGTGAACGCCTGTTTAAAACATTTAAGAATGGCTTACCATTTTCTGTCTCACTGTTAGAGCTCGTTTACACTTCCTCTGCTTCTCCTTCTCCCTCTCCATCTCCTGCTGAAGTTTCTGCTCACGTATTCTGGAATGATAAGTCCAATAAGACAACCTATACCAGGTAACTAACTCTATTACCTTTATTCCTTTTTTAAGCTCTTCCAGTTCAAGTAGCTTTATCAAACAGCTTTGGTGTTTGAAAATTTGGCGTTTTTTTCTGGCAATGGTTCATATTAATACATTGATGACTTGGAAAGCTACTTTTTAGGCAGATCATCCTTTGCCACTGGAGTCAGAATTGGAAATTGTGCAAACTTAGGTTTTCCAGCATTTAACACCAAATTAGCATTGTGGAATAGTCTCCAGAGATATAAGTGTGAGAAATGTTTAGTCTTTCTTATTCACTTTTTTTTTGTTTTATCTCATAAAATCTCTTTAAAAACTCTCAAGCCTTTAAAAAAAACATAGATTAAAGAATGAATGAGAATTCTTTATGAAGATGTTATATGTTCACATGACTCATCAATGTTAGCCAAAGCTCTTGAAAACAAACCTGGCCTTAATGAGGGCGTCTCGCTCTTGCTGAAGTTCCTTTTCAGGGATGTTTTCAAGGGTCTTCAGCAAAGCGAGGATAGGCATTATAACACTTATGAGCTTTTCCCGAGTTGGTGTAGAGATTGGTTGTTCTTTGAAGAAGTGGGAGTAAATTTCTGTCACCCTCCTATCCACAGGCGTAAAGATGGGATCCTGTAGAGAAGAACAGAATTATATGAGTTATTTTGGATCTAAAAAGGTTTGACAATTGAAAACAAAGCTGTGAAAAATATGTACTCTGTTGCACATTTCCATTTTTTTTTGGCACACATAATGTTTTGATCAAACATGCCATTATTAGATGACTATGACCCAAGTAAATTTATAAAAGCTTTTAAGCTAACATGCCTAAAAAAACAGATCCTATGTGAAACAATAACGGACCATCACACTACCATTTCCATGTTTTAGTTTTGCCATGATGTTTTTTGCCATGATGTTCACAACGATTGCAGTTTTTTTTTTGAAGATCAGAACTCTAAAAAAAAACTGTTGATTTTGATTTCAGCCAGTACTGATTTTGTTTTATTTGTTTATTTATTATGAATTTACATAAGTGCCATTCGTACATGACTGTGCCATCAGTGCAATGCCCATACTGTAATGATCTCTGCACTGATGCTGGGCTGATCACTCCTTCCATACACCTGCTCGCTCCCCCCCGTCCCTAAATCAGCTTTCCCACTTCACCGGGTTCCATCACTAAAAAAATCACCATAACACCAGACGTCGGGGCCAGATTATTTTTGTGCTAACCCGAAGATTTAATCCAGCGTCATCAAAATTATTTGTTTCCCGTCTTTAACTGCCCTTCTGTTCTGATTTTGAGCATAATTAAAATCGTTCTGACTCGGGCAGCCTGTCTGGAATCCTTTGTTTGCTCCTGACCCTCGATTTCCAAATCTGTCTCCCTTTCCTCGGGATCATAAACCCGGGAAATTCCTCATAAACGTCTGCCTATCAGTCGCAGCCTCGGGCTCCTCTCGACTAAACCCCTGCTCAAAACCGAATGTGAAAAAATATGCCTAACGTCACTGAACTTTTTGGTTGTATTTTGTTCCAGCCTCTGTTCTTCACACATACTTAGAAAATTTCATCTTGCAATTCTTTGTCCAAATTTTAAAGATCCCTTTTCCTTACAAACAGACTGATTCAAACAGATCATGTCAAACATGAAAAAACAGAGCTATTTTATTATTGTAATTTTTAAATTTAAATTTTAAAATCTGTTTTTTTTCACCTTCATAAGATTGCATTTTAATAAACAAGTTACTCAAACGTCCTTATTCTTGATTTTCTTAAGATTTATCGAAAAAAATTCCATTTTTTTAATACAAACTTGTTTTAACTACACACGACATCACTACAAAATGAAAAGAACATTTTAAAGCACCGAAAGACCTCAGTGGGGGTAGATATTGGTGGGAAGGTCAGATGAACGCCAACAGCCGAATAAGGGACATGCCCCTAATTAAAATAGCTGCTTGTTTTACGTGGATGTAACAAAATCCCCTTCCAGAAAGTTCCCCTTTTTCCTCTGGTTCCATAATCTGAAATGTAATTTTTACCTGTCTCTCTGTTTTATTGAATAAATTAAAAAGTAAACATTGTGGGGGCCCCATGGGGCCGGGTGGACAATCGATTTTAACTTTTTTTTTTTTTTAACGATCTCCAGAAGGACCCATTGAACCGATTTTGGGATACTTTCTGTTAAATGGCTGCTCCCAAGATTAATCACTTTTGACCACCCCTTGGGGGTCTCTCGACTTCAAAGATTTTTTAAAAAGGCTTTTTCAACCTTTTCGGAGAATAGATTCCATTAAATTTCATTTTTCTCTGTTCTTGAATTTTTTGACCGGGGAAAATTTTTTTTTTTTTTGACACTCCCACATAATCATCCTTAGTGCTTGTGATTTTGGGCAAAAGATGTACATTTATTCCAGGAACTCATGAATTTTTCGAGAGTCTGATTATTTTTGTTGTTGTTAAAAACCACCGTTTAAGTTTTCCGGGTTTCCTTGTCTGACATTTTTGGTAAAAAATCAAAAACAAAAATAGTTAAAAAGCAAAAGGAAAATATAATTTGTGCCGTTTTTTTACCTGTGTTTCTTCTTCTGGTCTTTGAGTTGAATCTTTTTTCAAACTTATTACCCACCTGCCCCTTCCTTTTCCCAACATGGGCTTATTCGTTTTCTTGGATTGGAAGATTCTTTTCCAGAGGGCTAATTTTTCCTTTCCCTTAAAACAATCATGAAACATATTGTTAGCCTTTTTGCCCTGAATTTGCCTTTAATTTTACATGTCCCCCCAAAAACTCTTTGTTCCCCTGATCTGTTATAACAATACTGCTTTACAATTAAACTGTCTGTCTAAAACCCATTTAAATTTTTAAGGCACTTCTCACATTTTTTTAAACGTCCGTTTGTGTCCTTTCAGTTTTGAACTCTTGCTTCGAATGCTGATGCAGAATCGAATCCGTTGTCTTTGCACTTTGTACAGATCAACAACCTCAAGGGGTTGAAAAGTAATCTTCTGAAAAATTGGGAAAAGGGGGGGAAAACCCAAAAAAATTTTGGCTCGAGCACTGAAAAAAAATGAGAAATTATGTTTTTTAGATTAGATTAAGGCTCGGAAAAAGCCAACCTCACTGCCAGTAGCTATAGAAATAAATCAGTGGACCTAAGAATGCAACAGAGATCAAATGAATGAAGAAAAAACCCAGTAAAATGACAACTGACAAAAAGTTTAACCTTAACTATGAAACTTAACTTTCAAATATTTCCCCATTTTGGTCATTTTCACCCTAAAGGGGTAAACCTCACTTATTTTTAAAAAATGATAAAAACTCCAAACCAAAATTTCCCTTTAAATTTGAAACTTTTTTTTAATGCAGTATCACAGAAATGCTAGAGTGAACAAATTATTCTAATGCAAGTGACAATGAACCACTGCTAATCTCCAAAAGGCTTTTGCCACTGTTTTAAGCTGAACAGAAAAAGGCTGTTGCAAAATTTGCCCCCATCTAAGCCAACACTTGATTTTTTTTGGTGTATTGTTTTCTTTGAAACACAGAATTATTTTTCTGTTAAAAAAATTGTGACGTTTGGATCCCTGCCTGCAAGTTGCAATCACTTTGATGCTAAATTTCACACATATGCAACATACTTCCAATCCTCAATTTAAACTTTATTCATTGCAATTATAAATTTAAATTGGATGATTAAGTTTTCTTGAAAAATTTTTAAATTTTATTTTCTTAAAGGAATAATGAATCAAATAGGACACTTTGCAGTCAGTTTTTTAAATAAATTTGATGTAAAGTCATCAGAAAGGGCTTTAGGCTCTAATGGTTTTTCTGAGCTAGTATAAAAATAGGAAATGACTCTTTTTCCTGCAAAGAAATCAGAATTTGATTCACAACACAGGAGATAATGTTCATCAACTCGTCTTGATTTAGTTAAAAACATTTAGAAGTGTCAGTGTTTTCTTACAGTTTCTCACTCAGTAGGATGGGAAAGGCACACTCCAAAGGCAGCGTTCCATCTGGACCGGACTTTAAAGCTGTCCCAACACCTGCATTAGCATCCAATGTATTACTGCTTAAGGACATTTTGTGCTATGGACCTAAATTTCAATCCTATGATACTATGATTTGTGATTCCAGCTTAGATTTGTGAAAGGGCATTTATGAAAAATCATATTTAATATTTATTCATAAAGGAAAAGTATGATTCTTTGGAATCAATTTAAACTTCATTTTTTGATTCAACTTAACAAAAACAAATAATTTGCTTAATGTTGGCATTTAATGATGGTCTGCCAGTTATAACATATTCCTATTTTCTGGCACTATCCTTTCTGTTTTTTACTCTTTTCCGTGTGTCTCCAAACAAAACTTGTTTGGAGTTTGTATTCTATCTAGAAAAATCTTTTTCAAATCAAAACATTTGACCTTTAAAAACCAGTTCGGGTATACCCCAAGAAAATGTTTTCTTTGTGAAATTTATATCTTAAGCCTTTGTACTTATAAACAGGAGATTTTTAAATGTAAAGCTTTAAAAAAGAAATTAATTATTTCAGTGCAGATTTAAGAATGTTATTTGTTGGGTTTTTTTAACTTGACAATGCAAAATGAGAAAAAGCTGTTTGATATTTAACAGCAAGGCCAATCAATGGTCCTTCCTATAAACTAATGACAGGAGCAGTCACTGCCCCACAGGGATGAAAAAAAGGGGAGCTCTGAATATTTTAGGCTGCCTAAACTAGTTTAAGGTCAATTACCCAACAGAAAAATGAATGAAGCACTACATCTAAACACCCCACCCCCAAAACAATCACTGAAGATAGACCAGATTTTTGATGCGGCTTTTGCTAATAAATGTACACACATATTTATGATTTGATTATGTTTCATATGAACCTATTCATCAACATAATTTATCCATCAAATGGGTTAAGCTGTTTTTTTTTGATTGCATTGAAGATTCCTAGATACTTTAGAGAGAAACTCTTACAAAACATAAAAAAGTTCCCAAAAGAGCATAAATTCTTTATTAGTCCTCCTATATTGTTGTACATGATTAATTAATAAATGAGTTTTTGGTTAGTGCGCTAACTTTAAACTATCAAAGAAGGACATTATTTTTTTGGGGGGGGGATACATAAAATATTTGTAAGATTTCAAGGGATTAGATTAATTCTT
Source organism: Cyprinodon tularosa (assembly GCF_016077235.1). NCBI lineage: Eukaryota > Metazoa > Chordata > Actinopteri > Cyprinodontiformes > Cyprinodontidae > Cyprinodon > Cyprinodon tularosa. The sequence goes on from NW_024039540.1 coordinate 2,217,161, forward strand.
AATTTAAAAAAGACCAATGATTACTTAAATTTGCTGTCTGCACCTTCTTCAGGTGTGGTTGGTGCTAACTTGAACAACTGATCGGCATAACTCATATGTCTTCTCAGTTCATTCTCACTCTCTTTGAATTCACTTCAAAGAAGAGACAGCGGCATTAGAGTCACATAGGAAAGCATGCACCTGCAGAATAAGCAGTGCATAATAAAATCTAAAATAGAAAAATTGTTTACTTGTTATTCATTGCACTTGCTTCTCTTAGCAACTTATCTAAAGCATCACTGCTCTCTTGTTTGGACTTGGCAGCATTTCCAATTCTGTTGATGAAAAACAGCAATCAGATTCACAGCTAATCTTAAAACATGATGTTAAGTTTGTCATCAGATATCAAAACAAATTTTTTGATATCTGCCTTCAAATACCTTATTTCTTGGAACTGAGCTGGCCTCTCTTTTATAAGCCAAATGTCATAGATAACTTGCTGAGCAGACACTTTAGTTTCCAGCAGAGTGATGTCATCCACAAGGTTGGTCGTTTTATTCTCTAACATTGCTACTACCGCCTGGAGACATAGGAATGACAGCTTAGATGCAACTGCATGTAAATACTGACAAGGCGGAAAAGGCAAAGATGTGCAGAATTGACAAAGATTTGGAAACAAACACTTTCAAACCAATTTTACAGTAATTTTCACTCCTTAAGTTTTTTCCACCTTTTATATAATAAATACATTCAGAAAACATAAGACAATTAAAACAGCTTAGTACAAGATTATAATCGATATCCAATGTAAAAAGATCAAGGTTTCGGACATATGCTTTGATGCATGTAAAAATATTGTGATTCTAAAATAATTTCATCAAGTTGCTGCTGCATGAAGGTTTTCTGAATAACTGCATAAAATAGCTTCTATAAGCCTAGATTTTTCCCTGAGTAAATCTGAAGTTATATAATTATATAGCTAAACAAAGTATATATTCCTTTATGCATGATTCAATGGCATGGGTATAAAGGTTTCAGTGTCAATTAAAATCTCTTTTTGTAACTGCAGTTCTTTTTATGAAATACAATAAAGGCAATAATTTTTTTTTTTATTTTTTTACTTAAGCCTCTTTGAAAGTTACAGTCAGTTGAGGTTGCATTTTTGTATCATACTTTCACCGGAATACAAACTTGTTGGGATCCTCAGGCTTGCCCACCAGAGGGCGCCGAGGATCCTCTTCTGCTCTCTTTGTTTTTTTTCCCTTAGGTTTGGAGTTACTGTGGGGATCTGGAGATTACCCTCTGTCTCCAGCAGGATGCGCTGTGGGTCTTCTGGAGCTGGAACTTTCCTGCACACCTGTTCCTAATCCTCTCATTAGAAGACCTCTCCTTTATAAGCTCCTGCCTGACCTTGATCCCACGCCGCAGTGTTTATCTTAGTTGGTTAGCTTCCTGAGCCTCTGTCACAGATGAATCTTTGTTATCTCTCGTGTGAGATCAGATTCTAATTCTTCCTTGTTTCTGCCTCACAGGAATCCTGTCTCCTCGTGAAAGCTCTGGATGAGCTTAACCTCCTGTCTCCTCGTGAAAGCTCTGGTTGAGCTTAACCACCTGTCTCCTCGTGAAAGCTCTGGTTGAGCTTAACCACCTGTCTCCTCGTGAAAGCTCTGGTTGAGCTTAACCACCTGTCTCCTCGTGAAAGCTCTGGATGAGCTTAACCTCCTGTCTCCTCGTGAAAGCTCTGGTTGAGCTTAACCACCTGTCTCCTCGTGAAAGCTCTGGATGAGCTTAACCTCCTGTCTCCTTGTGAAGCTCTGGAAGAACTGTCTCTCTGGCAACCTGTCTCTGGCCTGCAGCTCTAGGAGAGTTAACCAGCTAATCTGCCCTGGTGAGCCACCCCAAGAATCCTACGTGGATGATACCTGTCGACTTCCCTGTGGAGTTTCCCCAAGAGGTTCCCATGTGGATTTCCCCTGTTGTTTCCCTGCAGTGAGCTGGAAGCTCAGCTACCAGCCATCTCCCCTTCCCTGCTCAGACCCCAGTGAACCAGCCCCCTGCCTGAACTGTTATTCTCGTGCTTGTGCCTTCAATAAACTCTTTGGACTTTTTACCAGTGCCTCTGTGTGTGTTCTGTATCTTGGGCTTTACTCTAAGAGAACCCATCATGACAGAACACTGCGGCCAAACACAAAGCCCAGCAGATCACCTCCGTCGTAGCTCTGAGAAACAGGACGCTCCTACTCCTGATCACACTCTGTCCCTCCGTGAGTTAAAATCCCCGTTTGACTCAAAGAAAACACTCGTTTCAAGATCCCACAAGCTTCGTGGGAATCACAAGATGGCGCCAGTTCAACTTCCGGTTCCGGATTCGTCACTTTCGGAATTCCGTCCGTCACCTCCGAGTCAAGATGATAACCCTCCTTTCTGGTCTGAACTCATCCCATCGTTTTCGTCACCCGGTCCTCCTCTACCTGAGAGATTTTCTGGCGACCCAAGTAAGCTCAAGGGATTTTTATTTCAGTGTCGGTTATTTTTTAGTTTTCACGCTTCTAATTTTCGTTCTGATAAGGATAGGTTAGCCTTTATTATTTCCTTTCTGTCTGGTGAAGCCCTCGAATGGGCGGTGACCAAATTTCAGCTTAAAACCAGAACAAACTGCACATATGAAAGATTCATCCGAGAGTTAGAAAAAACCTTTACTCAGTCCTCTAGTTTCTCCGTTTCTAGTTGCCTTCTGAATTCTAAACAGGGTAATGGGTCCATAGCTGAATTTTTTTCTGAGTAGAGCAGCCGTTTCCTGGTGGAACGAGTCTGCACTCAAGTCAGCTTTCCTCGTAGCTTTAAATGAATCTGTCAGAACCGAGCATTCCTTTTACGTCGAGCCACCTAGCCTCGAAGACCTCATTGAACTAGCCATAGGATTAGATCTAGCATCTCAAACCAGTTTCAACTCCTCTCCGCGCCGGTTTAGCCTTAGTTCCCATGTTCTTGACCACCATTTAAGTCCATCCGTTAAGAACCTCAAAATTAGTCCACCAGTTTTTCGTCCATCAGTCAGTGTTCCACGCCAGCCAAATTCTGATCCTGAACTAGTAGTTAACCCGGATAGTTTCAAACCTGACCCCGTGCCTGATCCCTTAGCTTCCGATCATGTTATTCATTCAGGTACCCTCACGTTTCAACCGGTTCATTTATCGCCAGATCCAATCAGTGAACCCGTCAGTTTAACTTCTAAGACCCCCCGATGTAAGAGACGGCGTCGCCGTAAGCACGCTCCGAGCCGGCTAGAGACCCCTGAGTTGGCCCTGTGCCGTCCAGTGACTCCAGAGTTGGCCCTGTGCCGTCCAGTGACTCCAGAGTTGGCCCTGTGCCGTCCAGTGACTCCAGAGTTGGCCCTGTGCCGTCCAGAGACCCCTGAGCCTACACTGTGCCGTCCAGAGACCCTTGAGCATGCATTTAAGAGAACTTCAGAACTTTGTGTTGGTGAAAGTGTGCCTCCAAGAGTCCCTCAGCGAAGGCCTCTTTTCACCAGGGACCCTCCACCGACGCCCCTAGCCACCTCAGAGACTGAACTTGAGCCTCCATGGGTGATCCCTTCATTTCCTGAGGTGGAACCCCAGTCGGTGATCCCACCTGCTCCTGAGGCTGTACCGCAATCTTGGGTCCCTCCTGCTCCTGAGGTTGAACCACAGTTGGTGGTGTCACCTGCTCCTGAGACGGATCCACGGTCGGTGGTGTCACCTGCTCCTGAGACGGATCCACGGTCGGTGGGTTCACATGTTCCTGAGTTGGAGCCACTGTCGTTGGGCACCCCTGTTCCTGACCGGGAGCCGCGATCGGCGGGCTCCCCTGTTCCTGACCGGGAGCCGCGATCGGCGGGCTCCCCTGTTCCTGACCGGGAGCCGCGATCGGCGGGCTCCTCAGAGCCTCCTTCTGAGCCGCAGTCGGCGGTCTCCTCAGAGCCTCCTCCTGAGCTGCCGAGGTGGGGACGGGGTACCCCGTGGGGGTACCTGCTGAAGCTTGGGCGTCATCCTCCTAATAAGCTGCTTCGCCTCCGGCCCCGCGGCGGACCCCCAGAGCGTCATCTTCACCGTCGACCCCGTGGCAGACCACCATAGTGTCAGCGTCACCTTCGACCCCGCTGCCGGCCACCTAAGACTCTGCTCCGTTGCCGGATCGTAGGCCGGTCTCCTGAACCTCAACCGTGTCTCCGGCCCGGCGGTGGTCCCCCTAAGACGCTGCTCCACCTTCATCTCAACGGTCGACCTCCTGAGCAGCAACTACGCCTCCGCCGTCAGCCCCACGGCAGGCCACCTGAGACTGTGTCCTGCAGCTGGCCCCACGGCAGGCCACCTGAGACTGTGTCCTGCAGCCGGTCCCTCGGCCGGCCACCTGAGACTTTGCCCCGCTGCCGGTCCCTCGGCCGGCCACCAGAGACTTTGCCCAAGAAAGTTTTTGGGTTTTCTTTTGCTGTCGTCCACCGTAAGTGGATCGTTTTTTGTTCTGGACTCTGTTTTTGTTTTCTGCCTTCCTGGCCTGTTTCCCCCTTCGCCCACCCTGGGTGGGTTGTTTTTTGTTGTTTCTTGGACTTTTTTTTTTTTTTTTTTTTTTTCAGGGGGCGTCTGGAATCCGCCCTTGAGGGGGGGGCTCTGTTGGGATCCTCAGGCTTGCCCACCAGAGGGCGCTGAGGATCCTCTTCTGCTCTCTTTGTTTTTCCCTTAGGTTTGGAGTTACTGTGGGGATCTGGAGATTACCCTCTGTCTCCAGCAGGATGCGCTGTGGGTCTTCTGGAGCTGGAACTTTCCTGCACACCTGTTCCTAATCCTCTCATTAGAAGACCTCTCCTTTATAAGCTCCTGCCTGACCTTGATCCCACGCCGCAGTGTTTATCTTAGTTGGTTAGCTTCCTGAGCCTCTGTCACAGATGAATCTTTGTTATCTCTCGTGTGAGATCAGATTCTAATTCTTCCTTGTTTCTGCCTCACAGGAATCCTGTCTCCTCGTGAAAGCTCTGGATGAGCTTAACCTCCTGTCTCCTCGTGAAAGCTCTGGTTGAGCTTAACCACCTGTCTCCTCGTGAAAGCTCTGGATGAGCTTAACCTCCTGTCTCCTTGTGAAGCTCTGGAAGAACTGTCTCTCTGGCAACCTGTCTCTGGCCTGCAGCTCTAGGAGAGTTAACCAGCTAATCTGCCCTGGTGAGCCACCCCAAGAATCCTACGTGGATGATACCTGTCGACTTCCCTGTGGAGTTTCCCCAAGAGGTTCCCATGTGGATTTCCCCTGTTGTTTCCCTGCAGTGAGCTGGAAGCTCAGCTACCAGCCATCTCCCCTTCCCTGCTCAGACCCCAGTGAACCAGCCCCCTGCCTGAACTGTTATTCTCGTGCTTGTGCCTTCAATAAACTCTTTGGACTTTTTACCAGTGCCTCTGTGTGTGTTCTGTATCTTGGGCTTTACTCTAAGAGAACCCATCATGACAAAACTTATAAATTTTTCACATGCAATTCCAGCATTGTTTGTCCAATATTGGATTTCTTTTCTGGTCTTTACATACAAGAGTGTTAAAATTACCTTTTTCTTTTCTTTCTCTGCAATAGTTCATTTGGACCTTCTGGGCACCTTTTAAAAGAGGAGAGAAGTGAATTAGTGCCTTTGCTTAAAGAACAGCTTAATCTGCAGGTTAACTCTGTCTCCACTCATTGTGTGGCAATGTATTTTGGGAGAATACATTGGAACTGAGACCTGTCTTGTTACTCTTCCCTCTCAGAAAGTTCTCCATTTCTGGATCTCCTAGAAAGTGTGATGTTGTAGAAATGTTTCTTCGATACTTCCTATATAAAGTCGGCATACAGAGATCTGTTCAAGAGAAACCTTCAAGAACATTTACATAATTGTCTAGCAATCATTTAATGTCCCTAAAAACACTAAAAGTCGGGTCTAAAGGGAATCAACATAAGTGATAAAAGGCTTATGCAAAAAATATGAAAAAAAGAACAAAGCGAATGTGCAATTAAGTGGGTGAGTTATGCGTGATCTACACAGATCCCTATTTGAACAGGGACATGATATGTGCTCCTGGCAGCTGTGAGGGGATGGCATAAAATACAGAGGAAGAAGTTTACTATATATTAAAAAAACAATATTGCTAAGAATAAGATTGAAATAACATACATTTAAATGAAATATCAAATAACTCCTAAAAAGTGATTGACATTGATCTGCAGTTACTGTCAGATTTTCAGAGAAATGAGGCTCTACACAGGTGTAGTTAACTCCTCCGACTCCGTTACAATCCCAAAAGACCTAAAATAAAGCCAACTAAGGCAGGAGCATAATAATTTAACACAACATAACCATGGTTTGTTTGTTTTTCAAAGTAAGTAAGAAGTAGGCCTATTACCTACCTCCTTATATCGTGTCTTTACAGAAAGAAATAGGCTGATCTGCAAAGGTAGTGTGAGTTTTGGAAGGTAAACAAGTATCACTATGGTAACTGCAGTTGAAATTCAAATTTTTCTACATGCATTTTATTTTTTGAAAACAATCACATACATTTGAAATATTTCCATGGTCACTGAGAGTCGAGCGAGCGGAGAAACAGCCGAGCGCACAGCTGGTGTTGAGCGCGGAGAGAGAGGTCGAGCGCGAGCAGAGACGGATTCGAGCACGCGCAGAGACGAAACTGAGCGCAAGAACACTGAGCTAGTGTTCAGGCTAGTAGTAAAGTATAACAAAATACAGCACTGTGGTTATAAATTACCCATTAAACTATCAGAGTTCCATCAACAAGTATTACTGTACTGGGAAATGATATATGTTCATAACTACTCGCCACACTCCTCTATCATATGGAATAATAGATTTATTCTACATCGCAATAAGTCATTATTCTACAAAGATTGGATGGAGAAGAATATTTGGTCTATTATACATTTAATGGACACTAATGGTTACATATTAAATTACAAACAATTCTGTACAAAATATCAGTTCCTTCCTCCAAAAGATGAATTTACAAGATTACTTAACGCCTTGCCAAAACAATTTATTAATCAGATTCAAAATAAAATTATACCCCCAAACTACCCGATTTATCTATTAATGGAATATCAATCACTGATCAAAAATTCAATAACCACACAATTAGAAACTGTCTAAATGAAACTTTGTTCCCTGGGAAAATAAATAAAAATAACATTCTTTGCAAATTTGAACAAAAATCAATTGAAATACTAAGAACTTTTTTTTAAACTTCCCATACAACCAAAAGCTAAAGAAACTCACTTTAAAATTTTAAATGCCACCTACCCCTCAAAAGAACTACTAAGAATTCGTTTTAATATTGATGACAATAAATGCTCATTCTGTGAAAGCGATGTAGAAACTATAGACCATGTCTTCTATTAATTGAAGTCTGACTAAAACATTTTGGAATTGCTTAGAAAGATGGATCAAATCAAAAATTGCACTCCCTAACTCTTTGGAATACTATTGAAAGACAAAACAATAGAACTCTGTTGTAACCTAATTTTATGTTTAGCAAAATTCTTTATTCATAAACAGAGAGTCTTGAGATCATCCCCAATCTTTAGTATTTTTTTATCTGAATTTAATTTATATTTGACATCTCTTGAATGTATCGAATCTTACAAATACCTGACTGACATACTAATGGAACTGCCCACTGATGTGCATTAATCCTAACATATGAATCCCCTTGTCTTTATATTAATTATTGTATCATTAGCATTACTCACTCAGTCTTTATTTTTCTCATCAATGTTACTTTGTATTTCCATTCTGAAATCTGCCTCTACTATGCCTTCCATAGTATTTGAATGTTCTTATTGCCTAACTTGTTTGTACTCACTTTGTTTAAATAAAGTTCATATATAGAAAAAAAAAGTTTCTTCCTCCTATTGTACATGAGTTTGTAGCTCTATAGTTCCACCTACTAAATATTACTTTTTTGTGTTATGTATAAATAAAAACAATGCTTTATTAATAACCAAATTATCCTATCTCCACCTGTCCCTAAAATTCTTTTAATACTCCATTATCTCCCCTTTTCCATTATTTCCCTCATCCTCTCTCTTTCATTGCATATTTAATGCAATCCATCAAAACATGATCCCCATTTATTTTTTCTTTCACAACCCTCACATAAATCATTATTTCTCTTCCCTTTTACAAACAAAAACTCATTTAAGTAGGTATGTCCAGTTCTTAATCTAGTATAAATGATCTCTTCCCTTCTGCTTCTTTCTCTGTAATTTTTAACAATTACAGATTTTTGAACCCATATAATCTTCTTCCTTTCTCATCTTCATCCATGTTTTTTGCCATAATTCTGTTTCTTTCTTTTTTATTATTGATTTACCTTCCCCTTTCCCAAATGGAATCTGATCTATATTGTGCTTTCCTAAAGCCTCTTTAGCTATCTTGTCTGCTATTTCATTTCCTCTCATCCCTTCGTTTGCTGGAATCCAACAGAACTGAATGAATTCTTTCCATTGCAGCTTTATAATCTGTGCAAATCACCACCCTGTCTGGTCTAACCTCCTCCACCCTGCGAACTAATAATAATTGACACAATTTCTGCTGTGTATATAGATAAAAGGTCTGTTAATCTTTTAATATTTCTAATAGAATGTCCATCCTACTATCTGACACACGGGTTTCAGATCGATTTATAAGTCTTGTACCAAAGATAAAATTCATGAGGGCTGGTGATTATTATTATGATTATTTTTTTACTATATATATATATATATATATATATATATATATATATATATATATATATATATATATATATATATATATATATATATATATATATATATATATATATATATATATATATATATATATATATATATATATATATATATATATATATATATAAATAAAATATATAAATAAATAAATAAATATATATATATATATATATATTTATTTATTTATTTTTTTTGTGTGGAAAGTTGTATTGCAGGGGTCTTCAATGTTTTTCCAGGTGAAGGACCCCTGATTACAAGGGCGTAGGTTTGATTTGAACTTTGGTAGGGACACTATTGGTCTGGTGTCATTGGTGCTATGCAATATGCCCTTTTTTATGTTCGATGTGAGCATCTCTACTGATAAGAGGAATTCATTGTTAAAAGAGAAAAGCAACATTTGGCTCCATTAATAAAAATGTTATAAGCGCTACACTCATTAGATGCTGTTTATTAATGTTTGAAGTATCACCGGCTCTGATGAATGTGGAATTAGGACTGTTTTCCACTTTAAAAATTGTTTCATTTGAACGACTAAGAGAGGAGGTAAATACAGTATTTTCTTTTGAAGATATAGAATTGTGCAGAGTTAAACCCCACTCTAATATTTGTACCTACTATGCTCTCTCTGTATCAAGCAAAATAATACATTATATTAACTTCACTATAAAAGTTGAACATCTGGGCTGTAGTTACTCTGTGTAGCCCATTTCAGGTATTTTATCTGGGGCTGAAAAAAATGAATCATATTAATTGATTATTTCAATAATCATCAACTAATTTAGTAAGTGATTCATCATTAACTGGAGTATAGAGACTTTGAAACATACAGTAATATAAATGTAAAATGTGCCTTTCCCCGACAGAGCAACCCACTTAGATCAGTTATTATATCAAAATTGTAAAAATAAAAACAAAAAAATGAAAACAGTAATAGCAACTAAATATCGATAAAAAGGAAACCCTCACATTTCCTTTTTCAGTTGGCTGTGGCTAAGAATCAGAAATGTTGATGCTTACAGCCTTTATTTGCCCATTTTTCCAGCAGTCTTCAGAACTCCTGGCTGACTCAGAATATTTCGTTTTATAAAAGAAAAAAAAAAAGGTTTTTGTTTTTTAGTGCACATTATATTAATTTTTTTAATTATTGGGACTAGTTTTGTAGCCTAACATTAATTGTACTAACCGCTGCATTCTAGTGTGAATACATTTTCAATGTTGTGCTCCAAGAACGCACGGACTAGAAAACAGCCAATCAGAAAGAGAGAAGGCGGAACCTAAGGCAGAACAACCAATGAGAGTGGAGTTAAACAGCGCAGCACAGTTCCATGCGCTGCTACGTGAAAGGGACAGGAGAGACAAGGCAGAGGAGCTGCGAGAGGGCAACAACTACTGCTGTAAATTATAAACATGTTGCTCACATCCAATTATTGGTAGGGACAATTAGGTCGGTTGCAAACCTATGCAAACCTACGCCCATGCCTGATTATATATATTGTATGAAATTGTGTTAAATCAAACTGGTCCTATAGTCACTCTATTACAGATGGAGTAGTGTAATAAAAGTAATTTCTCACTGGGAATATTATGACTTTGAATCTCATAATTATGACTTTCTAGCTCATAATTATGACTTTCTAGCTCATATTTATGACTTTGAAAGTCGAAATTATGACGTTGTATGTCATAATTATGTCTTTCTATTAGTCAGTTGTTTTTACTTTCATGTGATGGAAACGGCTTCCATAGAGTATAGATCTCAGCAGGTTTTATACAGTTTTTCGGCGTAAAGAAAACAATCGGCTGAGAGGTTTCTATCAGCTGGAGTTGTGCGCATGCCCAGTGTTCTGATTGTTCCAGTGTTCTGCGTTCTGATTGGCCCAGTGTTCTGATTGTCCCAGTGTCCTGTGTTCTGATTGGCCCAGTGTTCTGTGTTCTGATTGGCCCAGGCGCTGACCGGGATATTTTGAAAGAATCAGGCTGGGCGCTGCTGCCTGACAGTGAAACAGAACCAGTCCGAACAGTTTTTCACACAGACCCCGGTGTTTGCTTGTTGTTTTTAGCGCACCAATGGAGCAGGACGTAGCGTGTGTAATCAGTGACATGTCGGACATGGTGGTGGTGGATTTACAGTCCGCCGTTAAAGCCGAGGAAGCAGAGGAAGAGCTGCTAGGATTGGGGCGAAACCTGCTGAATATAAACCAGGGTATGTGGGAAACTTTATACCTTCTGCTTTAGAGCCACCAAAGTGGCTAAAACCACACAGCTACAAGCACAGGGCCAAACAATCCCAGCTGTCAAAACGGTCCATCACTAAGCTAACTAAAGCTACATGGATTCAGTTATGCTAGCTGCGTTTTTCCAGTGTAGCCAAACCTCTGTCTGTTATTTCTCTTAAAGTTAATAATAATAAAAAAAAGGTAAAAAGTTAATTGAAAAGTTAATAAGTAAAGTTAAAAAGATAATAAGTGCCAGTATTAGCATTAATGCCTGTAAGGTTATGTTGGACCAAAAAATTAGTTTCTTTCTCTGAGTGTTTTTCATGTATTTTTCATAGAAGCACTTTTATATATATATATATATATATATATATATATATATATATATATATATATATATATATATATATATATATATATATATATATATATATATATATATATTCGGGCAAGTTGGTATTTCTTGTTATTACATTGACATTAATTTCTGCCATCAAAATATCCATAATTTTGAATGTGGCTTGAAATTTGGATTTTCAAAGGATTTCACTGAGGGCCCTATAAAGGGTTAATGGAATAATTCATTAATTTAGTTCTATTGAATTATCTGCACTTTCTTTCCCTCTTTTATTTGAAACCTGTTTATGGATAATTTAACTAACTATTTTTGAAGAAAAAAATGCGAGCCAGTAATAAAACTTTGGTAAAATTTCTTAAACAGAAAAAGAGAGTAACTGCTGTTTTTTCAGCTTTAAATTTTTTTTTTGAATTAACGTTCTTAATTTCTTTAATTTTATTTAGTAATTTTTTTTTTCGTAAACTTTATTCTTCCGTTTTTATTATTACAGATTTTATTTGTTCTAATGTTTACTTTTTCACACTGAGTTTTACAAATTAAAATCTTGCCACATCATGTTGTCTTCATTTCCAGACCAATACAGATGCTCATTATTGACCAATAGAAACATTGTTGCTAACGTCCAGCAGACCAATAAGGTATTCGGGACTTGGCTGCAGCCTGTCAACAGTAAAGATGATGAAGGGATTTGCTGTGTTATATATATATAGATAGATGGATGGATAGATGGATAGATAGATAGATAGATAGATAGATAGATAGATAGATAGATAGATATATTTTGGCCTCCTTTTCCATTAAATTAGCTTCTTTCTTTTTTTCCTCAGTCTGACAGAGAGGAAAACATTTCTCAGGTCTTCCATTGAGCTTCTAGGATCTATTTTGGACCAGTCAACATTTCTAGAACAATTATTTATCTTCTTTTCATTAAAAAGCAATGTTGTTTTTTTTTGTACCACTCTAGATGTTCTGTGCATGTTTTTTTCTTTTTGGAAAAAATTATCTTTTTGATTTGAAAGTTGTAGCTAAGAGCTTTAGAAGAACATCCCATGATCATAGTGGCGTGATTAGATCTGGAATGATTCATCTGATTTAATCAATCATTAAAATTAGGGCTGAATCGATTAATCAGATTAATCAATTATTGAAATAATCGACTAGTTTAGTAAATGATTAATCATTAACTGGAGTATAGAGACTGTAAACCATGCCTTTAGCTGACAGAAGAACCCATTTAGAGCAGTAATTATACTAAAATTGTAAAGAAATGTATAGACAGCTTGAATTTAAGATTAAAATAAATTTTGTAAGTCTATATTCTCTATCCAGAACTTCTCAAGAGGAAAAGTTTTAGTTTCCCCTGTTTAATTTGGTAAAAAATGGTCTTTAAGGTACCTTTGGCTATCTGATTATAAACAGATTAATCTAAATAATAATCCCCAGATTAATCAATTTACAAAATAATCCTTAGTTGTAGCTCTAATTAAAATAACTGTCAGCTGATTTTGTAAGGGAATGGATTTGTTACCCATAGTCATGGCTCAGAGACTAAAACATGACATTTGCTGAAATAAATGGTTTCTTTTCTTTATCACAAATTGTTTAGATATGGTAAATTACCAAAAGCATCTCCTTTCAGGTGATTAAAAATTAATTGATAGAATAAATGATTACTAAAAGAATCAATGGTTGCAGATCTAGACTTGATTCAGAGGTGAAGTCTTTACCCCCCTCCCCCCCTGCAGCCCTGTTTGAGAATGAAGACGATGAGAGCGGAGAGGACAGCGATGATGACAGTGGAACGGATCACGGCAGCGGTGAGAGTTCAGGAACTCGGCTTCAGAGATGCCAGCGGCTCGGAGATGAAGGCTGGAATCTACCCGACACCTTCCAGACCAGCAACCTGCTGTTCTACGAGAGGTTCAAGGCGTACCAGGACTACATGCTGGGTAACTCTGCTGAGATTTGGACGTATAGCTGCTGCCTTTCTGGAAAACGCTGACGTGTTTGTTTTCTCAGGAGACTGTAAGCCCTCGGAGGTGAAGGCGTTCACGGCCGACTACCTAGAAAAGGCGCTGGAGCCGTGCGACTGGTCGGCCGTGTGGAGCACCAACATCTTCGACGTCGTGGTGGAGGTAAGAGCAGCTTATGGACGTGGCAGGACTTCTAATGTAAGCGGTGGAACGTAACGAGACTCTCTTGGTCGAGTTCAGGTGGAAGATCTGGACCTGAATGAGCTGAAGGCGTGTGTGAAGCTGGCTCTGCCTCTGCAGAGCCAAACCAGAGGCTGTGAGATCACAGAGGACGCCTTTAACTCCCTGCTGGAGGCGACTCAGCATAAAGTGCCCCTGCTGGAGCTGCAGGTGGTTTATAAGGAGTCGGGGGAATTCGATCAGACCGCTCTCGCTCTGGAGCACCTTAGGTAGGAAGCTGCTGATCAGTAGCTCTGACCGTATGCGGGGAATGTTGCAAACAGAACGTTTTATAAATGGGGTTAAAATTAAATCAAGAAATGAAACTTGGAAATATAGCTTTTATCAAAAAAAGATTTGAGAGAAACTTTTATTGTTCAATGTTATTATAATTTTTTTCCCAAATTTTCTTTTTTCAAGGTTTTCTTTTTCTTTAAAGTCGCAGGGAAGCGCCTGTTCCAAACGTTGCATTTCAAAATTCTCCCGAGTGGTGCACGACTTTATACGAGTGAATAAAGTGAACGTAAATGGTCGTTTATCAAGGGGGCGGGATTGTTGTGGTTCGTAAACAAAATTGGTTGTGGTCGGTTTCTTGGAAGCATCTTGCTAACCGGTTAGCAACTTAGTGCTAGTAGGTTCCCAATGGGAAATTACATTAAGACCAAGTAGCACTAAATTGGTGACTTAGAAACGACACTGTCAAGGAACGCTATGGACAGAGGAAACATGCAAGAGGAGGAGAGTTTAGTGTTGGAGGTCATAATGAGTCTCCTCCGTCATCCATTTTTTTAAAGGAGGAAAGCGGGGACGAAGATGTTGTGGAAGAGGACACCAGGGCGGCAGAAGCTTGGTTTGGTGTAGAAGGCTTACAGCTGTACATGCTTGAGCCCTTGCCTCGCAACGCTGCCAGATCTGTTAGCTCTACGCCTGCTGAAGACACAGACGTCCATCCCCGTGAACACTGCGTATATTAGCTGCCACATATGAATCAAGATGCTATGACCGAAAACATTTGATTGACAGATGATCGTTGATATATGATTGGCCAACGTTAGGTGTTCAGGCTGACGTATAACTAACTGGCCTGCACAAAAAAAACAAAAAAAACAAAAAAAAAACATCTTTTAATAAAGATGGTTTTTTTTTATAGAAATGTTCTAAATTTTGGGATAATATGGTCTGATAAAGAGTACATTTATATGCATGTTTAAGCCAGAATGATTTGACAACTTTAAGCTGAGCGTAGACTGTATACGATTTTTGTTCTGCCCTTTTTCGATTGGGCTGAGTTTCAGCCCCCTCCTCCATCCTGCATTGTGTAGTATACAGGAGGTAACAAGGGGCGATAAGCCTCTCACCGCCAACTCCTGATCAGTAATCGCGAGGTCGGGAGAAAATCAAACATGTGGACAAATCTTGCTGTTGAAGCAGAACTACTAGCCGATTTACCAGAACCTCAAGTGCTGCGCATGTGCAATCTTCCAGATTGACGAGTCCGACCAGCGCCTCCTCTCAGCGCTGAGTCCGTTCTGTTTTTTAGACGTACAGTGAAGGTAGATCGCATCAGAGCGTCGGGCTGCACAGTGAACATCGTGAGCTGTGAATCTTTAAACCCTGCAGTTTCTTCGTACAGTTTGAGCTGTAGCTGCGTGCAACGATTGAAAATATCACACGGGTTTTATGAAAAAGTGAAATTTGTCTTTGCTCCTCAGTTCAGAGGAAATCCGGCCCAGAAGGGAAGAGAGTATGATCTGGAAAACTCAATCTGAAAATGAGACATTTAAAAAAAATACAAAACTATTTTAAGGTTTATGAAATATTTGGCTTTTTCTACGTTTTTTTGGCCGAATTGAAATGAATGTGGAATTCTCAGATTTCAGCAAAATTTTGCTAAAATTTTACCATCTTTCAACTTGAAGTACTTCAGCTAGAAAAACCGTTAAAAATGTTCTTCAAACATTCAGCTATTTCCGTTTAAGTCAGCTTTTTGATATCTTTTACAGTTTAAGTAAATGAAAAGATGAGGATGTATATTTTAAATGTTTTAGGGGGGGAACACAAACTTAGAAAACTCTATTCAGTTTATTTCTATAGCGCCAATTCACAACACATGTCATCTGAAGGCACTTTACAGTTCACCAGATCATACAGTCAGATTGATTCAAAGTTTTCTATCTAAGGAAAACCAGTTGATTCCAAAATGATTTCCAAAATGTGTTTTTTGCTGCAGCAGTAAAGGACCAACATTCACTTCCTCTCCTCCTTTCTGCAGATTTTTCTACAAGCACATCTGGAGGCAGTGGGACGAGGAAGACGAGGACGATGACTTTGATTACTTTGTCCGCTGTGTGGAGCCTCGTCTCAGACTGTGAGCACCATTCCAATCTCTGTAACGCCAAAGCTTTGCTTCCTGCTGCCGGTTCACGTTCCTGAATGCCTCCTTTCAGCTTCTACGACGTCCTGGAGGACAGACTCCCTGCTGGGCTGGTGGCAGAGTACCAGTCTCTGCTGCAGAGCTGCTCCCAGTGCTTCCAGCAGTTCTCCGAGTTGCGTAGCGGCCTCAGCGCTGACTCAGACTCGGAGCTGGACAACGTGTCCATGGTGGAGGGCCTGAAGCTCTACGACCAGCTGGAGATGTTTAAACGTAGATTACACATCATAGAGAACCCCCTGCTTAGGTGCGTCCCTCTGCAGGTAGAAGTCATTCTACGCCACAGAACCCCCTGACCCCCCCATCCCTCCCCTGTCCAGGTATGTGCTCGCCTACAAGGGAAGCTCCAGGCGGCAGTGCGTGGAGAGCCGGGGGCTCAGAGAGTCGGGGATGAAGATGGTTCACGTGGTAACGGGGGTCTGCAGCAGCATCCAGCTCCAGGCTCTGCTCACTGCACGGCTCACTCCACTCAGCGCCTCAGAGAACACAGAGATCCAGGTGGGTCGCTCCCGCGTGCTCACAGCAGAACCGCGGTCAGATTCTGGAGCTAAAACAGGAGTTCAGTCCAGATGGTTTTAATGGAGGCGCTCGGCTCACTCAGGCTGTCTCGCTTTCTCCGTTTTTGTTCTGTTCTGGCTCCCAAACCGCCAGTCTTCATTCCAGGCCTCATGTGACTTTAGCTCCGTACAGGTTAGGGTTAGTGTTTGGCGATTGTTTGTCAAACCAAACATCCAATAAAGTTCCAATCAGCCACTATAGGCACTGGGGTCACGCTTTTTTGACGCAGGCAAAAGAAGTTAAAGTCCAAACTTGTAGATGTTCAGTTGATTTATTTCCTATATTTTTGCAACATTACAGAGTTCAAACATTCCTTGCTCCGTCACCTCTCTTGCACTGGTAAAAACCCATAGGCCCCTAACCTAAATGCCTGCTGGTCCTTACCAGGCTCCTACATTTATAGAAAGTGGACCGCCCACATTTCTTCCTGTTTTACATAATAAAGAAAGAAAAAATGATAAAACATCAAAAAATAAATACACAAAATTCAACAATTAACCTATAAATAAAGTCTGTAAGTAATGCAAAAAAATATATAAGTTTAGGAATTAACACAATTCAAATGGATAAAGAAATAAAGAGTTAATAGCTCCAACAGTTAGGTCCCAGGCTTTAACTGTTGCTGTTAGTGATTTACTATTTTCTTTTTTTTTTGAATCCAGAAAATCATAAAACAAATATGTTGCCCTTCATGTTATGGAAAGATCCTTTTGATACAAGAGAAACCACGATTTCTAAGAAAATGGATGCTAATCGATTAATCCCTGCTCAATCCCCTGTCTGTTAAACAGGAAATGTTCTCCATGACAGGAGAACAGTCGGAAATCCAAAATATATTGCTTTTTTTTTATATTTTCATGGGCGGCACCAAAATGAATCAGTGGAATCCTGCTCCTCTCAACAAAACTCTAGCCTTGTGAAACCATCCTGATCTCGCGAGCTTTCAAGGTTTCACTCGCAGATCAGTCTGGAGACTCTCCGTTAAAGAAAATTTGGAGCCGTTCACCAAACGAACATCCAATCAGCGTTGGCTTTGAGTCGGGTTGAGGTGTGACGAGAAGCGCGACAGTTCAGTCTAAAGAACATGGCGGCTTCAGCCGATGAAACTAGCGTTAGCGGGGCTATCGAGCAAGTTTTATCGGAATTACAGAGTATTTCTTCACTGAAAGAAGAGCAAAACACTGCTCTGGAGGCTTTTCTCAGAGGAAAAGATGTTTTTGCTCTTCTCCCGACTGGTTTCGGCAAGAGTTTGATCAATCAATTGGCTCCTCTTCCCCGTCGCTCTGTTAGTACGTCATATGCTTCGTTGATCTGATTGGTTTATTTGGCACGTCTATCACCAACATAGGCTAATCAGCTAACCAGTATTTTCGCCCCTTCCCAAAATTACTTCAACCGAAGGTTTCCAGATGGATATGCGGAGCAAATCCATCTGGCGGAGTCAGGTTAACAAAACTCTCTACCTTATAAAAGTTGTTCTGGTTCTATTTTGCAAATAATTTTCTTTATGTCAGTAGGTCAACAGACAGAGTGTAGAAACGTTACATTAATTAGATACAAATGGAAAAAAAATAAATAAATAATGCACCCAAATAAATGGAACGAACAAAGATTGGTGAAAATAATTTTAGTGAACCTTTAGTTCTTAGTTCCTGAGAAACAATCAAACCTCTGTGTTTGTCTGCCTGCTCCAACTAACAGTGTTTTCTATCCTAAAGGATAAATACGTACAGTAAAAATTAGGCTAAATGTTCGTTTGTGGTTTCCATGGATACTGCTATAAATTCTGAATTAATAAGTAATTTTTCTGGCTGATAGTTTCTGTTATTAATCGTCTCAGTGGATCTTTAGAAAATCCTGGAAAAGGATTCCCTCAGGTTTATCTTCCCCATCAGATCTCCAGCAGCAGCTGCGTTCCTATTGGCTGATTAGAAGCTGTAGGTCATGGCCAACATCACACCGTGAGATCAACATCTTAAAAATCCGACACTAGAACCCGCCTGACAGCGTGAAGTAGGTCGCGCAGATTTATGCTACGTTCACATCGCTAGCAAAAACGCGTTTGCTGCTTCATTTTTGATGCTTGTACAAGTTTAGTTCTGACGCGCGGCTCAAGCATCTCTGCTTCTCCAGCTGCGCGGTGGGAAAAGGTAGGTCTGATGCGCGTTGGGCAGAGCTACCCTATCCTTTCCTTGCCTGTAACAATGGCAGCTATATTTGCTGTGATCAGTGGGTAAAAAGTTGTTTTAATATGTTCTTAAATGAGAAAGTCCACCTAAAAACCTCATCAGTGCAGTCAGTTCATCTAGATTACCATCCTGCCTTCAAATATTATTTCTCTCTATTTTCTCCGCCGCTCAGAGCCTAACATACCAGTGATGCCCTGCCAGCTCCCAGATCAGCTTCTCTGATTGGTTGATGTCGCGTCTCGAGCAGCAACATTTTTCCAACTCCAGCAGCTGCTGTGTTTGCAGCGTGTTCTGCGCGTCAGAAGCTCATGACGCGCTACTTCTGCTGCTCAAAACACACACGGGACGTTTTGCTGCGCCTTGATGCGCGTCCACCGTTGACTTTGCATGTAAACCAGCTGCCTCTACTTCTTTAGGTGTGAACGTAGCATTAGAGCCATTTATTCCTTCATATTATTCCAACAGCCCTCGTATTTTCTGCCACGGCCGATAATGCCACAGTATATACCTGACATTAAGCAGACTGTCATGTAGCATGTTTTTTTTTTTTCAGGCTACCAACCTGAACCAATTATTAGGAAGTATCTAAAGTTCTCTGTCCTCCATTGTATGAATGAACGATGCGTCTCATTCCCATAGTTCCACAAAGATCCGGTGGCAGCAGTGGGCGCCTGTCATCAGGGTGACGTGGTCATCATCCTTCCAGGGACATACACCGTCAGCAGCTCCATCTTCATACCAGACTCCATCACTATTGAAGGTAACATGCAGAGATTGACTGATGCTTGTTTTTTAATGGAGGAAGGTGATTATTTCATCTTCTGGTCAAACTGATTCCCATATGTCCTGCCAACGTTTTAGGCTCAGTTCTAAAGCCGATATTATTTCTCTTTGTCCATTTTATAATGATGACACAGTAATAACATGTCTCACAAGTATCAATGCAAACAAAACAACAAAAAACTTTTAATCAGCCAAATCAAGCAAATATATATTAGGTTAAAATATTTAGTTCACAAACCTTAAGTTAAGGTTTCCTCCAAAACTTTAGATCTTCTCAACTTTTTCTTTTGTTTGGGTTTGACAAAACATTGACAAAAATATGGACCAAGGAGGTTTAAACATCTCTACAGCTGAAATTTAAGCATGAAGAAAATAAAAATTTGAGAAAAAATTCGTAGCAGCATGTTTTAATTTATCCTCAAGGTCCTTTTTGTCCCCCAGGCTGTTTTCTTTCAATAGTGAGGATTTCAGAATGAATTTCATCTATAAGTAATTAAAAAATTCTGTGTCATTGAGGCTATACTTTTTTTTTTTAAATAACTAAAGAAAATGACCTGGTTTCTGAGTATAAATCCGCCTCAACACATGACGAAAGTTGCTGTGGCTGGCCAGGTGAGGTACGCTGCCCTGACATTAAATGAGGCGCATACAGTGCTGTTCTCTGTTTTACACTGTTAATGCCTGATTTGATTTGTTTATAAATGTTTTTTCTGGTTGAAATGAAACATTCTGAAACATTTTTGTTGAGGCATAAAAAACTATCGGGTAAAGAATTGGATCCCCTATAATTGGCAGTCGTTATCGAGGATCACTTAAAGCTGATGTCAAAACAATCAGAATCAGCCTTAAAGAATCCATCTTTAGTCGGGTGCCTCTGCAGTCATGTCGCCCAGATGAATGGGTCCAAGCAGAGCTCTGTGAGGATTTCAGGATGTTACTGTAGAACAAAATCCTGTCTTTAAGCTTATTCTCAACCTCCTTCCTGATCTCTCTGCTGCTCTCACGTGGTCTTTCAGATGCTAGTTTTTCTCCCAGAGGTCAGAAGTGAACCTTTTTGCTCCCACTTCACGATAATGTTCTACTTTGGGGTTTCTATTTTACTCCCAACCATTCAAAACTGGTTTGTGTTCAAAGGCTCCTGAGATTTACCGCAGTTGGATTGGTGTGAACAGATCCCTCTCTGTTTGTGTTCACCAGGCTTTGGATTTCCTGATGAGGTGGTGATTGAAAACCGTCACAAAGGCGACTCGTTTGTGGAGTCGACGGGGGCCGACGTCCAAGTGTCCAACATCAAGTTCATCCAACACGACGCTGTGGAAGGCATTCTGTGTGAGTTGATCATACTCTCCATATTCCTGTTCGGCGTTTGGTCAATCTGGTTGAACTTAGAAAACAAAGCAGAGTGTGTATTAAGTCGTCCGCGTGCGCCGGCTACCATTCCTTCATCCTGTCCGCTGAACTGTAGCTAGTTTTACTTACTTGCCCAAACTCGATCTATTGTTTCCTAAAGGATAATTTACTAGTTTTATCATGTCTCCTTCTGCAAATTACTTAGCTAGCGTAGCCGCCTGTGGCCCGGGCTGTCTGTCACAACTCTAGTCCGGCGCATGGATGACCTCATACACACTCAGCTTTGTTTTATATAAATATAAATATAAAATATATAACCGCGGATGTCTGGGGGACAGTGATTGGCCTACATTTTATGAATGCTGGCGTACCATAAAGAATAAATTATGAACAGTTCAGTTTGTGCCTTCAAGTCGTTGCCCATAGGAAGATGTTACTTAGATATAACCTAACTGAATATCTTCAGAACGGCTCCAAATCACACAAGACTCATATGGGTGAGTAGACCATGATGTAATAACGTAAAATCGAGGGCCCAATGTAAAAAAAAAAAAACTGCATTCCCCGCTAAGACATTTTCGCTAATTTCTTTTCTTTCAGGTGAGCATAGCTATAGTCAATACGCAAGATGTCCGATTTGCATTTATCACTTCAGTTTTGTATGAAAAATAGACTTTAAACTACCTCAACGGCCGTGTATCCTTTTAATCAAGTACAAAAAAACAATTTAAGGTCAGATCGCCATACACTTCAAAAAAACACCTAAAAGTAAGTAACTAAATAGTTGTTGTTTTTTTTTTTTTTTTTTGTACAAGTGTATTTTTTATTCTAAAATAAAGGGATAAATTAAATTGATAAATGGGTTTTGATTATTGGTATGCTGGTCTGACCGGGTATGCTTATTTGACAGAACACCGGTCTCCCTTGGTGTTCTGGTATCAGTGTGATGTTGCCAGGGGCCTTTAGAGGGCGCCAAACCAGGCAGTTACAGCTAAAAGTTACACAGAGCTGCTTTAAAACTGCGAAGTGTTTGATGTATTTTAGTGTGTAAATCAATCAAGTGTTACAGTTAGTATCTTTATTGCTTTAATGATTATTGTTCTTAAATGTTGTAGCAAAATGATTTTTTTTGCCTTCAAACCTGAGAAATGATCGTTAAAGTATTAAACTATTTTGATGTGTTCAGCACAGGAATCGGTTGGCGCTGTTTATCAGTTTTCCTACCTGATGTTTTCCTGTAGAGAAAACTTTATAAAATGTTTCTGCCATCCATCGTTTCAACCTGCTGCACAGTTGGGAGAGCTGAACCTTTTCTGGTTGGTTGTTTACCAGGCGTTCGTCAGGGGACCCTGAACATGGAGAACTGCGTGCTGCAATGTGAGACCACCGGCGTGGTTGTGCGAACTTCCGCCCGCCTCACCATGAACATGTGCGACCTGTACGGCTCCAAGGTTGGGGACTGCACCGCACCCATCGCACTGGAGACCTCAGAGACTGAGCCTCTTCATGAATGGCTGATCTCTATGCTGTGTTTCTGTGCAGGGAGCGGGTTTGGAGATTTATCCCGGCAGCATTTGCAGTCTGGTCAACAACGAGATCCATCACTGTAAGGATGGAGTCCTGATCAAGGTGAAACGCTGCTTGTGGCTCATTCACACTGAAAGAAAAACGATTTGCTCCATTGGATTAACTCATAACATCCACCTAGGGTCAAACTCGAGGCCCGGGGCCTAATCAGGGCCATCATAGCTATTTTTCTGGCCCTCAATGTTCTAAAAACAGGACATTGTGTCATTTGTTCACTTAATATTAACAAAGTAGCTAAAACTGTTAAAATAAATAGATTTAAAGTTCTAACAGCAGAGCAATGGTCAGCTAGGCTCTAGGAAATCATATTTAAATGTCAAATCATTCTGGCTTAAACATGTATATAAATGTGCTATTTATTAGACCATATTGTCCAAAGAATTGTTCATGAAATAAGAATCATTTCCTTTTCCATTGAGTTCTGTCCCAGTGTTCACGGGGATGGACGTCTGTTTCTTCGGCAGGCGTAGAGCTAACAGAACTGGCAGCGTTGCGAGGCAAGGGCTCAAACATGTACGGCTGTAAGCCTTCTACACCAAACCAAGCTTCTGCCGCCCTGGCATCCTCTTCCACAACATCTTCGTCCCGCTCTCCTCCTCTAAATAAAAATGGATGACGGAGGAGAATCATTCACGACCTCCGATACTAAACTCTCCTCCTCTTGCATGTTTCCTCTGTCCATAGCGTTCCTTGACAGTGTCGTTTCTAAGTCACCAATTTAGCGCTACTTGTTCCCAATGGAATTTCCCATAGGGAACCTACTAGCACTAAGTTGCTAACTGGTTAGCAACGATGCTTCCGAGAAACCGGCCACAACCAAACTTGCTTGTGAACCTTCCGCCACAAAAATCCCGCCCCCTTGATAAACGATCAATCACATTCACTTTATTCACTCGTGTAAAGTCGTGCACCACTGGGAGAATTCAGAAATGCAACGGTTGGAACAGCTGCTTCCCTACAACTTTAACTAGAGGCATCAACACTTCCTGACCTTCCTTTTTTGCTGGTTTGGCTTCCGGATAGACGAGTCCGAGTAGCGCCATCTCACTGCGGAGCTGAGTCCGACGTAGTTTTTAGACATACAGTGTGAGCGGGTAGATCGCATCAGAGCGTTGGGCCGCAGTGTGAGAACTTACATCGTGAGCTGTGAACTTTTAAACCCTGCAAACCTTTCGTTGTACAGTTTGAGCTGTAGCTGCATGCAAAGATTAAATCAATCGTAGTGTTGGCCCGGCTTTAGCCGGCAGTGCGATAAAGGTTTGTCATTGTGCTTGAAGGACTTTGCCAATGAGCTGGATGGGATGCCGTCCATCACCATGGAGAAAAACGTCATCCACAACAACGAGTGTTACGGGGTGATTCTGGTGAAACCAGGAGAGGAGCAGAACGTCCACGAGACGGAAGGTGAGCAGATCCCGATCCCGTGACACAACTCAATGCAGAACCGATACGGTAAATTAATAATCTATAAATATTTTTTACTCTAGCCGACCCAGCTGGACAAACCGAAGACACGCAGCCGGAGGCATCATCATCATCAAAGCCAGAAGCTCATCCCAGCAGCATCTCTGCAGCCTCTCCTGTTGAGGCAGCAGGGACCGGCTGCACAGACGGCGACGTGGCCTCTGCTAGCGGCAGGAAGTGGCAGTTTGGCCGTCAGCTGAGCCGGAACAAGGAGGTGTCCTGCAGCCGACCGGTCCAGGATCTGATGCAGCACCAGATCTTTGTTTCTGTTCAGGGGAACCAGTTCAAACGTAATGGGAAGGGCGACTTTGGCGTCTTTTTCTACTGACCTTCACTCCGACTGATTGAGTCTGACCTTCTTAAAGAACAGTCCTCCAATGTTTGGACTTTGCACACATTGTTTCATCCTGGTTAGTCCTTCTGGGCTCCTGATGCTGCTTTTTACTAATGGGTTTAATATGTTTTAATTTTTAAATTCACTTGTTCACTTTGTTTTTTTGGTGTTTTGACCATTAATAAAAAAAAAAGATTTAGATCTTGGTGAATGGTAGGAAGTTCTTAGTTTTTTCACCTGATGCCTTCAGAAACTAACAAGGTTTTTATGCTTTGATTCTACGAGCCGATGGTTCGTAGTGGGTAGGGCGAGTGGACGATCACGCCATTAAAGGAAAAGTCCGCTCAGCAAGGAATAATCAATGGGTCATTATTTATACCTAAAACTAAAACATTCAAGGTGATTTAATGAATTTATTGTTCATCGGTAAAAACATAAAATAATTTTCGTCATGAGTCTGGGAGCGGCCATTTTTGCCCAAATATAGTAACCCCTCCCTCCTGCCATAAGCCTAGCACCATTCTCCCCGCTTTACAAGCAAATGGGAACTACTAGACACATCTGCAATCAACAACAATTATTGAAGATTTCCAGAGGACTTCACCATTGAAATTCACCAGAGCTATAGTGAAACTGACAATGCCCACGTGCATGGCAGCTGGATGTTGGAATACATTGGATAAAAGTGAAAAAAATAGTTATTTCTCCTTTCTGATTCCTGATCCTCCACTGACGGGTTTGTCATTGGATTGCCAACTTGAAGAGGGAGGATTTGCCATCAAACTTTTGGCCAGAGATTAAAAGCACGTAATATGGAGCCAATATTTTGAAGAATAATGTTTTCAAGATGACTTGGATAATAACTCGTTGTGACAAACACCAGATACAGCACTGGGACTTGATCAACAGCCGATACCGCACTGTGACGTCACAAACCAGTAGGTGGCAGTAGTGTTCTTTGACAAACATGGATTCCTCCAGTAAAGCACATTCAAATAAAAATTACTCTTAATTAAAAACACTTATTTATTGAACAGTATAGAATAATTTTATATTTAAAGTACTTTCAGAAGTTTGAGTTCTCATACTTTTCCTTTAAACAGTGAGGCGGCATCAGTACAGGCTGCTGGAATTTGGCAGCAGGTGTAACCGCGGCCTGGTAGCGGTGGAAACACGTTCCTCCAAATGTATGTTCTGCTTTTATCTCTGCATCTTTGTCACACTGACAGAAAATAAATATTAGTTCATGAGAAAAACTTAATTCCAAAATTGAGGGTCCTCTTTGAAATAGTTTTATTTGACCATATGCATTTGTTGTATGAAAGGGGCAAATGTTTAATATGTTAACATGCGTCACAGAGCCACAGCCCCGCACACTGGGAATGAGAAGGCTTCTTTTCACCAACGTCAAAGGAAAGCAGTCGTTGCTATGACAACCCAGTGATACCCCAAGGTTTCCATCTAAGGAAAACCAGTTGAATGCATTGACTCATTGACTTGAATGCAATCCCTCACACTAAGCATGCTTGTAGCGACAGTGGAGAGGAAAAACTCCCGTTTAACAGGAAGAATCCTCCAGCAGAACCAGGCTCAGTGTGAGCGGCCATCTGCTGAGGCCGACTGGGGTTCAAGGAGACAGAAGCAGACATAGAAAAAGCAAATGTAAAAGACGGCCCAATCCAGGAAACACACAGCCAAGCAGACGAGCTCCGAGCCAGCTCCCATGTCAGAGGATGAAGAGAGCACATCCAGCCAGAGTCAGAGAAACAGGACGGCACTGAAAAACAGGCTGATCTCCAAAATCTATAAACAAAGATGTTGATGGCAGCAACACAGCTGATATTTCTCTCCAGGACGGAGATGTATAACTATATTTAGAAAAATATATTGATGAGTAATATATTGAATGAAAAAATTTAGTAATTTAGTTTCAAAACAGATGAGTGAAAAAAAAAAAAAAATATATATATATATATATGTGTGTAAACATACACGCTATGCATGTACATATTGTACATGCATAGGGGGCAAAATAAGTAATGAACACAGCACCATTTCTTTTAGTAAAAATGTTTTAAAAATGTGCTATTGACATGACGTTTACAACAGATGTCAGTAACAATCCATGCGATCCACACATACAAAGAAATGAAGCTATAGAGTTCCAGAAATTAAATTGTGTACAATAATGGCACAGGGAAAAAGTATTGAACACACTTATCGAAATACTTTGTACAAAAGATTTTGTTGGCAATGACTGCTTTAAGATGCCTCATGTATGGAGAAATACATTGCATGCAATGCTTAGGTGTGATATATTTTGTATCTCTGCTTCTGTCTCCTTGAACCCCAGTCAGCCTCAGCAGATGGCCGCTCACACTGAGCCTGGTACTTCTGGAGGTTTCTTCCTGTTAAAAGGGAGTTTTTCCTCTCCACTGTCGCTACAAGCATGCTTAGTGTGAGGGACAGTCAGAAAAGAAAGTTATAAAAACACTAAATCAGGTTATCCTGTCAGTATTATCAGATTAACTTCAGATTATTTCTATAGCACCAATTCACAGCACAAGTCATCTCAAGGCACTTTACAGTTCCACCAGATCATCCAGTCAGATTCATTCAAAGTTTCCGTCACACTAAGCATGCATGTAGCGATAGTGGAGAGGAAAAACTCCCTTTGTTGTGAATTGGCACTATAGAAATAAACTGAATTGAATTCACTTTAAACCAGAGCCCAAGTAGAAATCACGAGGATATGAAGATAAGGAATGGGAGGGGAGACTTGGCTGAAGAAGCTGGTGTTTGTTTGGCTGCTGCTAGGAGATGCTAACCCAGAGCTCCAGTTTCTAACTCAGGCTGTTAGCGGTTAGCATGAGGATCAAACATTTTCTCAGATAAATCAGAACGATGAGTTAAAACGACTGAGAGATGCTTCACTGTCACTTTAAACAGTCTTTCATTTTCTTCCACTCTGATTTTATGTTAGCTTCCGCTAATGGTGCTAGCACTAGCTAATATAGGAAACAGTAGATCACAAACCAATCACATTTATTGGTTTCAGCTGATTTCTCATGTATAACGACTCATAAAACTTTGAAGAAATGCAATATGATAAAAAACAGCTCTACTAATGTTAGCCTTCCTGTATTTAATCTGTTCTAGTCCTGTCTGACCTAAACAGCTACCCAGCATGCATTGCACAGGGAGAAAAAATGGAGACTTCCATAGGTGAAGAATATAACAAAGGATTTATGATTTTTGAAGATATTTTATGTATCACAAACAGCTAATTTTAAGTAAATAGGCCAACATGTTCAACTAGTCATGGATCCCTTTAAAAGATCTGTATAATATACAAAAATAAAAGTTCACTTTTGTATTGGCAAAAAAAAAAAAAAATACACAATTTTTTTTTTTTTGTTACTTCTGCAAATTAGAAAAAGCCCTTTAGATGTATTTAATGAAATGACAGACCTAGGATAGTTAGCTGCCTGCTAATTTATAAAATACTCTTATTGATCTTTTGTTTTCTTGTTCACCATGAGCAATAAGATCCTTTTAATTTAGAACACATGGCAAACTGATATAAAACGACAGCAAAACATATCTGATTAGGTTACACATTATTTAGATTTAAACAAAATGGATTAAGTATATTCATATCATGTATTTTTTACACTTAAAATGTTCCTTATATGGTTATATTAGCAGATTACAGCAGCGCTGGAAAATAAAGTTCTTCACTGTCACAGAAGATTGATTCCGATCTTCATTTAGATAAAACCAATATTTCTTTATATTCATTAAGGTAGAGTTTAGGTATCAGTTCTCTGTCAAATGTATTATTATTATAGCACCAGTATTTAAAAAGACAAACACTCCCACACAACGTCAGCATTAAAATAAACCTAAAATCTACTAAGACAGTTTAAAAAGGTGGATCAAGTCTTCTTTTGTTGTTTTTGTTTATCTATAGAGAATGGAGTACCACCTCTACCATATTTAAAATTTAAAACAGAAATAAATAAATGCTCAATAAATAAATAAGCATAATTAATTGCCCCCAAAAAAAAAATAAAAAAAATAAATGTAGGTAGAAATTAAATTATGAATTGAGACATAAATGTATATATCTCTTTTAATTAACTTCTTTATTTATTCACCTTTGTAATATAATCTTCAACCTTTTTTTTAATTACCTATGTTTTTAAGTATTCATTTATGTACATATTATAATAATTGTGTCTGTTTTATTCTTCCTTTGTATTTTTTTTTTTACTCTAATTATTTCTTCAATGCTATTTATTTCTGCCTGTCGATTTTACATTTCTGTTTCCATTTCTGCCTCATTATGCAGATGAGGAGGGGGAGTGTCTTAGAGGGTCACCTTCTGCCCATTTATTTATTGAGCATTTATTTATTTCTGTATTCATTTTTACATATGGTAGAACTGGTCCTCCATAACAGAGCAGTTTAAGTGGAAATTGAATCCATGGAACAGAAGAATCGCTTCAAATTCCAGATTTCTGATTAGTTTAACCATAGAAACGTTTTTCACATTGTGGTTTAATGCAGTGGTTCCCAAACTGTTCTTGATGCCCCCCCAATTAAAGAACATTTTTGATAACCCCCCTTTGGACACCTGTCAACGTCAACTGCAGTAATATGTAGTAAAAGCCTTTTCTTCTTTTCTTTTCAAATTTATTTATATTTTATATCCTAATTTTTTTTTTTACTGATTTTTCTCAAATTTTGTATTTTCTGTTTTTATTTTATTTAAAGATTTAATATTTTAATTCTCTTTAAATTTCTTTTTTTCAGTTCAAGTTTCATGAATTCCTCATAAATGCATTTTTCCAGATCTCGTTCTATTCACTTCTGGGGGCGGGCTTTCCCCTGGAGGAGGAAAGACGCATCTGGATTGGTCTGCTGATCGTTAGTAACAGAATTTTTATTGGTCAAGAGGGAACAGTTTTGGGCTCTGTGGTCTGAAAAACTCACTAGGAAAAACAGAAATTAAAATTAAAAAGAGAATCATTCTAATTAGAAAATCTTTTAACCCTTTATAGGGCAAGTTAGCATTTTTGATCTTTTGCCAACCTCTTACAAATGGAGTGCCCCCCCAGCAACTTCTAGAAGCACTAGATCTATATCCAGCCATTCAGTAAAGAACCTACATGGCTGTACATCTTATTTTGGCATTTGACCAATTAAATGAGCCCTTAAACGATATATTACCTACTGTAAATTAAGTAAGAAAAAAAAGTTAAGTCAAGAAAAAAAGGTAAAAAGCTAATTGAAAAGTTCAAAACTTAATAAGCCTACTTAACAATTATATTTAGGTTTACAAACTAAAACATATAAGTGCCAGTATCAACATTAATGCCTCTAAGGTTATATTGCTATTGCACCAAAACATTTTTATTTTTTTTTACTCAGAGTGTTTTTCATGAATTTCTTTTGTTTTTTTTTCTTAATATATTCAGGAAAGTTGGTGTTTTTTGTTATTACATTGACATAAATTGTTGCCATCCTAATATCCATATTTTTTAATGTTCCAAATGTAATAAGGTCTTGTCCTGGATTCCAATACTTTTGACTTGAAATTTAGATTTTCAAAGTATTTCACTGAGTGCTCTATAAAGGGTTAAACATAAAAAAATATAAAATCTATAAAAAAAAATAAAATAAATAAAAAAATTTGAAGAATAAAATATAAAATATCAAGTTGAGATTGATAGATTGATTTTCCTTTTTTCAAATTTCCATCCAGTTTAGGTCTACCTTGACCTCCCCAAACCCCTGTAATTACACTAAGCCCCCCATAGGAGGCGCCTCCTTTTTGGGAACCACTGCTTTAATGTTAAACACTTACTATAAGGAAACCAAAAATTAAAAGCTATGAAGGGGGGAGGGACTGGCCCCCTGTTGGTCCTTTTCACTCCCAAACAGAGAGAAGCTGACTCCATACAAGCAGCTGCTGAGAAACGTTCTTCTCTTCTCCTCAATCAGCTGTGGGGCTGCAGAGCAAAACCAGCTTATCCAATCAGCTTTCCTTCAGGCATCTGTTGGTTTTAGATCAGAAACACCAAAATGAAAAGCAAAGCTAACTGAGCCACAGGAAGCTAACGAGCTCAGAAACATTCAAGCTACAGATCAGAGGAATCTGGATCACATCTACAGTATGGCGTCAGAATTCTGCCAAAAATCCACATGTCTAATAAATACTCTTGTACTCTTCTTCCTATTAGCAAAGCAACTTCAAGCTAACTGCAAAGTCCTCATTAGATATAACATTGGCTGTTTCTCAATTCACAAGAACGTGAGTACGGACTCGTGTTCTCGCCAAGTATGTTCTTGAGAAGCATTTAAAACCTTAAACATGCGCATGAGCAGTTTATGGGCGACTGTATGAAGTAAAGCTGCTTGAAGTATTTAGTATTTATTGCATGTTTTGACTTTTGCCTGAATCCTGACGCCATACAAATCACCTTTATTGAAGCAATATTCCCGGAAACAGGATCGGTAAATCGGCGGCCTCAAAATTAACGGACAGCTGTCTCCATGACGACCGGTGTCCTTGTGCATACACTGCACCACTCGTGATTGCAGACCTTTTCCACATGTAGATGAACACTGAAATAACAGGAGAGAGTTATTCATTATGTCCAACATACGGCTATCTGTAGAAAAGCTGCAGGAAGGAAAAACTCCCTAAAGGTTGGTCAACAAACCAACCTGCAACAAACCACTGCACCACAGATGGAAAAAATACTGAAAAACAGAGTTTCCCTCAGGTGACACATTTTATTTTGTATATTTGCTCTATTTTCATTTAATTTGTTGTGAACATTATAATCATACATTTAACTGGAAAACTCCTCAGAGACTAAGCAAGGATTTAATATTGAATTGAAGGTAAGTATTATCCTGGGGGACATGGAGACAAAGAACAAAAAAGGTCAAGTATTGCTAATAAATGGAAGGATTAAATGTACATAGTCAATTTATACGAATATCCTTTGATCATGATAAAATAAGGTTATATACACTCAGCTGTCCTGCTAGTGTTTAGCTAGAATTCCAGGACCAGGTACAATGAGCAGACATAAACAGAAGTGACGCCATCTGCTGGCACTAAAAGAAGAAGGCCAGATGATGATTATTAAAGCCCAACCGCCCAGCAATGCCTCGTAAAGCTAATTGTTTTCAAACACCAACCAATATTGATTAAATAAATTGATCTACAAAAACTCCAATAAAGAAAAACCTCTTTGCGTACATATTGAGTTACTAGTAAATAAATAAAAAAACTAATTTTCTCAATGAACCGATTCTTGGCAGACTAATACGGGTTCCATCCTAAGCTCAGCTTTAACCGTACAGTAACCAAGGTGTTACATTGATTCATACCTTGGACCAGTCTCCAAATCTCCACTGGTAGCATCCAGACTCGTTCTCACAAGGCTCTTCCTGACTTGGCTCAGAGGAAGGATCACAGCCCCCTTCTGGGTTTTTGCACCGCACTGTCCTTCTGCGAACACCCTGACCGCACTCTGATGAACACTGGAAAATATCAGGGGAGTAATGTTCAGGAATGTAACATTACTGTTATGTAAAATAGATTTTGTTTACAAGAATGTATATTTACATGCCATATTTCTTTCTTGTGGTTAGTGTAGAAGAAAATCCAAATAATGTTAAAGTCGTAGGGAAGCAGCTATTCCAACCGTTGCATTTCCTAATTCTCCCGAGTGGTGCACGACTTTACACGAGTGAATAAAGTGAATGGGATTGGTCATTTATCAAGGGGGTAGTTGTGCCGGAAGGTTTACAAGCAAGTTTGGTTGTGGCCGGTTTGTCGGAAGCATCTTGCTAACCAGTTAGTAACTTAATTCAATTTCAATTCAATTTAGTTTATTTCTATAGCCACAATTCACAACACATGTCATCTCAAGGCACTTTACAGTTCACCAGATCATCCAGTTAAATTGATTCAAAGTTTTCTATCTAAAGAAAAACCAGTTGATTGCATCGACTCATTGACTCAAAAGAAACAAAAAGCAGCTGTAAAAGGCAGCACCATCCAGGAAACAAACAGCCAGGCAGACGAGCACCGAGTCGGCTCCCATGTCAGAGGATAAAGAGAGCACATCCACTTAGTCTCGGTCAGAGAAACAGGACTACACTGGAAAACAGGCCGATCTCCAACATCTATAAGCAAAGGTGTTGATGGAAGCAGCACAGCTGATATTTAACTCCAGGATGGAGTCACAGCCAAACGGGAGCAGATGAGGCAAAGCTACTATGAAAAAAAGCAGAAAGAGCAGAACGTTAGAGATTGAACTAACAGATTCTGCAGAGTGGGAGAATAGAGATAGAATGAAGCAGAATGATGAAAAAGGGGTCCCTATGTCCTCCAGCAGTCTAAGCCTATAGCAGCATAACTATAGAGATAGCTCAGGATAACCTGAGCCACTCTAACTAGAAGCTTTATTAAAAAGGAAAGTTTTAAGCCTAGTCTTAAAAGTAGCCAGGGTGTCTGCCTCACGGACTAAAACTGGTAGTTGGTTCCACAGGAGAGGAGCCTGATAACTAAAAGATCTGCCTCCCATTCTATTTTTAGAAATTCTAGGAACCACTAGTAAACCTGCAGATTCAGAGTAAAGTTGTCTGTTAGGAACATAAGGAACAATCAGATCTCTGATATCAGATGGAGCTTGGCCATTAAAGGCTTCAATAAACTTAGTGCTAGTAGGTCCCAAAGGGAAATTCCATTGGGACCAAGTAGCACTAAATTGGTGACTTAGAAACGACGCTGTCAAGGAACGCTATGGACAGAGGAAACATGCAAGAAGAGGAGAGTTTAGTGTCGGAGGTCGTGGATGAGTCTCCTCCATCATCCATTTTTCATTTAGATGAGGAAAGCTGGGACAAAGATGTTCTGGAGCTTGGTTTGGTGTAGAAGGCTTACAGCCGTACATGTTTGAGCCCTTGCCTCGCAACGCTGCCAGTTCTGTTAGCTCTTTGCCTGCTGAAGACACAGACGTCCATCCCCGCGAACACTGGGACGGAACTCAATGGGAAAGGAAATTATTCTTATTTCAACCGTTGCGTATATTAGCTGTGACACATGAATCAAGATGCAACAACCAAAAACATTTGGTTGACAGATGACCGTTAATATAAGATTGATAAAGATAAAGAGTACATTTGACTTTTAAATATGACTTCCCTACGACTTTAAGAAAATGGTTAAGCCTAACCTCTGACCACTCGGAAGCCTCCCACGTCGAAGGGCAGGGGTCGACCTCACAGCCCCGTTGGACCTTAGGTTTTTCTCCATTGCAGTACGAGTCCTTGGTGTGCATGAGTGAGCCATTTAGTGAGGGGTAAACACAAGACACCTCTCTCTGCTGCAGACCCCGACCACAGGACACAGAGCAGGGTCCCCACTCACCTGTCATCCACCTGTGGAAAATGTCAGGTAAAGCAGTTTTAGTGTGAAATAAAGTTCCTTTAATGGGGACAAAAACATTCAACATTGCCGCTAATAATCCGATGCAAGACCCGTCTGTCACCTATGCTCCTGGGTAAGCTTCCTCAATTAAAACACAAAATCATCGAGTTTTTCCAAGTAAAACTAATAAAATGGAACATGACAATTTAGAAATCAACACCAGAGAATAAAACATAAACGTTTACAAATGTTTATTTTACTCTGAAACTACAAAAGCAGATCTGTGGAATATATGATTTACTAACGCAACACAACCCTGTAAATGACCAGAGCTGTTTGCTGCACAGAGATTATGCAAACGAAAAGAGTTTAAAGGAAACTGGAGGAAATGTTGGTACAGAAGGAGGAGCAGAAGCCAAAGACAGCAAAACCATTAAACACATAACTTTATAGAGAGCATGCAGATAAAGTTACATATTAGTATTGATGAAATGACACAAATATACCGATAACTGATATCCATTTATTCCAATAACCAATATTTACCAATGTTTTATATTAGTAAAGCGGCAGCTTTGGTGCTGATCTGTCAATTTTTTTAGATTAATCAATTAATAATTAGAAAGCAAAAGACGCTTTAAATGAGATGTATGCAGAACTTAAACCATGTGAAGCTAAAACTATGCCACCTAATATTCACAAACCACATTATCTTTTTAGATTAAATAAAGCAGTTGAATATAACTTTATGGTTTAAGGAAAATTACTACTCGGAACAGGTTGCTCGTTCAGCTAATTGCATGTCTGTCTACTCCACTTAACGATTGATCAATTACTGAATTAGGTGATGATTATGTCAATAACTAATTAATCAAAT
Organism: Cyprinodon tularosa; assembly: GCF_016077235.1. Classification (NCBI taxonomy): domain Eukaryota; kingdom Metazoa; phylum Chordata; class Actinopteri; order Cyprinodontiformes; family Cyprinodontidae; genus Cyprinodon; species Cyprinodon tularosa. The sequence goes on from NW_024039540.1 coordinate 2,251,714, forward strand.
TAATTGTTTCAGCCCCATATATTAATTCTTCTCTAACCATTGGGCACCATAGAAAACCAAACCAAAGTCAATGGAAGTCAATAGACGCGCAATGGAAGTCAATGGTAAGTCTATGAAACAGAGGTCTGAATATGAACGTGTTTCTGAAAGTGGGCGTGTCTCTGGGAGGCTTACCTGTATTGGCAGGGCAGAGTGTTGCAGTGCTGCACCTTGGGCCGGGGCCGGGTCTCGGAGCGACAATAGTCATTACTGACGACTTCCATGCTGCCATTGACTATCTGCATACAGGAAACCACTGTGCTCCTCTCACCTGTGCACACAAACACAAACATTTAAGGCTCCTTTCCTCCTAAAATCTAGAAAACATTCAGTGATTCTATCGACTCCATCTTAGCATTTAGGCTCATTCCTGCTCTTGTTTGTATCAATCAAAATTATCCATTAATTGACAGTAAAACCAGGGACATTAGTATCAGAACAGACTAGAATACATTTAACCTTTATTGCTTTTATTGAGGAAATCTAGGGTGCCAGCAGCTAGGTGAAAAAATGCACTATATATTACCTAAACTACTTGCTAACTCAGGAGTCTTTAGGTCCAGGTCTTGAGGGCTGGTATCCTGGTCATTTGACTCAGATGCGTTAAAGCTGAGAAACATCTAAAAGGTGCAGGAGACTGGACCCTGAGATCTGGAGATAAGGACCCCTGCACTAGCTCATCAATACAGTTAAAATGGAGTTCAATCACTTCCAAGGCCACGGGTTTAAAAAAGTTAAATAAAATAAATACAATAAAATAAACCTCCTAAGAAAAGGTTAGAGTTGATTGTGTCCTGTGAATTGGTGCTTTATAAAGGGTTCAAGAATGGCCTGTTTTTCAATGTAGTCCTGTTTCTCTGACTGTGACTGGCTAGATGTGCTTTCTTCATCCTCTGATATGGGAGCTGGCTCGGAGCTCGTCTGCCTGGCTGTGTGTTTCCTGGACGGGAACGCCTTTTACAGTTGCTTTTTGTATCTCTGCTTCTGTCTCCTTGAACCCCAGTCGGCCTCAGCAGATGGCCGCTCACACTGAGTCTGGTTCCGCTGGAGGTTTGTTTCTGTTGAAAGGGAGTTTTTCCTCTCCACTGTCGCTACAAGCATGCCTAGTGTGAGGGATTGCCTTCCAGTCAGTGAGTCGATGCAATCAACTGGTTTTCCTTAGATAGAAAACTTTGAGTCAATCTGACTGGATGATCTGGTGAACTGTAAAGTTCCTTGAGATGACATGCGTTGTGAATTGGTGCTATAGAAATAAACTGAATTGAATTGACCTCCTCAGGAACTCAGTTAATGCTAGCAGGGAAGTGTGGGAGGATGTTACTTGTGAAACTTGTGGAAGTCGAGCCGTAAATGTTCCTCTCTCCTGACATCATCTGTTAATGGTGTTATAACAAACTGGAGGTTTTAGAAAACTGATGGATAGAAATGCACATTTTGAGCGCTTGCCAGCTTTCTGAAGGAACGATCGCTAACGGCCTGCAAACTTCATGTTTTTTCTGATTAGCTTGAAAGAGCTTTTTGGAATAACTTTCCATGGCAGACCTGTTGCATCCAACCCATACATCACCAAGGGTAATGCAGAGCATCGTATGCAGTGGTATAAAGTAGACCAGTCAATAATTGTCTAATTATGTTTTTGGCCCTTCATTTCCAACCAAAGGAGCCTGAATGCTTGAGCAGACCCAGAGATGTTTATCAGTCCAGGCTTCTGATGATCTCGGTTTGTTTTATGATCAAGTGGGAAATAATTTCACAGGATGTGGTTATTTTTGCGCGGCTGTGTTTAGCATGTGGATCTCTTACCTCCTCCACAATGGACAGTACAGTTCTGCCAGCTGCTGTGAGCCCAGATATAGAGGCTCTGTGGCTCCGTCTGTTTCTCATTGACCCGGTCCTGGCTTGTGTTCAGAGGTATGGTGTACTCATAGTGGATTCCATAGCTCTGGTCATGAAACAGCAGAACCTAAGGGGACAGCAAAGAGAACCACAGTGAGGTCAAAGCTTGTGAAGGCTTGATAAGGCGGATGATGTTCAGTTCAACCTGGAGAGACTCACAGTCAGAACATTATTGAACTGAATGGAAATATTGTTCTGGAGCTCAGACCCCAGCAGAAGACCAAGAGCTCGATCTGCTTATTGTGGCAGATTTAATGAGTATCGAGAGGTCGCCCCCCTGTGGCTGGATGGAGTCATAGAAAGGATGGGCTCTAAAAAGGGCAAAGTGGAGTTACAGCTCGTCCTGAAGGAGGAGGGAACCACGGCGACTTAAAAATGATGCAGTGGAACCACGCAGAGCAGAAGAAGATTTACAGAGGTAGATCTAGGTAATGTGACAGCCGGGACATGCATGTAAGGCTTGAAAGAGTTTTCAGGTTAAAAATGATGCCTTGGCTCCAGTAAGGCTGATTTATACTTCGAAATTAGGCTGTCTGTGTAGGTGTCACGATGAATGCAGAGATGTCCCCGCCCCTTTTGCAGACACTCTGCTGCACATGCTTGTCCACAGTTAGCTATGTTTTTCTGTGCCTGCGCACTTTCAGGTGTATATCTATGGTGAGCTACGGTTTCAGGCAGTCATTGAAGCTCACCTTTCACACCACGGTTCTTTGAAAATGGCCGCGGGTCATGAGCTCTAACCAGTGGTGAGACCATTTCAGCGTTTCCCGAGTGATTCTGATTTCCTGATCCCGTTCCCTCTCACCCTAGCCTGGGTGCCATTCTGAACATAGTCCCGCCCACAACGTTTGAGGTCGGGAAGTTCGGTCTGGCATTGTTCAACAGTAGCGTGAGTATGCTCGCCCAATATCTGGTCGGGCCAATCAAATTGTCAGGGCGGGCTTTATACGATGATGGACAGATGATCAACAGGAACATAATCAACCACATCACCAAAGCGCGCTTGGGTGACAACAACAATGGCTGCCGCTGGAGAGTTGAGGTATATAGATTCTGCTATTAGGTCTGTTCTAGAAGATATCGACAGCAAATTAATTTTAAAAGAGGAACAGAGAAACGCGATCACGGCATTTGTTGAAAAGAAAGATGTTTTTGGCGTCCTTCATACGGGATTCGGCAAAAGTTTAATTTATCAGCTGGCTCCCTTGGTTGCTTAACATACGTCACGCACTCCTTTGCTCTTATTGGTTGTAGGTCTATCCAATTGAGTGCAGAGGCATTTTTTTTCCTGGCTCGTTCGAAACACACCCCATAATCACAGCTCTATGGAGCAGTGTCAGACTCATATTCTGTCTAGAATTGAGTAGGACTATGTCAGGCTACTCTCACCCACTCGCCTGAACCATCCTTGGACACCTACTGGATTCTGCCTGTCTGTGTCTGTGTGTGTCCGTCTTGGTACGCTTCTGGACTCGTATGAATCCGAACCTTCCTTCACGCTCTAAGGATTCCTGGAAGCCTGGATCCCTTTGGATCAAGGCTTTGGATCCCTCTGTTTGGGTTAGAACCTCTGATCGAGCGCAGGTTTCCTGGATTCCTGAACTGTTCCTTTCTGCTCCATCTTCCCTTTGCTGGATCGGCTTCCTGCAAGTCCTCTGGAGCTTCAGCATCAGGGACACTCTGGGCGACGCACGCCGCGTCTGGTTGGCAGCTCATTGGCTGAACTTTCCTACTGACTGTCTCACCTTGAATACTGGGTCCATCTGTCCGTTTCATGACAATAACGGTCTCTGGAGCTGATCTTGCAAATATTATTTATATTTGAGTCATCCTGTTTAGGTTACTGCAGGTAAAAGGAAAAAGTTTCATTTCATGCCTCCAAGTTATTCATTTCTTACTGAATCCAGTAAATTCTCCCATAGCCTGTGAGTATATTCTATGTTTTAACTTATTGTGATTTTTTTTGTTTAGCAGTTACTGAAAGGTGCTTCATGAATAACTTTTTGCTTCCTTAATAACCCTATGTTTCACATTAGCTTCCCACCCCAATGTTTGGATAAATACAGACAGAGGACATCTTTGATTCATGTGGAAGGACCCGCTGGCTGCTTACCATCAGGTGTAAGGGAGTTTTAGTCGGTCCTTTGGCAGAGATTTTCTCCCACAGTCCTCTTCTCACATAACGCACCGTGGTCCCAGCCAGCTCAAAGTCTCCAGGAAGTTCAATCTTCCAATCACTGTTGATGGATCTCTTGCTGGAGTCTTTCAGAGCTATAAGGAAATCAGTGATTGGATTAGGTCAGTCAGATTTATTTATAATTTATTCCCCTTTGGGAAAGTGGTGGCCTAGTGGTTAGGGCATCGCGCTTGGAATCCTGAGGTTCTGAGTTCGAGCCCCACTCCCACGGCCCCCCACAGCTACTCTGGGTCCCTGAGCAAAGAACCTTAACCCTTGCACTGCTCCCCGGGCGCCACACAATAGCATCACACTGCTCCCCAAGGGGATGGGTTAGATGCAGAGACTTAAATTCGTTGCTCTGTACTTGTGAAACTGTGATGACAATAAAAACACTGGAACAATATATATATAATAAAATCAGTATTTGTCATTCATTTCATCTCTAAGACATGAGAAAGGATGTGCATCCCTCTGTTAAAGTTCAGACATTTCAAAGATTAACTGTAGGTCACTTTTGCTTCCTTGTAAATAATCTAAATAAAACACAATTTAGAACAACTTAGAATAAATTGAGTCATTGTGCTCCTGTTCTCCCTAACTCCACACTTTCCTCTGTTCTTCTCAAGAACATAAATGGTGAGGTCTGTACTTGTGTTCTTGTGAATTGAGAAACGGTCAGTTGGGAAACAAAGAATGGGAATAATTTCTGTGCTGCTGCCATCAACAACTTAGATCAGGGGTCTTCAACGTTTTCCAGGCCAAGGACCCCCAAACCGATGGCAAAATGGAGCAGGGACCCCCTAATTATATATATATTATATGAAAGTGTGTTCTATCAAACTGGTCATATAGTCAATCTATTACAGATGGAGTAATGTAATGAAAGTAATTTCTCCCTGGGATTATTAAAGTATTTCTGATTCTGATTTCTGGTTGATGGGACAGGTGCTGTGAATGAAACGGTGCCCAGCTTGAAAGAGCTCCTGTGTGTCTCTGAATGTGTGCATTGATGACTGAAAGACATCTTCTGCCTCCATTTATCTGTTTACTACAGTGTGTTGAATTCATGTTACTGTTTATTTAAAGACATTTCAATAAAATGCCAGGGGGGAATATAATAAAAAAAGTCTAATCAACCAAAACTTTAGCGACCCTCGTGCAGTACCTCTGTGGACTCCCTAGAGGTCGCCAACCTCCTGTTGAAGACCTCTACCTTAGATTACAGATGATAGAGTTTTTATAGATGATATAGATGAAGTCAACTGATTCAGTCTTGTTTCTCTACTAGCCATAGCTATCGGCTTCACTTTACTGTGACTAACTGGATGTTTTCTATTTCATCTCGCGAGATACAAACTGGGACAGAGCTCGTCTGACTAACCGTTTTGTTTCCCAGACAGAGACACCTGTGGAGCTAGTTTACTGTTAGCTTTTCTAACATAGAAAGTGTTTTTAGATCAGTGCTTCTATGTTGCTTTTGTATCTCTGCTTCTGTCTCCTTGAACCCAGGTCGACCTCAGCAGATGGCCGCTCACACTGAGCTTGGTTCTGGTTCAGCTGGAGGTTTCTTCCTGTTAGGAGAATTTTTTTCTCTACTTCCGCTGCTGCTGGATGAATGACGGACTACCGTAGAGTCAAAGACGGAATGCATGTAAATATCTCTACCTGCTCATCCAGGGGGAAATGCCTGGATGCAATCAGCTGGTTTGCCTCAGATAGAGACTTTTCATCTATTAGACTACATAACTGATTGAATTGTGTCTGTAAAGAGTCTTGAGACAATATTTGTTTTAAATTGATACTATAAAATTAATCTTAATTAAAATTGATCTACCTCCTATAACATATTATTTGAACAAACACTTTTCAAGAGCTTAATTATACCCTGTTATAGACATTACCCAGAAAGCTTTGCAGAGGTTTGTCCTCCATGACTTTGATTCTCCATGCTCCTGCAGGAATCACCACAGCCTCAATGTAGCCTGATAGAAGAAGAAGAAGAGAAAACAGTCAGGAACAGAGACCGGTGGAGGGGAACGGCTCAGTGATGTCAACACTGACTGTGTTATCATCACTGAGTTCTGGAAACCAAATCAAAAGAAAGGCAGCAGGTCAGAAACTTCAAATAGTCCTAAAAAGGATATCGACACATTATTTTGCTGCCACGCCGCATTTCCTGGTATTCTGCACAACGGCAAATATAATCTACTTATTTTGTCTTTGAAGTTGTTTAGTGTTTAATGTTATTTTAAACACATAAATATCAAATAAATAAAAATTTTAAACTTTAAATATTTGCAAACTATAAATGCAATTCTTGCTAAAATTAAAGAAGAAGTCTGAGCCGCCTCTGCAGACTCTGTAATGTAAAGGAGAAGCATTTCTACTCTGAGCCTCTCCTGATAGCTGGGCTTTTCATCTCATCTCTAAGGGTTTGTTCAGACCAATGCGTTTGGACGTGCTCCCAGGGGCATCAAGAGGTCTTACAGAAAGTTTTAACCAGTCTTGAGGCACTCATAGGGACAAGGGCAAGATTTCAGCTTTGAAATCTGGGTGACAGTTACTGCATCAAAGCTGTGATCTCTATTCCTGCAGAGCTGTCAGCATCCATCCATCTATTTTCCATCACGCTTATCCCAAGCAGGGTCACAAGGGGTGCTAGTGCCTATCTCCAGCTGTGCACATGCGAGAGGTGGGGTACACCATGGACAGGTCTCCAGTCCATCGCAGGGGAACACAGAGACAATTAAGACAAACAACAATTTACACACACACTGACAACTTAGGAATTTGGAGAAGCCTAAGAGTCATGATTTTGGACTGTTTAAGGAAGCCAGAGTACCCAGAGAGAACCCACGCCTGCTCAAGAAGAACATGCAAACTCCATGCAGAAAGACCAGGAATTGAACCCAGAACCCTTCTGCTGCAAGGTAGCAGTGTTACCCACTGCGCCACTAAGCAACCCGCTGTCAGCATTAAACCATAAAAAAAAAACCAAGAATGAAAATATATTCCTTTTGTGAACTGTGGCGAAACAGTTCAGAATTACTACCTTCATTTACTACTGCACTACTGCCACCTACTGGTTTGGGACGTCACGGTGCGGTATCGGCTGTTGATCAAGTCCCAGTGCTGTATCTGGTGTTTGTCACAACGCGCTATTATCCAAGTCATCTTGAAAACATTCTTCTTCCAAATGTTGGCTACATATTACGTGTTTTTTCTCTGTTCAGAAGTTCGATGGCAAATCCTTCCTCTTCAAGTTGGCAATCCAACGACCAACTCGTCCGTGGAGGATCAGGAATCAGAAAGGTGGAATAACTCTTTTTTTTTTTTTCAGTTTTACCCGATATATTTCAACATCCAACTGCCATGCACGTGGGCATTGTCAGTTTCACTATAGCTCTGGTGAATTTCAATGGTGAAGTCCTCTGGAAATCTTCAATAATTGTTGTTGATTGCAGATGTGTCTAGTAGTTCCCATGGATTTTGCTTGCAAAGCGGGGAGAATGGCGCTAGGCTTACCGCACCGTGACGTCACTGCCGGGAGATTTCAGGAGTGAGATGTTACTATATTTGGGCAAAAATGGCCGCTCCCGGACTCAGTGATCGCAACAAAAAATATTGTTTTTATTTCTTTACTGGTAAACGGTAAATTCATTAAATCACCACCAACGTATTAGTTTTAGGTTTAAATAATAATAATATATTATTCCTTACTGACCGGACTTTTCCTTTAAAAATGTTGGATATATTGTTCTTGGCAGTTAGCACATATTTGTCAAATACTAGAACGTTTCTATGTCTTTCCTTAAAAATATATAATATTTTATCACTGCTGCATGAACTCAGCAGTTTTCGGGCAGGACTGATTAACTGTTGTCTAAGGAAAGATAAATAAATAAAAAAGACATTCCTACCCATTCCCTTGGTGTAGTTGAAGTCTCCTTTTACAATTTTACAAGAGTCTCCATTTCCATTGCAAACACCACAAGCATCTTCCTTTGCTGAGGAGCCAATGATGCCATCACAGCCGATTTTCTGCAAACGGGAACAAACAGGTTGAACTTGGGGTCCATCAATCATGCATGACGTCAGCCATGTTGCCAGGGACAAGTAAATGACAAAAGACGATATAAAGAGGGAATATTCATTCGTTGCAAAATCATATTATAAAGACATACAGGTTGTACACATCATTGCGCATCATATAGGTCTCTGAGTATACAACATATTTGTATTGGGAAAACGTCCCTTTTTCGTTCAACATACAAACTCTTACATCTGACTTTATCGGTCAAGAGAGATCGCTTGTATTGGGAATGAATTTGAAAATAATGCAATTTGTAAAACTAATTAAAAAAAGAAAGAAAGAGAAAACAATATTTGAAAATATTCAATCTGTTAAAAAGATTTTTTTTTTTATTGAATAAAAAGTTGAAGAAATGAAATCAGAGAAAACAACACAGTTTCTCTTAAAACCTTTTTTTTATTAAGAAGTTTTTTTAAGCTACATGTCCGGATTGCATTTTCTAAAATTTTCATTTACAAAACATGTTCTTTGCTTCTATAGCTCCACAGTAATGGAAGAACCTCCAATCCACACATCATCCTCTGAAACAAAAGAGTTGTTTCAGTCACTCTGTAGAAAACAGGGAATGTTGAGTACTTAAAGGTGCTGTAGGAGATCTTGGAAAAACGGTTCCAGCAAGCTATATTTTTGAACATACACAACCATGCCTCTCCCTTCAGACCACCCCTCTAAACCACATGCTGTCTGCAGCGCGTCTAGAGCAGCAGGAACAGCGGTGTCTGAGCAGCTGAAGCAGCGTGTCGCTGATCTGGGAGCTGGAAGGGAGACAGGCAGCACTGCTGATGCACATCGCTATGATCACTCCTCAGAAACAGTTTATTAAAGCCTAAATTAACTGAAAATGCCGAAATATGCTGTTTGCTTTTATTATCCTGGTGCCTGCAGTTTGGATTGCATGCATAAAAAACTAATATTATAGGCCAAAGGGTTGAAACCAATGAACTAATCAGTGAATTTCATCATTCTGCTTCATTCCATCTCTATTCTCCCACTCTGCAGAATCTGTTAGTTCAATCTCTAACGTTCTGCTCTCTCTGCTTTTTCTCATAGTAGCTTCATCTGGTCTGTTCCTGTTTGGCTGTGACTCCATCCTGGAGAGAAATATCAGCTGTGCTGCTGCCATCAACACCTTTGTTTATAGATGTTGGAGATTGGCCTGTATTCCAGTGTAGTCCTGTTTCTCTGACTGAGTGGCTGGATGTGCTCTCTTCACCCTCTGACATGGGAGCTGGCTCAGAGCTCGTCTGTTTGCCTGTTTCCTGGATGGGGACGCCTTTTACAGCTGCTTTTTGTATCTCTGCTTCTGTCTCCTTGAACCCCAGTCGGCCTCAGCAGATGGCCGCTCACACTGAGCCTGGTTCTGCTGGAGGTTTCTTCCTGTTAAAAGGGAGTTTTTCCTCTTCACTGTCGCTACAAGCATGCTTAGTGTCAGGGATTGTATTCAAGTCAATGAGTCGATGCAATCAACTGGTTTTCCTTAGATATAAAACTTTGAATCAATCTTGCTGGATGATCTGGTGAATTGTAAAGTACCTTGGGATGAAGTGTGTTGTGAATTGGCGCTATAGAAATAAACTGAATTGAATTAATAAACTTAGATCTTTACATTAACTCTACAATCAGCTCAGTCTGTCACTAATTGGAAAAGGTGGTGGGCCTGAAATGTACAGAGGATCTGCTTTTGACATGCAAAAAAAAAAATTATTTGATAATTTTTTTTTTATAATAATTATAATAATACTTTGGACTTGTATGCACTTTATAGTTAAACAAATCCTAAAGTGCTACATTGTAAAACAGGTAAGTGCTAAATTAAAATACATGGAGAGCATGAGAGATAAAAAGTAAAAGAAAAGATAAAATAATCAAAGACAATAAAAAAAAGGGGGGAAGAGTTCAATTAAAAGCTCTCCTAAAAAGGTGGGTTTTAAGGCCACGTTTAAAAGCATCCACAGTCTGTGGGGTCCTCAGGTGGCAAGGGAGAGCATTCCACAGCCTGCGAGCAGCTGAAAAAAAAGCCTAATGCGAGTCCATTTTAACACCTAGACAGATGTTGAAAGGGGAAGAGTTTGTCCAGAGAAGCTGATTCTGCTGATGTCATATGAACAAACCTGGTGCCGACTAAAATGGCTTCTTGGAGCTGTTTAACTGAAGGAAGTTGTGCTTCAACCAAACCTTTACCTCCTCCAGGCAGGTGGTCAAAGTTGATGGTGGCAGAGGAGCAGAAATTGTTGGGTTTGTCCTGAGGTACAGCTGAGTGTCATCAGCATAGCAATGGAATGAAACCCCATGGTGAGTGATGACATGGCCAAGAGGGAGCATGTACAGATTAAACAAGGTGGGACCGAGCACTGAGCCTTGAGGGACACCACAGGTGACCTTGTGAGCCAAGGATTTAGCCTTTCCCAAGGTGACATACTCAGTTCTTCCAGAGAGGTATGATGAAAACCATTGATAGACAGACTCAGAGACTTGTTGCAGTCAAGTCCAGGAGGATAAGAAGAGATGGGGAGCCAGCGTCTGCTGTCCTCAACAGGCCATTTGTGACCCTGACCAGGGCTGTTTCTGTGCTCTGGCCCTTGTGGAAACCTTACTGAAATTTTTCCAACAGGTCATTTTGTTTTAGAATGTCCTGAAGCTGAGCAGAAACTACGTTTTTCAGCACCTTTGAAAGGAATGGAAGATTGGAGATAGGCCTGTAGTTGGCTAAGACTTCTGGGTCAAGGGTGGGTTTTTGAGAATTGGCCTAATTTTTTGTATATATATATATATATATATATATATATATATATATATATATTGCTAAACATTTAGATTTTTGATGCCTTAATTTTTTTTTCATAATATAACTATCCTTTGCTCTAAAGTGTAAATAACAATTGTATTTATTATCCAAGAAACTCACTTAATGTAATTAATTAAAGACTATAATTGGTTTGGTTAAACATTTTGCGTACGTACCTTACAACTCCCTTTAATACAGAGATCAGACTCATAAGGTCCACAGGGTGTCCCATCAATAACTTTATCGGCCATCAGGACTGGGACGCTATGATCCACAGGGCTGCAGAACAACATACATGGCTTATCTGCTCATCCACACACACAGACACACACACAGCCCAAATTCAGAGGGAGAAATCAAAGATCATCAAGCAATTCATGGTGTTAAACTACCATTCTATGAATGAATATTGAAATAAAACATGAAAATGTTAATAAATGAAAACTAACAGACAGTAATCAAACCTGACTGTATGTGTGCTCAGAAAAAATAAAAATTCAGGAGGCCACTTTTAATTGTAACATCTATGCGAGTCATATCTATCATGTTTAGGGACCACAGCCTAGAAGACAAAGGCGTTTTTGCCTATTTTCGGGGTGCTGAAGCAACCCGAATTTGAATCAAATCCTAAAAGATTAGTTGTTTTTTTAATACTGTATGCTCTTTTTTACAATAAAACACAAACAAAACAAAAAACTTGTAAAAGATAAACAGTATTTTTTTATTTAGTAACTAAGTAAGTCATGTATTTATATAGCACCTTTCACAGACATAGAGGTCACAAAGTGCTTCACAAAATTAAAATACATTTACAGTCACAAAAGACACGGTCATAAAACAACCCTTAATCTACTGGAATTAAAATGCATTCTTAAACAACTAGGTTTTCATTTCACTCTTAAAAACATCAAGAGAATCAAGTAACCGCAAGAAACGTGGGAGATCGTTCCAGAGCGTCGGAGCGAACGCCTGAAAGGAGCGATCTCTGCTGGTCCTGTAGCGAGCACGAGGGCCCATGAGCAGGTTCAGGTTCTGAGACCTTAGCCTCCTAGAGGGGGTATAAGGACGCAACAAGTCCCTAATGTTGGAGGGAGCCTGACTGAGGAAGGCCCTAAAGGTCAGCATCAGGATTTTAAAATGGAAACGAAAAGAGACTGGGAGCCAGTTTTTAGAATCGGCGTGATATGAGCCCTGCTGTTTGTACCTGTCAGTAACCTCGCCAGAGAGTTATGAACTGTTCTGGACCCCCTGTTTCCAGCTAAAGCTGCCTCCAGGAATGTCCCGAATTTACCGTTTTATGAATGAGGGTGAAATGTTGCACGTGAACTGTTATTATGGTAGAAAGAGCGCATGAGCACACTGTGCACAGAAACAGCTGTTAACGTATAGCTGAGGAACAGAGTGCACCAGTTTTAAAACAGACAAGGAAGTTCATTATCACAGCCGGCTGGACGCAGCTATGCTGTGTTACCCTTAAACAGTGTTGAGCACGTTACTTTGAAAAAGCAATTAGTTATAGTTACTTAAATATAGTCTACTTTTAAGGCTAGGCTTAAAACTTTCCTTTTTGATAACGCTTATAGTTAGAGTGGCTCAGGTTATCCTGAGCTATCTCTATAGTTATGCTGCTATAGGCTTAGACTTTTGGAGGACATAGGGACCCCCATTTCATCATTCTGCTTCATTCTCTCTCTGTTCTCCTATTCTGCAGAATCTGTTAGTTCAATCTCTAACCTTCTGCTCTCTCTGCTTTTCCTCAGAGTAGCTTTGCCTCGTCTGTTCCTGTTTGGCTGTGACTCCATCCTGGAAAGAAACATCAGCTGTGCTGCTTCCATCAACACCCTTGTTTATAGATATTGGAGATCGGCCTGTTTTCCAGTGTGGTCCTGTTTCTCTGACCGTGACTGAGTGGATGTGCTCTCTTCGTCCTCTGGCATGGGAGCTGCCTTGGAGCTCGTCTGCCTGGCTGTGTGTTTCCTGGACAGGGCCGCCTTTTACAGCTGCTTTTTGTATCTCTGCTTCTGTCTCATTGAACCCCAGTCGGCCTCGGCAGATGGCCGCTCACACTGAGCCTGGTTCTGCTGGAGGTTTCTTCCTGTTAAAAGGGAGTTTTTCCTCTCCACTGTCGCTACAAGCTTGCTTAGTGTGAGGGATTGTATTTGAGTCAATGAGTCAATGCAATCAACTGGTTTTCCTTAGATAGAAAACTTTGTATCAATTTGACTGTATGATCTGGTTGAACTGTAAAGTGCCTTGAGATGACATGTGTTGTGAATTTGGCGCTATATAAATAAACTGAATTGAAATTGAATTGAATTAAAATAAATTGAACATTATTGTTCTCACATTTATCTCTGCATTTAACCCGTCCCCTTGGGGAGCAGTGGGCTGCCATTGTGCAGCGCCAGGGGAGCAGTGTGGGGTTAAGGGTCTTACTCAGGGACCCAGAGGTGCAGTCTGGGGGAGTGGGGGATCAAACTCCCAATCTCAGGGTTCAAAGCCCTATGCCCTAACCACTAGGCTGCCACTTCTCTCAAAACGTAACTGAGTTAGTAACTGAGTTACTCCACAATAAAAGTAACTAGTTAGTAGTAAAAGTAACTATTGCGTTACTTTTGCGAGTGTATGAAATTAATAACTGGGGATGTCTAATTCTGAAATCCTGCAACATTTAGCTATATCCATCCATCCATCCATCCATCCATCCATCCATCCATCCATCCATCCATCCATCTTTCTCTCTTTCTCCATATACGCTAATGATCGTTCACACTCTCCATAGTTCTCCTGTGGCGCGAGCACAGGGCGGCTGTTACGCGCCTTTAGCGAGCATGAGTGTTTCCTGTCGCTTGCGCAGTGAATCGTGCCGCCTGCACTGTGCGGAGATGCAGGGGAAACCGTATCTGATGGGGAAACGCAGCTCGACGTAACACCGGTATTTCCATCTGGAAAGGGCTGTTTTGCCGCTGGAGTCCTCCGCACTCTCCATCCTCTCCTCTCTCATGACGCGCGCACGAGTCCTATCATAAAAAAGGTTAATTGTGTGACCTGAGTAACGTGCAGTAACGGGGTGTCGGCAATTGTAACTGCGTTATAGTTACAGTAAGAGTAATCATTTTGATTACTCGTTACTAAAAAAAGGTAGCGGTGTTAGTAACGCCGTTACTTTCAACGCCGTTACTCCCATCACTGCCCTTAAATCCCACATCCTCTGTTACCGCCCCGCTGCCCTCCAGACCAGCCTCTGCTGTTCCTCCCGTCTTGCTCCTCTCCAACTTCCTCTGAGCTCGAGGAGAGCATGCGCAATATTATTATTAAATTTATAGGATCAAAATATGCGGAAATTAAGCGCTTAATTCAATATGACATTAAAAAAAAATCCCCACCAGCATCCAGCATATGTGTTGCTTCTGCCCAGATATTTTCTTTTTGTTGTGGATTTTTATAACAGGGATAACTAGGATGATATAATCTTCACATTTACATCCAATCAAAATAATAACAGTGTATTTAAAACAAAAAGCACAGCTGTATCTATGAACACATGAATGGAAAACAGGTTTATAATTGTGAAAATATATCCCTATTAGGTTTCATTATAACTTTATTAAAGGACACATTATTTTTATGCTCTGAGAGATTATTTTTCATCCATTTATACATGTAATGGCTGTATTGTTGTATTTTTGGTGTGGCTGCTTCAATCTGCTCATGAGAATGATCCAGATTTATAGATGAGTTTTAATGGTTGTAATTTAATCTGAATATAAAAATCTAAAGTAACTTTTTTATTAGTGACACAGATTTTAATCCAGGCTGCTGGAGGCGACCCAATGCACTGCAGCTGTCCAGGACACAGCATAAACAACTGGAGGCCATTTTTATTTTATAGTTATCATGTAGAAAAAAAAAATCTGTTTTTCAATTTGTATATATATAAAAAAGTTACTTTTTTTGGGTAGAAAAAGAAGAAAATTCCCACAGACTCTGTATTGATGCAAACTGGCCTGTTCCTGAATACAATGTTATGTTGCTCTATAGGGAAGATGACAGAGAAGATTGAATGACCAGATGGCACTAATAAACACTATTGATTGATTAATATTATCTATCTTAGGAAATTGAAGAGGTACAATCCTGGATCCCACACTTGCTTTTTGTTTAAATATTAATAAATATGTAAAAATGAATGAAAGCATCACTGTCCCTGTTTCCTATTTGGATTTTTTTTTATGTATTTATTTTGATCTATGAGCTGGAAAAGTCCCCAAATTAGAT
Source organism: Cyprinodon tularosa (assembly GCF_016077235.1). Classification (NCBI taxonomy): domain Eukaryota; kingdom Metazoa; phylum Chordata; class Actinopteri; order Cyprinodontiformes; family Cyprinodontidae; genus Cyprinodon; species Cyprinodon tularosa. The sequence goes on from NW_024039540.1 coordinate 2,266,984, forward strand.
TGCAGAAATCTGGTCACCTTATGAATGGAGGATCAGTGAGGTTTACCCAGGCAGAAAACAGCGGAGCTGGGGAGAGACGGCATCCATCTGCTCTGGAGGTAGGACGACGAAACAGTCCTTCTAGGGCTAAATTAAATATGGCTTTTTTAAAAGCCCCCTTAAATCCTCTCTAGAGCATTCCTACTTCATCATTTGTCAGCATTATTTTCTTCATATTCCACTTTTGATTTAAAAAAAATCTTGCCTTCGCTGCGCACCTTCACAGTAGCTCAAAGCCACATCTAGTCCATGACTGGATTTCACAATACGAAAGTCAACAAAAGTTCAGATTCTTCGACTTCATTCACAGGCAAAGCGGTGATCAAATGTCGCCAATTTTGCGCAAAATCATGCCATTCGTCTCCCCAAATTTGTCACTTTCACTTTGTTTCACTCAGGATCCACCCTCTACAAAGAAATAAGAAGAGAACCCTTGGCTCCAGCTGTGAAATTCACACTTGGTGTGAATGTACCTTTATGATTTTGGACAGCGATCATGAGGATCCGCATTGATGATTTAAGAGGTGTTTGTCTGCTTGTGTCTCACCATCATCAATAAAAGCAGTCAGCAGTCCGCCCTTCATCTTGCTGCCATGTTGGTCATATGAAAGACACTGCAGGTCTCTGAAACTCGGGGCCCCTTTGGGACAAGGCTGGCCTTGACAAGCCTTGTGCTCCACACTGGCTTCTGGACAGTGCCGCCCATCTGGGCCAGGCCTGTGGAAACATGCCGACACACAGAAGAAGGTACAACTTATTTAAAGGCCTAAAAAACAAGTTTAATTCCTCTTAACTCCCTCACAAAAGTGACCTACGGGGGGTTGTCACACTTCCTCTGTCTGAACTGGACCCCGGTGCCACAGGTGCGACTACACATGCTCCACTGACTCCAAGGACCCCAATCTCCATCCACATGTTGAGGAATGGGTGCCTTACTCACACACTGTCCTCCTCTGCACCACTAATAAACACAAAGGGTAAAAATGGACACATATGTTTTAGTCGGTAATTACAGAACATTAGATATCCTGAGAGAAATCATTGTTGCCGTGGCAGCAAATCATACCTTGTCTGTTCCACACTCTGTTCCTTCCAGAGGAGGATCTAGTTTTGTCTTACATGATGGATCCCCATCTACTAAACACCACAGGCCAGCACACATAAGATGCTGGAAAACCACCGGAGACAAACAGGAGACAGAAAGGGGGGTCAAGCATTGCAATCTGATCCGCTTTTACTTTATGTTTTTCCTTTTTTACAGCAATGTTTCATACAGATATTAGCTTATATATATATATATATATATATATATATATATATATATATATATATATAGTGCCAATTCAAAACACATGTCATCTCAAGGCACTTTACAGTCACAAGATCATACAGTCAAATTGATTCAAAATTTTCCAAGGAAAACCAGTTGATTGCAGCGACTCATTCAATCAAAGACAATCCCTCACACTAAGCATGCTTGTAGCGACAGTGGAGAGAAACCACAGCCAAACAGGAACACACGAGGCAAAGCTACTATGAGAAAAAGCAGAGAGAGCAGAACGTTAGAGATTGAACTAACAGATTCTGCAGAGTGGGAGAATAGATATAGAATGAAGCAGAATGATGAAAAAGGGTCCCTATGCCCTCCAGCAGTCTAAGCCTATAGCAGCAAAACTATATAGATAGCTCAAGATAACCTGAGCCACTCTAACTATATTTTATCTATACTTAATCATAAACTGCAATCTCTCTTACAATCATGTTTTTGGACTATGGGAGGAAATTGTAGTACTGGAAAAGTAATCAGATGGCAGAAAACGCAAGTTGAACCTTGGCAGCAATTCTACCAACCACAGCACCAATAAAACCTTAAATAATGAAGGAGTGAGCTGCACGCGTACCTCCATGTCGGTGCAGAAAGTAGCATTGGTTCCAAACAGGATCTGGCACTGTTCGTCTGCGCTGTAGTGCATCCCTGGAAGCTTGGAAGACAGGCGGATCGAGTGACGGCTCCTGGGGTCCGTGTAACGTAGGCACATGCTAGCTCCAGATCTGTTTTAGAGGAAAAACATTATCATATAAAGAATAATGAATCAAATACACCTACATTATACTTTAAATGCATTTCTGATTATATTTTTTTTATAAAAGAGGTCTAGAAATGTGTTCAGCTAATTATGTTAAATTAATTATAACAATTCATAGTTCAGTTCATTTCAGTCACGTTCAGTCATTTAATTATGTTAGTTATATAAAAGAATTTAAAAAAGTGAGACAAAGCTGTTCTTACCTGAGAAAGTTCTGTAGGTCGTTGCGGCTGCAGGACGACCATGACAGATTGCTCGGGTTTCTTCCTTTCACCCATTCACCAGACATGATGTGGGAGTGGCTAGTGCAGTTGGCATGGTCGTCATCATGGGTCATCCCCATGCTGGGTGTGTGCGTGTGGAGGGGAGGAGTTAATAAGTGACATTCTCAAAGTTTAAAAACCTGACTTGAACTATAGGCACCTATATTAAGACTGTGTATCTATTGAACCAGGTGGTAGCTGAATTTGGGATATATTCAGGGATATTTCAGGTCAATATGCAGAACTTCAGAAACCTTCCTATGCAACTTTATAGGGTCGCTTTCATCATTAAAGGAGTCATTAGATCCAGATAGACTCTTTTTCTTTAACCCAAGTCTGAGCTCCCACTGCGAACCGGTGTTCTGTCAGCTCAGCATACCGTATCAGGCCAGCATACCCTTAGCAATATGCATGCACACATGCTCGTTATTAGTAGTTATCAGTCCTATAGAATGCCTTCAGATTGTGCCAGTAGGCTCAGTAGGCTCTTATCACTAAGTGAATCCTTATCCTAACCCTAAAGTAATTCTGTTTCCCTCCTGCGAATTAATTAATCTATTTAAAGGGGAACACCGTTTTTTTTACATTGGGCCCTTGATTTTATGTTATTACATGATGTTCTACTCACCCATATGAGTTTTGTGTCATTTGGAGCTGTTCTGAAGAAATTCCTTTAGGTTATTTCCAAGCACTGTCTTCCTATAGGGAACGACTTGAAGGCACAAACCAAACTGTTCATAATTTATCATTTATGATACGCCAACATTCATAACATGTAAGAGAATCACTGTCCCTCAGACATCTGCGGCTATATTCTTTATATTTATATCTTTTAAAAACAAAGTGGAGTGTGTATGACGTATCCATTTCTTTCATTAAAGTCCTCAACATTTTCTAGATGATGTCGTTTAGCATTCTTTTATGTTCTAAGTCTATAAATAGGAATTTTCAGTATCGCTATTACATAGTTTTCGGCGACCCAAATCTTGTTATTTTGTTCGGGCATGTGCAGGAAGGATTGTGCTCCCGGGACGGATCGGGTAGTGACAGCTACGACGTGCCACGTTTAGAAACTAAATTCTGCTTAAAGTCATAAGGAAAAGGCCGTCCCAACTGTCCCATTTCCGAATTCTCCCGAGTGGTGCACGACTTTACATGAGTGAATAAAGTGAATTATTGGTCGCTTATCAAGGGGGCCGGATTGTTGTGGCGGAAGGTTTGTAAGCATGTTTGGTTGTGGCCGGTTTGTCTGAAGCATCTTGCTAACCAGTTAGCAACTTAGTGCTAACTGGTTTTCCCAATGGGAAATTCCATTGGGACCAAGTAGTGCTAAATTGGTGACTCAGAAACGACACTGTCAGGTAACACTATAGACAGTGGAAAAATGCAAGAAGAGGAGAGTTTAGTGTCGGAGGTCGTGGATGAGTCTCCTCCGTCATCCATTTTTTATTTAGAGGAGGAAAGGAAGAGGACACCAGGGCGGCAGAAGCTTGGTTTGGTGTAGAAGGCTTACAGCCGTACATGTTTGAGCCCTTGCCTCGCAACGCTGCCAGTTCTGTTAGCTCTACGCCTGCTGAAGACACAGACACAGAACTCAATATTAAAGTAAACAATTTTTATTTCTTATTTAAACCGTTGCGTACATTAGCTGCAACATGTGAATCAAGATGCTACGACCGAAAAAATTTGATTGACAGATGACCATTGATATATGATTGGCCGAATGTAGGTGTTCAGGCTGACATATAACTAACTGGCCTGGATAAGATAACGAAAAAACCCCCCACAGATTTTAAGACAGGATGTTAAAAAATAGAAATGTTCTAAATTTCGGGACAATATCGTTTGATAAAGAGTAAATTTTTATACAAGTTTAAGCCAGAATGATTTGACATTTAAATATGACTTCCTTACAACTTTGAATTTAGTTGCGTAAAGCAACCAACTTCTTAACTAACTGAAAGTAAATTTGTTTGTCCTTCTCACCATTAGTCAAATATTTACCCTGGTTGATTTCTTTACTAAGCTTCTTTTCTTAGTTTTTATCCTGGTTCTCTTTTCCTTCATGGCTAAGCTGCATTCCTGTGAGTTTTCCCACTAACCTAATTGTTTCACTGAACCACGTCTGACTGTGTCATCAGTGAGAAATGTGAATCTTTTGTTTGCCTGTTTGGGAGTGAATGTTTGGCGCCAAAGTTTAACAGCAGAAATCAGTGATAGCATCCCATATTCATACTGTATGTCGCTACAAGCTAAATATGCTAAATTCCCATAGTGTGTAATTGGTATTCTGCATTTCTCTATCAATATGTCTGATGTGGTAAATGGAATGTTTGTGACATCAACTGAGCTAATGAAAGGTCCAGTATATCAGCTCAAAATGTGCTGAAATATAAATTTAATCTGATGCAAAATGTGAATTTTGACCTGGTTCGATCCCCACAGCCTGCAGTCTGGGTCCCTGAGTAAGACCCTTAACCCCAGATTGCTCCCCAGGCGCCGCACAATGGCAGCCCACTGCTTCCCAAGGGGATGGGTTAAATGCAGAGAGTGAATTTCTCCAATGCGAGGTCAATAAAGTTCAATTATTATTATTATAAAAATCTGTGTTTGATTACTTTGTGGCCAAAGAGCCTGATTTTCTGACACAATCAAACTGAATTATACAGCTGTAAGTAAAAACAGACAAATAGATATTTTTTCAATGCAACAAAATGCGTTTTCTTTGCTTTTCAAGGTAACGCATTCAATTTCCAATTAAACGAATACAGACTCAGTCCAATTACATGGATACGGATGAAAAGGGTGAAAAATTAGCATCTGATGGCCCAGATTTCTGCTCATTACATTTAAACTAAATGAATAACATGAATCTGACAGAAAACTTACTTGTGCCCAAGCTCGTGAGCAATGGTGAAGGCCAAATTAAGGCCATTGTCCTCCGCTAATACGCACTTCCTCTTAGCACTGCAAGCACCACCCAGATAAGCTATACCTGAAACACAAATGAGTCATTAGGTTTTAAAGCAGACTTATGTCAACAGATTTTAAAAAAACCACTTAGCAGATCTAAAATATAATTGAAAACAGAACTACCAGAGACAGCCTGTGTATCTTTTTAACATAGTTTGGACAGTTTGGAATTTTGCAAAAAAAATATTTTCTGTAGAACTTGGGAAATTAGCATTTCTAATAATGACTGAATTTATATCACTAAACCCTTGATGCAGGGTTCTTAAAGTTGGGGTCAGGAACCCCAGGGGGGTCTAGATACACATAACAATAAGTGAATGTTAAATATTTTTATTTGTTTATTTATCAAATGTATAGGGGTTAACGAACACTTGTTTCCTCTAACTGCCCAAAAAACAATAATGCCACAGACTGGTGAAGCTAGAGGAGGTTGCTCAGGTTTTGATCTGCAATAACATGCATTTAAAAGGATTGTTAAAATGCTTTTTTTTAAGACACCCACAAGCTTTAAAGAGCATTCCCTTCTTTATTTTATCTTTTTTCTTTTTATTTATACATTTTTCTGTCTTCCATTTTGTTGTAAAAAAATTGGTCTACACTGCACTATTTTTCTTAACTATTTATTATATATATATTTTTTTTATGTAGACATGCAGAACTATAGACCCATCTAAACCCTCCCCTTGATCAGTATTGAGAAAGTTGTGTTTCAAGTTAAACACCTTCTTAACAATAACCAGCTGATTTGATGTCTTCCAGTCAGGTTTCCATGCCAACCACCGCCCATAGACTGCCTTTATAAAGATGTTCAATGACATCTGTATAAATTCAGGCTATGGAAGAAACACAGCGATGGTTTTATTGGAATGTCTGATACTGTTGATGGCTTGATTTTTTTTGGAGCGTCTTGAAAACTGGGTCGACCTTTCTGATACCGCTCTGGACTGGTTTAAAACCTAGCTGACAGACAAAAAGGTTCTGTGCTTCACTTATCTGGAACAATCATCCAGAAGACTGTAAAAATGCTGCAAGCCTAAATTCTTTGAAATCAAAGTAAAAAAAACCCATCTTTTTAGAGCTGCTTTTAACTGTTGAAGTTAAACTGTTAATTGAGGAATCGTTAGTTTAAGGTTGTGATCGAACTGTTTGATTTGTTTTATAACCTGATTTTATCATGTTTTTATATTTATTTGCTTTCATTCTGCTTTTATTTTGATTCTGTTTTACATCAAACTGTTATGGTGCGTTCACACCGAACACATTCTGGACATCAACAGCTCGTGCGGCGGGTCTGAGCATCAGGAGTGGAGCGTCCGAATGCGGAGCATTGAGTGTCAGAGCATCACAGCGTTTGGTGATGGAGTTCAGAAATCGGAACTTTTGCAGCCTTAACCGGAGCGTCAACCCATCAGAAAAGCTAAGCCAGGAGTTTTCTGGGAGACCGACACCACATACAAGCTGTGATCGTTTATACAGAGCTATCTGCCTATGTCTGCTTATGACAATCCATCCTTCTGGCTTTAAAAAAAGAAGAGTGGATTGTAATGTAGAATACATTAAAATCAATATTCTGATGTGGGATTTTATTTGAGATAAGATTATAGAAGCATAAGGAAAAAACAGGACCTAGAACTTAACTCACCGACTGTATCACAGGGTTCATCTTTATAAACACAGAAATCAGTCCTGAAAGAGAAACCAAAGAAAAATGGTGTTGGATCATTGCAAAAACACAAAGATTTTAGATAAAATGTGAAGTCATTCTATGCCAAGATTTATTTAGATTATTCATTCTAATTATTTATTTTTTATATTTTAAGAGGAGAATGATAGAAGATCTACAATAATTAAGACAGTTAACCGAAAAAATGTGATTGACAGATGACCGTTGATATTTGATTGGACAAATTTAGGTGTTCGGGCTGACATATAACTAACTGGCCTGCATAAGATAACGAAAAAAACAACACAGATTTTAAGACAGGATGTTAAAAAATAGAAATGTTCTAAATTTCGGGACAATATCGTTTGATAAAGAGTAAATTTTTATACAAGTTTAAGCCAGAATGATTTGACATTTAAATATGACTTCCTTACAACTTTGAATTTAGTTGCGTAAAGCAACCAACTTCTTAACTAACTGAAAGTAAATTTGTTTGTCCTTCTCACCATTAGTCAAATATTTACCCTGGTTGATTTCTTTACTAAGCTTCTTTTCTTAGTTTTTATCCTGGTTCTCTTTTCCTTCATGGCTAAGCTGCATTCCTGTGAGTTTTCCCACTAACCTAATTGTTTCACTGAACCACGTCTGACTGTGTCATCAGTGAGAAATGTGAATCTTTTGTTTGCCTGTTTGGGAGTGAATGTTTGGCGCCAAAGTTTAACAGCAGAAATCAGTGATAGCATCCCATATTCATACTGTATGTCGCTACAAGCTAAATATGGATACAGGATTTTTTTTTTAAATAGAAATTTTCTAACTTTTGGGAGAATATTGTCTGATAAAGAGAACATTTATATACAAGTTTAAGCCAGAATGATTTGACATTTAAATATGATTTCCCTACGACTTGAAAAGCTTCCTAGAGGGAACCTTGTAATGAATTTAAATCATCTGGAGCAGGTTGCATACCTGGTGACCAGCACAGCAGTGTCCACCGGTGCGACGCCGTACCTTCCACCTGTAATGCGGTTGGTACCAAGGTACCGAGGGATTCCAAACTCCCGCTGTTGCCACAGACAAAAGCTCTCCAGAGACCTTTGCCCATGGTGGCTTATCTTCAAACTTTCCTAAATGACACAAATATATAAATTGATCCTCACACTATGCCATAGTCATAATCCATAAAATTAGAAGCTAACATTTCTATGTAAAAAAAAAACTGTAATAGTGTTTAAATTTTAAGAAACTAAAGCATTTGGGGAAATTTGTCCTGCAAATATTCACTAATTGTAGTTCTTTCCCCCTTTAAATATATTTTAAAAATATTTTTTCTAATAAAAAATGTTTTTCAAACATCTATGTCCTTCATAACATGCAGGAACATGCAGGAAGGGATGGAAGCCAAACTTACCGGGCGGCTGTGAAGCAACACCAGTTTACTGACTCTTATGTTGATCTTAACGCCCAGACTCTTGTGCTGAAACATGCTGTCAACCTGATCACAATAAGAGAGACATCTAAATGGTTGGAAATCTTCTCTAGAACCAGAGCTGTAAGGCTGAACATGCATCATTTCACATTGTTTCAAAAATCCAATCAGAAGGAAAAGTACGGTCAGCATCCAGCTGCCACGCACGTGGGCATTGTCAGTTTCACTATAGCTCTGGTGAATTTCAATGGCGAAGTCCTCTGGAAATCTTCAATAATTGTTGTTGATTGCAGATGTGTCTAGTAGTTCCCATTGATTTTGCTTGTAAAGCGGGGAGAATGGCGCTAGGCTTACAGCACCGTGACGTCACTGCCATGATGTCAAAAGTGAGGTGTTACTATATTTGGGCAAAAATGGCCGCTCCCAGACTCTTTATTACTCAGGCTTATTATTTATATTTTTTTTACTGATTAATGCTAAATTCATTAAATCAACGTGAATGTATTAGTTTTAGGTCCTTGCTGACCAGACTTTTCCTTAAACAAGTTCATTCATTTAAATATCAACAAACACCCAGTGATAAACCCCAACATTTTAAACTGGGAACTTGCCGGGGTTAATCATTATTAACCAACATGTAGATGAACATTCAATGTTACATGATTAACCTTAATTAAAATGAAACAATTCTCTAGACAAGTTTTGCAATTATGAGTTCACAGAATTATTCATTATATCCAAAAATACAGTTGGTATTGCCCTAACTTTGCCTGCAAACTGCATTCTTGTGGTATTTGTCCGTTCACAAACACAATCCATCCTGTAGCTTCGAGCCTGTTGCAAAATGAGTTGGCCAATCACGTTGCAATATTAAGGTGGGTTCACACCAAACAGGATTCTGTTTGACATGTTATCCCTATGCAGAGCGTGGCTCAAGAGCTGTGTATGCCAGAGCAGGGCAAAGGTTTGGGATTCAAGGGATGCGGAAGTTGCATTTTTGGTGAAAACAGCAACGGTACTCCTGCAAGGTGCCATTTTAATTTAGACCTAGTGTCAGGAATCCAGTTTGTGTGGTCTGTTTTTGTGTTTCCTTTCCTCCTCCACCAGGTGGTGCCCCGTCCTCATTGGGCCTCCCTGCACACCTGCAGCTCGTTGCCTCATTACCTGTGGAGTGCTCTAAGTTGCTAACTGCCACTACCTCGACGCCAGTGTGTTTGCCAGTTTGGGGTACTCTAGCCATGCTTAGTTTAGCAGAGTCTAACCTGAGTTTTTGTTTTGCTAGTTTTGGGTACTCTAGCCAAGCTGAGTTTTGCTGAGTCAAACTGAGTTATTGTCTAATTGAGTTTTAACCCCGCTGTTTTTGTCTTTGCCTCTCGGCAGGAAGTCATCCTGCAAACTGGATGTTTTGTACCTTCTCTCCCCTGGAAGGATCTTCTGAGAACCAAACTGAGCTGAGGATTCAAGTTTGTGGTTTGGATCAACCTTTCCCCCCAAGGATTTTCTGGTGCTTCTCTCTGAGCAGGGGATTCATCTCCACAATAACCTGTTCAAGTACCGCAGTAAATCTAAGTGGCAGTCAGCTTCTCCGTTCACCAAGGAACAACCGCAGTCTGGGAAAACCCTGTCCGCCCTCCATCAAACAAGACAATCACTGGAACATCCCACACAGACTGGATTTAATAAAAAAAAAACTTTTTTCTGAACACGTGAGTCTGCAACCTATTCCTCCTCTTCAAGTCAAAAAATCAAATTTCCCACTGAACCTGAACTAACCACAGTGTCTTCCCCTCACTTTCCAGTTCCGGTTTAACAGTGTTCAGAGCAGCACTGGACTCATCTAATTTTACTAAATAAACTTGTTAAACTTTTCCCTGGTCTGTTTGGTTTTCTGCATTTGGGTCAGATCTTTAATTAAATCATGACACCTAGAAGGGTTGAGAGTGTCTTCAAACTTGGAAACAAAGTCCAATGGAGTGGTTTTTAATCTTTTTTTGGAACCAATATGCATCATATGGTCAATGCACCATTTGGGTTTACTGCAGGGCATATAGCTGTAATGAAAACAAGACCTACTGAGTATACGACCACACATGGCAGGTCAGGAGAAAATGCAGCTGCTGCTATTTATCATGATACACGTCATCTTAGAGGAGCAGCAAGTGCATAAAAGTGGGAGTTGTTGTAGTTTCTAATGGAATCTGGTGCTTTATTCATGTGTTAAAATGATTGGCTAAAACCAAACTTTGTTAGGTGGCCACTAGGTGTCACTTCACCCAATCAGCTTAAAAGGTTCTATCGAATGTCCCTCCTTTCCCTGAACACCCTATTCACATTTGGTGTAAACGCACCTTAAGATCCTGATTGACTAAAGGTTTGTAAAATCATATGGAAAAAGTGATAAAGCTGATGCACTAACTGATTAAACATGGAGTATACGTCAGGACACCATCTTAGTGCATCCACATCAACATGCCCACAAACTGCACCAGCAAGTTTTTATCTGTAGTGATGCAGCACTTCTTGTTTGGAAGAGTAAATAAAACTGTGAACATGGAATTCAGAACAACTGCCAAATCTACTGCTAAATGTGGAAAGAGAGGCACAACTACATTTCTAGAGGGGAGAAAAAATTTCTTACCACCAAAGCATATTGAGAGTGCCTTTTTTAAAAATGTTTTCTCAACACCTGGGACTTAAACACATCCTTAAAAAGAATTTTAAGCCCCAGAATCGCTGTTCCTATTCAACGTAAGGTTCCTCCAGGGAGTCTCACCATGTTCATGATAGTGAGCAGGAATCTTTTTGCCACTTCAGCACCATGATACTGCACCATGTTAAAGTCTGCCACCACCACCGTCTCTAAGGTCAATGTTTTGTCCAAGTTCATTGTGTTCCTCTTCCTGCGAACGTCTTCACCTCGTTTTGGTTTCTTCTTCGGTTTATCTCCTGCAACAAGCAGGGAGAAAAACAACCCTTAGATTATGGTCTTAAATAGGCCAAAAAATTGGTATGCAAGATAGAATGGCAAAAAACAGCAGATCTAAGGAGCTAAAATGAGGCCGTAGAGTTTGTTCTAAAATGTTTTTTAAAGTCGTAGGGAAGTCATATTTAAATATGAAATCATTCTGGCTTACTCTTCCTCTTTATCAAACCATATTGTCCCAAAAGTTAGAAAATTTATATTTGTAAAAAATCCTGTCTTATAATCAATTTAGTGCTACTTGGTCCCAATGTAATTTCCCATTGGGGACCTACTAGCACTAAGTTGCTAACTGGTTAGCAAGATGCTCTCGACAAACCGGCCACAACCAAGCGGGCTTGGAAACTTCGAACAACGATCCCGCCCTCTCAATAAACAACCAATCACAACCGCTTCCCTGCGACTTTAAAAATAGTTTAAAGTGAACATTTTTTTTAAACAATTTTTATTTATTTGTACAGCTCATGTGCCCATGACCGTTATTAGCGATTATCAGTCCCACAGAATGGCTTCAGATTGTGCCAGTAGGGTCATTGGGTTGTTATCGTGTGAAACCTAATCCTATACCTAAAGTAATTTCTTTTCCCCCATGGAATTAATTAATCTATTTACGTGTAATCTGAAAATAGTTCATGTGCTGTAAACATAAATAAAAATGATCCACATGTCTTTCATGTTAAACAAACTAAAAGCAAATAAATCTCCTTTCCTGTCACTGGGTTGTAGAATCCTCTCCCTATAAATATTAAATCCTCAGTGAAAAATTGCAGATTATTCTTTAATAAGATCCATAGACATGCAATTTTTTTTTAAACTAATGTGTGTGGTGGTGGACCTTTTTTGTTGTTTTATGCACAAAACTAAGACAAAAATCGGACTAAATCGGGAAATAAAACAGCGTAATTGGCGGTAGAGAGTGGAGACAGAGGACACTCTATGTAACGCATATTACTATGGGTATGCTGGCCTGACGCGGTATGCTAAGCTGTCAGAACACAGGCACCTGGAGGTAGTTGAAAGCTGATAGTTGATTGAGTTCGATAAGGTTAAAGGCCCGGGGGAACATTAACCACATGGTTTACTGTTTGTTACTACCATTGATCATTGCTGCTGTTGTACACAGACGTACCACACTACATATAGAATCTCTATGCAGTCTCCAACAGGGCCTCTTACCTTCGATGGTCCCACAGTTGACGGGCCGGCCAGCACATTGCCCAGGGTTGTTCTTTGGTGAGCAGCGATGTCGGATCAGCTGGTGTTTGATTCCAGAGAACGAATGTGACGGATCATGTTCACCCAGCGGCTGGATGAACAGGCTGTCTTCCCCAATCTGAATTAGCCCAGTCTGTGCAAAAATATTTATCAGGTGAAACGTCTATGACAAGGAGATGCTTCTAGAGTCAAAAGAAAAAGAAAAAAAAGTCCTGGAGCTGTAGGTCAGCTTCTTGTGTCTAACTTTTAATGGCAGCGGTTTGTGCATAGAATGGACTGAAAGGGGAGCAAATGTATTTCCTGGGTTGTGTATACAGTTTGCATGCTCTCCACTTGTTTCTCCTTAACGTCTAGAAACATGGATGTTAGGTTAATGGGTTGTTCTAAACCTCCCTCAGGTGTCTGTATGCTTCCATTTGTTGTCGGTCCTGTGTGTCTCTGTGTTGCCCTGTGATGGAAGACGAGACTGTTAAGGGTGGACCATGTCTTCAAGTAGGGACCAACCACTCAGCAACTAAGCAACAGTTATTTATAAAGTTAAGAGAATTAATGGATGGATGGAACTAGAACTACAAAAGGACATTTTTGAAAGTAAGCTTTACCTCACCTTTCAATGTTTTTGGTCTTCGAGTCCATCCATCCATCCATCCCTCCATCCATCATCCGTCCATCCCTCCATCATCGTTCATCCATCCATCCATCCATCCATCCATCCATCCATCCATCCATCCATCCATCCATCCATCCATCCATCCATCCATCCATCCATCCATCCATCCATCCTCTCCTGCTTATTCCATCAGGGTCATCGTAGGGCCAGTGCCTATCTCTAGTAGCTCTGCAATGGTCGCCACTCCATCGCAGTGCAACATAGAGACATACAACCATACACATTCACACTTTCTTTCTTGTCCTGCTATATTCGCTACATGTGTGCAGTGAGCACCATTTACTCCCATTGATATTCGGTCATCGTCAGTCATTTCTATCCCCTAAAGGGCTGTGTACATTCCCGCAGCAGTGTGTCGCAGTTAGCTTGTCGCAGGTATGACGCAGATATTTTTGATTTAAGCCAAATTTTGAAGCCTAGTTTGAGCTATGTTATTCCACACCACAACACAAGAGGGACAATCATGAACTAGCTAGCATCGTGGATGTCTGTGCGTTGGTTTGACGAGCCTTTTGCAGTCTACAACCCCTCATCCAACGCCAGACCACACATAGTTCACCCATGGGTGTTGCTGAAAGACTGGCTGTGGTGCTGCATGTTTTGGCTTCGGTCTCGCAAACCAACAGACCGTCACACAGAGCTACAAACTAGCATCCTGCACAGTGCCTGGGATAGTGTCCGAGGTGTGCCAGGCATTGTCGGCGGCATTATTGCCAGAGTTTCTGCCATTTTTTTTTTACATGAGAAGTTTTAAATATTTCTTTTGAGTTTCAAATGGTTTTCTAGTTTCCAGATTCATTTTGAAGACATTCACAAGAAAAAAATGAAACGAAACAGAAAAGAATTAGAAACTAGAAAAAACTATTTTAATCTGAAAGTAAATTTTGAAAGTGAAAAAAAGGGAAACAAAATAAATATTTTTTTTGGCAAAGAGATTAAAATTGCTGGCCCCTCAGTGAGTGAAGGCAGGGACATGGGGTGTGGAGAGTTGACTGCCTTTGTTTGAATCTGAGAAGAAATGTAAACATTTATTTTCTGCTTCAATCCTTTTTTTTTGTTTCCAAATATTTAAATTTTTCTTTGGTTTATATCAAATATTTCTGATTAATTTCATGGTCCCACTTAATCTCCATAGAAAACATTTAACTCCCAATCAGTAACAACAACAACAACAAAAAAACAAAAAAAATGGGGGGATTAGAGAAATCAATCCTTTAAAGGCAGAAAACATTTTCTAAATTTTTCTACATTTCCTGATATTTAGAAGATTTACTTTTGGTGAGGGTCAAAGGACATGCTTGGCTAAATAATATCTGTACAAAAACTCTCTATCAGACTCAAGCCAGGACTCGGACTGTGACGCTCCAAATGTTAATGAAACTCCCAGACAGAAGACACATATTGGTAAATGAAAATGATAGAAATATTAAGGGCTTTAACTGTGTGTCATGCTTCTACCATGCTGCTTAGTGTAATATTCTCTCCAGATCCCTTTGTCTGATTCACGATGGAATTAAATTAAAACTATATCAGTTAACCAAAAACAAAAGATAGATTTACCAAACCGCCACAGGTGCTCAGTGATGCCAGAGAGTCTGTATGGTTGATGATAAAGCCAGAGTACAAACAGAGCTGCTTCATGGAAAAAGGTCTGACTACTACAGTTTGGTTCCTGAGCCTTTCCTCTACAACAAAGTCTCTGGAAAGAATTTTGAGGTCTCTCGTTAAGTTAAGATATAGACTCCTTCCAAAAGCCGACAGCGACACAATAAGGTTCTCTGCCACAGAATGTTGTTTACTCGAGAAATCCAGGGGCCATTGGTGATGGCGTCGTAGCCTGTAGATAGGATCCTCTGACAGGTACACCTCCTGCCTGGATAGCAGCTTGGGAACCACCTCGTCTGTTTCCAGATCCACCTGAGCTGTTGGTAGAAACAACATCCAGTTAAAGTGAACGTTCACGCTGGTCCCTATGTTGAGTTTCCTGTGAGGCAGAATGTGCCATGATCTTGGCACCGATTCACCAAATTCTGCCCCTCATCACTGATCCACCTGCTCCTGCCTCTATTTAAGAAGCTTGCATCCAGTCATCAGGACCAGATTATTTTTGTTCTGTCTAGCCAATGGGGAGTGTGTTTTTAGAGTGCCTTGGTGTTTCTGATGTCATGATCCTGACCTTTTCTGCCTCTCAACCACTGAGCGTGCCTGTTCCTGTCTGATCTCGTGAAATTTCATCGTTCTGTTACAAACTCTTGTGATATTTTTCAAATTCTTGTGAGATTTTGTTAGTAAAATAGATCGATACCGCGTCAATATATTAACATATAAAAATATGGCAAAATTTCGTGAGTTTTCGGGGGATTTCGTAGCATAACGATGACATATAGCAATATTTCATTAGTAAAAGAGATTGATATGGTGTTTTTAAATGGCAATATATCAGCATATGAAGATATTGCGATATTTTAATGTATCAATATTTTTTCCCTCGTCTTTAGAAGTTTTTAAGTCTGTAAAAAAGAAGTTTTTGGGGAAAAAGAAGAAGTAGTATTTTTTTAGACTTTAGAAACTCAGAAGCTGATCAAATATCGGGTTAAATATCGGTGGGGTGGCCGATGTCCGATATTCAGTTTTAAGGCCGATGCAGGCCGATACCGATAGGGGTCGATTATATCGTGCATCACTAGTTTGAACGGTTTGCCTGAACTGTCTTTGGACTCCTGAGCCTGCCTGTTCTGATTTGTTTGCCTGATCTGGCTTCGGACTCCTGCTCGGTCGCCAGGACAGCACTGTGGACACTCTGGGCAGCGCCCGTCGTACCTTGTTGGTAGCCCACCAGCTGAATCCTACCTCCTTCTCTGGCTGACTGAACTTGTAAACCAGGTTAGTCACTCACGTTCATAATCTTCCTCTGTTAGATTTACGTGGTCAATAACCTGAGTTTCCTCTCTACAGGTTCTCCCGCCTTGGCTGCTGCTACTACAGAACCGCAGCCCGATGTTTCTAAATAAATGCTTTTTGAGTAATCCCATTGTCTGTCTTGACTGAATACTGGGCCCTCAGTTCTGTGCTGTGACAAGTGGCCCTCAGAAAAGAGAAAACAAGAAGACATGCCGGAAGTCTGTTTAAAAAATATAAATAATAAATGCATATAAATGCCATTGAAGGGTAAACGGTACTAATTAATACAATAAGTATTTGGTGGCAACAAAATCTTCTTAATCCGTTTATAGTTGCAGACATCATTGCAGTTGGAGTTTACCATCTGCTGGCTCTGCAGGCGTGTACTGCTTCATTTTTGATGCTTGTAAAAGTTTAATTCTGACGCGCTGCTGAAGCATCTTTGCTGCTCCAGCTGCGTGGTGGAAAGTGGGTCTGATGCGTGTTGCGTGGAGCTACCCTATCCTTTCTTTGTCTGTAACAATGGCAGCTATTTTGCTGTGATCAGTGGGAAAAAAAGTAGTTTTGATATGTTTTTAAGTGAGAAATTCTACATGAAAACTTCATCTGTGCAGTCAGTTCAAGATTACCATCCTGCATTCAAATATTATTTCGCTGTCGGAGCCGCTCAGACCCCCACATACCAGCGGTGCTCTGTCATTGTAAATCCCATTCAACAGCAGCTTCTGACCCGGTCGCCTCTTGGCGGTTTGCCGCGGTGGCTGGAAGGTGTTTTTCACGTACATAATCCAAGCTGCAGGCACCAGAATAACAAAAGTGAACATGTTTTGCCAGGTGATTTCAGCATTCTAAGTTAATTTAGACGTTAGTAAACACTTTCAGAGGAGTGATCATAGTGATCTGTATCATCAGTGATGTGTCTTTCTCCCTGCCAGCTCCCAGATCAGCTTCTCTGATTGGTTGATGCGGCGCTTCCAGCAGCAAAAGTTTAATTTTTCCAACTCCAGCAGCAGCTGTATTTGCTCCTTCAGCTGCTCAGACGCACTGCACCTGCTGCTCAAAACGCGCTGAGGACCTTTTGCTGCACCAGGATGTGCGTCAACCATTATCTTTGAATGTAAACTAGCTGCTCCTGCTGCTTTGCTGCTTGCAGTCTGATGTAGCATTATGAGCAGTAGCACCTCCAGAAATGTTTCGTAGGGGTGGCCAGATGGGGCCACTAAAAATCTTCGGGTGGCACAATGAAAGTAAAAGCCATAATTTCAGGGTTTTAATCTACTATTGTGGTAAACCTGCCTGTAGAAATCCTAAAGACTTTAAAGTCGTAGGGAAGTGGTTGTTCCAACCGTTGCATTTCTGAATTCTCCTGAGTGGTGCACAACTTTACACGAGTGAATAAAGTGAATGTGATTGGTTGTTTATCAAGGGGGCGGGATTGTTGTGGTGGAAGGTTCGCAAACCAGTTTGGTTGCGGCCGGTTTGTCGGAAGCATCTTGCTAACCAGTTAGCAACTTAGTGCTAGTAGGTTCCCAATTGGAAATTATATTTTGACCAAGTAGCACTAAATTGGTGACTTAGAAACGACACTGTCAAGAAACGCTATGGACAGAGGAAACATGCAAGAGGAGGAAGGGCGGCAGAAGCTTGGTTTGGTGTAGAAGGCTTCCAGCCGTACATGTTTGAGCCCTTGCCTCGCAACGCTGCCAGTTCTGTTAGCTCTACGCCTGCTGAAGACACAGACGTCCATCCCCGTGAACACTGGGACGGAACTCAATGGGAAAGGAAATTATTCGTACTTCTTATTTCAACCGTTGTGTATATTAGCTGCGACATATGAATCAAGATGCTACGACCAAAAAAATTGAATGACAGATGACCATTGATATATGATTGGCCAAATTTAGGTGTTTAGGCTGATGTATGACTTACTGGGCTGCATAAAATAACGAAAAAAACACAGATTGACAGGATTTTTTTTTTTTTTATAGAAATTTTCTACATTTTGGGACAATATTGTCTGATAAAGAGTACATTTATATACATGTTTAAGCCAGAATGATTTGACTTTTAAATATGACTTCCCTACGACTTTAAGTAAACACCTACTCATATCTTGGTTTATTGTGTGATTTTTAATGTTACGTCGCTGGATGTGCATAATGGGATGAAATGCTAAACTGATGCTACTACAATTTACACTGGCCAGTGAGGTGGCCAGTAGAGGTGTAGCCAGAAAATCCTAATAGGGGTGGCCAGTAAATAACCAATGTACATTGATGGCTGGCCGAAAGGCGCCAGAACCTCAGGCTCAATCTACACTATTCCAACAGGAACAAGCACAACATCTATATTTTCAAAAAAAAAGACAATCTATACTTTCATACAGCCTTTGCTAACACAAAGATGCATATATTTAAACATCCATGGCATCTAGATAAAAGGTATAGTGGACAAAATTCTTTCAGGTTTGAGTTCTGCATGAAAAAATGTAAACATTTAATTAGTTTGAACATTCCCCTTAAGAGTATTAGTGCTGGCAGGGTTGGCCAATGATGGGCTAAGAGTGGCCGAGGCCACCCACTTGAGCAGCCATTTTACCAAGTACTTTCCTATCCTTGTTGTACTCTAGGAAGGAGGTCTTCAACAGGGGGTCTGCGACTCCTAGGGGGTCCACAGAGGTACTGCATGGGGGTCACGAAAGTTTTGGCCTTTTTTTTTAGATTCCCCCTGCAATTTTTCCCACTAATTGAAATGTCTTTAAATCCACATTAACATGAATGCAACACACTGAAGTAAACAGATAAATGGAGGCAGAAGATGTCTTTCAGTCATCAATGCACACATTCAGCGACACACAGGAGCTCTTTCAAGCTGGGCACCGTTTCATTCACAACACCTGTCCCATCAACCAGGAATCAGAAATACTTTAATAATCCCAGGGAGAAATTACTTTCATTACATTAATCCATCTGTAATATAGTGACTATAGGACCAGTTTGATAGAACACTATTTCATACAATATATATAATTATGGGGTCCCTGCTCCATCTCTCCAGCAGGGGCGGAGCTAGATGGGGGGCCAGAGGTGGCCATGGCCACCCTTAGCCAATCATTGGCCACCCTTACCCTTTTTCCCTCTAATACAGATGGTGGCAGCAGTAATACTCTCAAGTGGAATGTTCTAACTTATTTAAAGTTTCATTTTCTATATGTAAACAATTACCTGACAACAAAAACCCTGTGGTTAATCATGCATATCAATATAGCTTCTAACATTAAAGATAAATACAGAATTCACATTCTTTTCAGAACTAGATTTAGTCTTATAATGGTTAAAGAGAAAATTTTGCCTCTGTAAGTTATCCAGGAATCTTCACTGAAATTAGAGATAAATAACTACTTAAATAATAATTAATAAGTAATTTAATGTAGATAGATTGGTACATGTAAATATTAATTTTATGCTGAATGATTATTAATAAAAGTAGGTTAGTAATGACAATGAATAACTCAAAACTGAAAGAACTTTGTCCACTCCACCTTTAATTTAGACAGCATGGATGTTTAAACATATGCGTATATTTGTTAGCGAAGGCTGTAGAAAACTATAGTTTGTGTTTATTTAGAAAATACAGATGGTGTGATTCTTCATTTTCCTGTTGGAACACTGTAGATAGACTCTCGGGTTCTGCCACCTATCCAATGTACACTATCCTTCAGTGTACACTGGTTATTGCCTGGCCACCCTGACTAAAGTTTTCTGGCTACGCCTCTGCTCTCCAACAGTTTGGGGGTCCTTGGCCTGGAAAACGTTGAAGACCCTGCTCCAGGGGACTAAGCCCCCCCCGGCTTTACTCCTGGAGGCGCCCCTGCTTGACAGGAGAAAAAAAGCTGGCTCTGATCCAACTGGAAGTCCGGCCGGCATCTTCTGAAAGTGTTGCCTAAACATCGAGCTGACAGACCCGGTGGACCTGAAAAGGTCCAAAGTTAGAGTCCAAGCGGTCCGATCAGTGGCCCAAACCCAAACGGTCCGGTTCGACGCACAGGGTTCTAGGATTTTTGGGCTAAAACCAAAAACCGGCGCTTTGCAGAAAAAAAGTGCAGCTATATGTTTCCAGTGAAACTGCAGACAGATTTAAGTGTCTTTCTGTTCAAACTGCGGATCAGATCAGATCTGGACCGACAGGACAATCACCGAACCTTTACAGCACATTCACTTTTTAACCTCTAAAATCCCAGGGAGCCAAACTTACCCGTCAGTCCGGTGCAGAGCAGACAGAGGAGCAGCTGAAGAACATGGCTGTTGCACATGATAAAAAAGAAATAGATAAAAAGCGGCTCTGCAGCGTGGATCAGGCGGCTGGGTTTACTGTAAAGGACGCGTGAACCGTGGACGGTCACGACTTAACGGGACAGATTTCCTGCAGTTGAGGAAAACGGTTTAGTAACCAGACTGGACCCGCCTACAGAGCAGGGAACTGTCTCGGTACTGCCTCCCCAGACAAATCACCAGCTTTAAACCTGCAGAAGATGTGTGTGGGACCACTGCAGAACATAACCAGAGGAGCAAAACCTGAAGCAAGGAGTTATTTTCTCCTGGAGGACGTTGGAGGGCTGGCTGGTAAAGTTCAATCTGTAATCTGATTGGTCTTTATGTTCTCAGTCTGCAGATTAACCTGCTGTTCCCACACTTTCTAAGAGTAAAATGGGATTGAGGCTATTAGTTATCAAGTTAATATAATTTGCAACCAACCAACCAGTTTTCCTCTGAGAGACAGACACCCTGTCTATCTGATAATGCTTTTCATTAGAGTGCTTCAAGTTATGTGGCTATAGGGTTAAGCTGCTGGAGGACATGGGGACCACTTTTCCTCTCTGCTCCATGGCATAAATATCATTAAGCAGAGACTGCAGCTGCTTACGGGCCCACGACTTCTTAGGGGCCCCATCACTGACACTTCGTGGGCCCTGTTCGCAATTGTAGACTAGGACGTCTCTTTGCAGACGTCCTTTCAAACCCACCTGATACTGAAGAGACTGACCAGACCATATTTATACTGCAACACATGCCAGATCAACATGATGGTGAGACAGTTGGTAATAAATACACTCATATAATATGTTTCAAACCGCAATAAAGATCTTAAAAGAGGTATTTGAATATGTTATTTTTTACACTACGACTTGGAATTATGGGTAATCCAGAGCGTAGATTTAACCATTACCGTTAGGCACAATGTGTTAGCAACGATGGATACCAAAATGAGGTACTTGAGCAGATTCCAGAAAAGAAAAAGCAAAGAAGAGCTGCTGGAAGAATGGGAAAAAAAATCCCCAAATAAACACGTTCTTTCAAAGAACCGAAGAGGGAGAGGTGAACGTTGCTGCTACAGTGAGTAAAGATGGCGACCAGGAGGTGAATGGAGAGAGCGTGGGTGAGGAGGGGGGCTGTGAAGCTGAAGGTAGCCCGATGGCTTCTTGTGCTAACATGTGGGGGTGCGCTGTCACCAATGGTTCCATTCAAGGTGCACAGTCACTATTTTTCCGTGTGTGATGTGTGATCATATACTACTGAGAATTGCATAATTGTTTCTTCTTGGCCGATTTATGGAACTGTCGCCGTATCCTGAACCTTTTTCGCGTGTTGTACTTTATATGGGGCCCACCCAGATAATGTTGCTAAAAGCCTAAACTCCATGTTTCTCAGCAACAGCCCAGAAACCTGTCCGATCTAGAGTAGATCTGTGTGGAGGAATGGGCCAAAATCCCTCCTGCAGTGTGTGCAAACTTGATGAAAAACTATAGGAATTGTTAGACCTCTGGAATTGCAAACAAATACTACTGTACCAAATATTAACATTGATTTTCTCAGGTGTTCAAACACTTCTTTGCAGCTGTATCATACTAATAGATAGTTATAAAATCATACATTGTGATTTCTGGATTTATTTATATTTTTAGATTATGTTCCGGACAGTGGACAACATGCACCTACGATGACAATTTCAGACCCCTCCATAATTTCTAAGTGGGAAAACTTGCAAAATAGCAGGCTGTTCAAATACTTATTTTCCTCACTGTATGTAGGCCATTTATTAAACGCGTAGTCCTTTCTGTTGTTACATTTGTAGATTACTAAAATAGGATTCACCCTGGTCAAATTCTCTTTCCTAGTCAGAACTGCAATACTAGATTTCCAAATTTGCAATTGTGAAGCAGAAATGGAATTTCAAAATGTCAAAATTGTACTAGTAAGAATGAAGTTTACACTTCTTAACTGGCTTTTTTGACATTTAGCCATTGACTGAATATTTACATCTGAAATACATTTCTTCCTATTTAAAATACTGCTAATTCTGACTAGTAACAATAGGAATGTGGAGATGTGCAATTCATTACTAGGCATCCAGATAGATTGTTTTAGATACGAAGAATATCATTGTGTTTGAAATTTTCATTTTGATAAGGAAAAAATGTATTTCATATATCAGAAATACATTTCAGTCAAACTAATACATATCATAAAGGCCTGCCATAGCCTAAGGAGGTCAGTCATAGACATCATTGATGAAATTTTGATTTCAGAAGTGTGTGTGTGTGTGTGTGTGTGTGTGGGCGCAAGTATTTTTTATTATAACTAACTTCAGCGTGTTCGACCATCTAATCACTGACCCAATTCAGTGGCAAATCAGATTTTTGTAAAGTGAGCATGGTTCAAGTAAAAAAAAAAAAAACATAAGTTAATGATAGACACGATAACATTAAGGTGAAAAGCTAGTTTACAAGTTGAATGTAGAAGATCATTGTATCCATTTAGGTGCAATCACCTGTCAGCAGGTGAAGATAAACTGTAAAAACATTGTTCTAACAGGTGGGACTTGTGCATCATCTTATGGGGTTCCTCCTCATTTTAACCCTGTCTTCGATTACAGTAAATACTGAGCAGCTGTCTGACTGCAGTTTTTTTTTTATAATGCTGTTATCACACATCAGTGTTCTCTCACTGACATCAGGTTCTTTTAAGTCTCTGTAAATAAAGTCTGTAATGCAGATGATGTGAAGATGAATAAGTTCTGAATGTCTATGATGGATTGTAAGGAAACAGTTGGGTAAAGATAAATTCTATACGCATCTATTTTTCTGTGAATTAATGCCGTTCATTCTTTAATTGTGTTTTTACTCCTAATGTCTCTAACAGACTTTGTGATTGATTTTATTTTTATTTGAACAAAACTATGACAAAACTTTTCTGACTAAATCAGGAAATAAGACGACATGATTGGCTTTAAGAAGAGCGTAGACAAACAGAGGAGTTTGTTGATGTAAATCTGCTCCCGACCAGGTTAGCTCTGGGTTTAGTGAACTATTTTTGTGAAACAGAAAACTCAGGGTTTCCCTGATTTCATAGTTAACAATCTTAGTTTTCAGTAAACCTGCCGGCCTCAGTTATGTCTGAACATGTTGTAGGGTTTAAAATGTCCTTGTATGTTATGTTTAGAGAAAATCTTTCAGTTTTTATATATATATATATATATATATATATATATATATATATATATATATATATATATATATATATATATATATATATATATATATATATATATATATATATATATATATGTTGTATTTTTAAAATTTTGATATAATTACTGATCTAAGTGGGTTGCTCTGTTGGAGAAAGGCATATTTTACATTTTTATTATGTTTTAGAGTCTCTATTCTCCAGTTAATGATGAATCACTCACTAAATTAGTTGACGATTATTGAAATAATCAATTAATACGATTCATTTTTTCAGTCCCAGATAAAATACATGAAATGGGCTACACAGAGTAACTACAGCCCGGATGTTCCACTTTTATAGTGAAGTTAATATTTTAATGAATGTATTATTTTGCTTGATACAGAGAGAGAATAGTAGGTACAAATATAAGAGTGGGGTTTAACTCTGCACAATTCTATGTCTTCAGAAGAAAATACTGTATTTACCTTCTCTCTTAGTCGTTCAAATTAAACCATTTTCAAAGTGGAAAACAGTCCTAATTCCACATTAATCAGAGCCGGTGATACTTCAAACATTAATAAACAGCATCTAATGAATGTAGTGCTTATACAAATTTTATTAATGTAGCAAAATGATGCTTTTCTCTTTTAACAATGAATTAGTCTTATTAGTACGGATCCTCACACCGTGCATAAAAAAGGACATGCATATTGCATAGCACCAATGACAACCGACTGATAGTGTCCCTACCAAAGTTCAAATCAAACCTACGCCCTTGCATACATGTCTGGTTTACTGTTCCCGTGGGGACTTCCTATTCACATCCATTCATTTGTTGGTGAGTCCTACAGCCTAACCATGACCCTTACCCTAAACCTAACCATTACAAGTTCATACCTAACCCTGATCCTAACCTAAACTCTACTCTCACCTTAGTCCTAAACCTAACACCTAAGCCTAAAACAGCATTTGTACCATTGGGGACCAGCCATTGGTCCCCACTAGAGCACTGGGTCCCCTCAGTGTGCTGTGATTTAAGGAAAATGGTCCCCACGATGTCAGAAATACACACCCACATACATACATCATTGTTAAAGTTTCATATTTTATTGAATAATCTAAAGTATTATAGCAGCCCTTCATTAAAAAAATTGTCTTAATCCTCCAATAAGCCTGAGAGTAGCTCAAAATAGAATATCTATCACAGAGAAACATAGAACAAGGTGGAAGTTATCAGATGATTTAATAGAGACTGGAAGGCTTGTTTAGCTCAATTTCAAAGTTTTTGCTTGTAAATCTGAGAGAATCTTAACCAAGGGTTCCCAAAGCACGGGTCAGGACCCTCCAGGAGCGTCACAAGACACCAAGCAGGGGTCAATTGACGGTTTCCACAATTATCATGAGGTGATCTCTGAGGTATATGAAAGCCCACAATACATCATTGAATAATAATAAAAAAATCATTCAATAACTAAATGTAACATTTATTTATTTATCTAATACATAATTGAAATATAGAAAAATACAATAAAGTACTAAAATGCACAATTCAATAGTGAAATGTTGCATTAAATAATAAAATATAATTTTAAAATAATATTTTTACTTCACTCTAGATTTTGTAAACAAATATAAAGTGAAATAACTAAATGTATTTTTTTTTAGCAGGCTTCCAGTCTGTGTCTCTGTTATTTTTTGGGTCAGAGGCTGACTTTTTTTTTTTGGGAACCCCTGATCTATGATGATGGTTCTGGAAATTCTGCAGATCTACTGAAAAAGATCAGTAATATTGTTGACACAGAGGGAGGCATTGGATGCAAAGTTTATATTCACATCCTCTTTTTGCTTTTTGTCTTTTTTTCCAAACACTAACATATTTTTGATGTGTTTCTCTCCTAAAATCATCTTTACTTCATTGTATGGACTGAATTATGTTACATTATTGTTATAAGCAAAGAAAACGTTGATTTGAAAAAGAAAAAAGAAACTCCAGAAATGAAACATTAAAAATTTCTTATACAACCATAGGCCACATCCAATGAGAGCAATAGAATTGTGATGATGATCAAATAACAATTAAAAATTAAATTTATAAAAGAAAAATATTTGTTTTATAAAAAAGTAAAAGCTTAGAAAACAGTAATGTTATTCTCAAAAAAATTTTTTTGAACAAAAAGCTTTACAGTTTTATTTCTGGATTCATTCATCTTTACATTTTTTACATGTTTTTACGAATTCATTTTTTTATTATTTCTGTTTACAAAATGCCTTCTTTGCTTGCAACAATAATGAAGCCTGAAAAAAATCCCTTCATGTTATCCTCTCTTGTAGTAAAACGCTCTGAAAATGTATTTCTCATGTAATATATATTTTTTCCACATGATGGCGCTGTTTTACCGTGTGTAGGAAGAACTGGGCTCACACTTGGACAATTTCCCTGACAATATATCTGATTAAAGCAAATGTACTCTCATGTCTGATTCATGTGTTTAATAGTTTAGCTGGTTATAAAATGACAATTCTAGATTTTTAGGCCAAAAGTTGGAATTAAACTGAAATAAAAATGAAAATATGGCATAAATTTTAATAAGAGTTGTATTGCTTGGGTTTATTAAACAATAGGACAGATCAGAAAATAACAAATGTGACAATAATGATTCAGGAATTTGGTTTTTAGGTTTTAAAGTTTTTAGGTTTTAAAGATTACATTAACTTTATATTAATGTGCAACCAAACCCCTCTTTTCTTATAAAATGTCAGCTTCTAGTGGAAGCAACCTTTCCATATATTGTTTGATTTTAGCCCTTTCATAAATTTGAAAATTTAGATATTTGCTAACTAGTTTAATATGTATGAAACAGAGTCTCAGAAAATTTTGTTTTAACCATCAAGAGTCAACTGGCTCAGCCAGGGTTCAGTGCTACAGTCACTGGACATCTCATCCTCAGGTTATTGCTTAAAAGTTACAAAAATGTTCATCTCGCATAAAAAATAAACCGATCAGCAATGGTTCAGAACATGCGTACCCAATTAGGAAGAGACAAATGGTAGTATTAGCCTACTGACTGGGATTATAAAAAGGGGAACTGGCCCTGCTTCATCTAAACCAGTATGTCAGCACCACAGACCAGATCTACATAAATGTTCTAGGTCCACTGCACGTCATATGTGTAGTTGTGAAATGTATTAACCTAAAAAAAAAATAAAGAGGAAAATTAATAGAAACGTTATCCTTACTAATCCGTGTTTTGGTTCAGCATCTGTAAAAATGATAAATATACATTTAAAATCTTTTTTTGTCCTGCAGCAAACCCTCTTTCTCACATTTTAATGCTCAACTGTTATACTGAACCAAAATCATCCAAAATCATGACATTGTCTTTGATAGAGCATTCCCTGGTGGAGACAAACCAAAGCAGCCATTTTTCTCGTTTGCTGCATCACTTGTCAGTCCGTTGAAGGCTTTGTGTTGTCGAATATCGTCATCCTCAGTTGGGCTGGTCTCTTGTCCTTCTTCCTCCTCATTGTCACTTCTCACATCTCCTGTTAGCTTTGTCATAGAAAAGTTGATAAAAAAAATTATTTATTCAAAGAAAGTTTACTGTTTTTCAGACATCATAATTAGTGTTGCACCGATACCAGAATCAGACGGGGCCCCGATCCAGCACTAAAATGTTGGTATCGGTATCGGCGAGTACCAACAAATAGGGCACCGATACCATTTTGTGAGCCGAAAGTTTAATTACTTTTACTATTGTCACTCATTCCAGGTAGGCAACAAAAAGTTCTACTGGATTCTCTTTGTTTTAGTCTTTTTTTTCTGCTTCACAAAGGTAGCTTGACAAAACCATGATGGCAATTATTTTATATCCAAGTAGTATGCAGTTCTTCATATATACACACACATCAATCACAGCCAGGTATTGGGGCCAAAAGATGGCATTGGCGCAAACCTAATGATATTGAAACAGACCAGTGACAAAAGTTGAATTGGACCACCCGTTTACCTGAATTAAATTTAGTTTACTGTTTAACTCCAGTTCACAATACGTCATCTCAAGGCTCTTTACATAGATGATTTAGTCCAATCATCCAAACAGATTGGTTTTCTTAGCAAACCTAAATGATTGTTTCCTGTTATTGAAACAATCCCTCATTCGGAGCATGCGTGCAGTGACAGTGGAGAGTAAAACTCCCTTTTAACAGGAAGAAACCTCCAACAGAACCAAAACCAGCAGCCTTTTGCTGAGGCCAAATGAGGGTTTGAGCCAGATATTGACTCAAACAAAAAAAGAAGCATTACTTGTATTTAACTGGTGACATTCATCTGGATTTATAGACAAATATAGCTTAGTATCATCAGCATAACTGGAAATTCATCCCATGCTGAGTAAAAATTCTATCAATTGGAGCATATATTTACAGTCATATGAAAAAGTTTAATCCATATTATCCTAATTATTTTTATTTCTAAATATTTGGGTGTTTGAAACGGCTATTCCAGTTTGATATATCTAATAACTGATGGACACGGTAATATTTCAGTATTGAATTGAGGTTTGCTGGACTAACAGAAAATCTGCAATATGCATTAAAACAAAACTTGGCGGATGCAAAAATACGTGTACCCCAATCATTTTATTGATTTTAATACCCATAACTACTTTTCACTAACTTACTGAAACACAAAATTGGTTTGTTGACTTCATTAAGATTTGAACTTCATAGTCAGGTGTATCCAATCATGAGAAAATGTAATTAAGGTGGCCATTTGCAAGTTGTTCTCCTGTTCTCTGAAGATTTATCATGGGCTCCTCAAAACAACTCTCAAATGATCTGAAAACAAAGTTTGCTCAACATAGTTGTTCAGGGGAAGGATACAGAAAGTTGTCTCAGAGATTGAAAAAGTGTCAATTTCCACTGTGAGGAACATAGTAAGGAAATGGACCACAGTGACAGTTCTTGTTAAGCCCAGAAGTGGCAGGCCAAGAAAAATATCAGAGAGGCAGTGAAGAAGAATGGTGAGAATGGTCAAGGACAACCCACAGACCACCTCCAACCCACGGACCACCTCTAACCCACGGACCACCTCTAACCCACGGACCACCTCTAAGCCACGGACCACCTCCAAAGACCTGCAGCATCATCTTGCTGCAGATGGTGACACTGTGCATCATTGAACAATTCAGAGCACTTTGAACCAGGAGAAGCTGTATGGGAGAGTGATGTATGGGACAGAAGCCTTTTTCTGAAAGCATGCCACAAACATAATAGCTTCAGGTATGCAAAAACAAATTTGGACAAGCCAGCTTGGGTTGTTAATAAAGTTAGTAATTAGGCTGGTTTGGTAATAAAAAAGGCGTTATGCATGGTTGCAAAAACACAGCGTTCCAAGAAAAACACTTACTACCCACTGCAAAATTTGGCGGAGGTTCCATCATGCTGAATGATCAGCACTGAAATATATCAGTGTCCATCAGTTATTAGATATATCAAACTGAAATAGCTGTTGCAAACACCCAAATATTTAGAAATAAAAATGATTAAGAATAATAGGGGTGCCCAAACTTTTTCATATGACTGTATATTAGAGAATTTGCCCTAGCATTGATCCCTGTGGTACTCCACAGGTAACCCTGGAGCAGCCTGGTACACTTCTCTTAATTCCTAAAAAATATTGTAGGAATTGTAAACTTTTGGGTGAATGCTGTGAAGTTAAAGAATGATCTTGTGTTATTGGATTATTGCTACATCAAGCATGTTTATGTGCTTAACTAGATTACAATAGAACCCCCCCCCCCCCCCCCCCCCCCCAATAATTACTCTATAGTTACGGTAAACTATGCAAGTATAAGAGGGAAGTTTTTCAATATTATGCTGATAATAATTGACTATATTTGGCCTTAAATCCTTATGGATCCATGCCTCTATTTTCATTCTGTGTGTCTACTTTAGTCTTCTTAAATAAACTCAGAGCTGGCCTCGGCAGAAAGCTGTTCACACTGAACCTGGTTCTCCTGGAGGTTAAAAGGAGGTTTTCACCCGAAAAATACTGATGGAAAAAAAAATAGGAATTTACGGGGACTTCATGAGTCTATTTAGGTAGGATTTAAACGTCTGATTGTTAATATAACACCCCTAGCTACCAGGGATGTAAATCAAAAGCTTTATCACAATGAGGTATTGTACCGATATGTTGTGGTGAAAATACAATGTTTGTTAAATCAAAAATTCTGTCACAACATAATTTACTTCGGATAAAATTTGCAAAACTGTGTTAAATATGATGCAGCATCATCTGATTAACTTATACAGTTTTTTACACTGATATTAACTATCCAATAAAACAACTCTTATGATTTGACTATTTTATTTCTTAACTCTAACAGGCATCAAACATTAAAATAAAATGACAATCGAAATAGATATTTTCATTTTGTATCGATAGAATGGATTAGTAAACATAATTAATGTTTTGATGCGGACCAACACAGCTACCAGCTGCCACATAGACACATGACTCAAGACACATATACTTATCAAAGGATTCTCTTTGAATCTATTCACCTAACTTTTATTGTAGATGTCCAAAACACTGGTTAGAGGAGATAAAATGAACTGTCGTAAAAAAAAAAAAAAAAAATATGTTGAAAGTTTATTAAATATTTACAGTAACTTATCTTTGTCAACATCTGGGAACCTAAAAAAATATCTCTAAAATTCAGCCATAAGATAACTGAGTAATAAAATCAGTTTTTTGATTTGGATTCATCCAAGTCTGCATCTTACTGCACTAAAGAGATCCATAGATTTTCTTAACAATTCTGCCTATGGTTATTTATCACTGAGATTAGGTTTACTGTAAACGCAATACACTTTAAAACGTAGTAAAATTCAATTCAAGAAATTAATTTGTTGCTTTTTTGGACATTTTCCTTTTCTGTTGTGGGACGCTTTCCAGCTACAAAAGGTATCAGATCCTAATGGATACCTTTTTACTTTTGGACATTTTTTATCATGCATGATCATTGCAAGAAGATGCATTTTCACAGACTGGAACAGCTGAACCTAGATTAGTTGAAAAGG
This sequence comes from Cyprinodon tularosa, assembly GCF_016077235.1. Taxonomy (NCBI): domain Eukaryota; kingdom Metazoa; phylum Chordata; class Actinopteri; order Cyprinodontiformes; family Cyprinodontidae; genus Cyprinodon; species Cyprinodon tularosa. The sequence goes on from NW_024039540.1 coordinate 2,297,798, forward strand.
AGGTTCTGAGGACGAGGAGCAGGAGTAACGGAGGAGGAAAAAATTTAACTGTCTGTTTTATCAGTTATCATGGAAAATTTAAGATATTTGGAAAACAAGTCGAATGAACTCAAAGTAGCAACAAGGACTTAATCAGAATTAAACATATTGATTTATAGGATTTCATTTAATGTGCTATTTTTAAATGAATAGGACTAAAATAGATACATCTTTCAGTAGGGAACATGACTTCTTTATAGGTGAAATTATGGATGAAAAGACATTCTCACAGAAACTGTGACTGAACACTTACTGTGCCAAAGAGAAACTTCCTGATCATGCGTAAGATGAGGTAGGCCCAAAATATGTGGAGGAAGAGAAGAACCACCAGCATTGCATTGAAGAAGTAGTACCCAAAAAAGGCTGGGTAGTAGTAAACAGGGTAGACCCAGGTACAGTGGATCAACCTGAAGAACAAGAGAAAGAAAACTTGCATAAGAGTTTCCCCCCCTAAAAGAAGGATTTTTAAAACTGCAAAGAGGCAGCTGTCTTATATTCCTGGATGTAAAAGATGGAGTATATCGACACTTGTAAACATATTATTCATTGCAAAGAGGCTCAATCATAAACATCATGCTATTTACGGCACATACAGCAATGAATGGTGGGTAAAATAGTCCAGGAATGTCCAGCTTAGATGTGCGCTTAGCAAAAGCTTTGGCAAGTGTTAATGTTAGGATAGGGGAATAATCTCCTTTACTATCTTTTTTATGTCTTCAGTAAGGGTCTGGACCAATATTAGTCAATGATCGTCTCCCTCGTCTGGTCTGGAGGTCTTCTGTTTTGAATTGATATTTTGTATCTTCATGTATTTGCAGTCTAGTTGCACTTTTGCTTTCCTTTTGCATTTTTTTCCTCTTTGTTTGACTAATATGTCTTTAATATGCTACCCATTTATGTATTTGAAACATGTTTTCACCTCTCTTCAACCAAAAGACCAACTTTCACTGATTCTGATTGCCTAAAATCTGACCATGTGGTCTCTGTGCTGAGAATAAGTAGAAAAGGCAGGAACAAAATCAAGAAATTCCATAATTTATTTAGATTTAATGAAAGCAAAAAGAAAAAAAGGCTTACCAAAACGGAAAGATGATCAGGCGTGTCACGAAAAACACTATGGCAAACACAATGAAAAGACCATGGCTGGTTTTCTCCCATTTTGCATAGTTGAATAATTTGGCAGACTGAAAAAAAAAAAAAGATTTGGAAATATGTATCAGTTTGGAATAACATTAGCAATTAACTAATAGTTGTTTATTTGTCTGATAAAAGCCAAAATGACATACTGGTATGTGGCACCAGGTGTAAAAATCTATCATTTAGGGGAAAAACTTAACAAGTAGATGTTAGACCTAAATACTATATTAATAATAATAACTGCTTTTTAGATTTTAGTAATAATTCTAATAATTCTAACTAATTAATTTTAACAATTTAATCCTATCAAACAGTAAAGCATGTTGTAATTCATGCATTGCTGCTTTTTTGGACGATATTTGTCTGATTGCTGTTGGATGCTATGAAGCTGGAAGGATTTTTTGTTCCATATTTTTTTTACATTTAGCCATTTATTATAATGCGTTGTCATAGCAACATGATGTTTATTTATAATCTGTGGCAGCTGATTAAAATCTTACTGATCAAAGAAGCAATGAGAAGTGGGAGAAGGAGAAAATTGAAGCTGTGTCTTTAACGATTATTTAAGGCAATGTGAGATCTTTGGAAAACAAGTGGAATCTAGATTTTAGATTGAAATATTATATTCAGATTTGTATGATAAATAAATTTTTACATCCTATATTATATAAAGAATGTTATATTTACATATAAATCTTAAATTTAGATCTAAATCAATATTATATATCTTAAAGGTATAGAGGACAAGCCTTTATTTCCAGGTGGATCATCTTAATAAGTGGTCCTCCTAATTGTCAATCATTCTGGTGATATGTTTACGTACAGTAAGGCCGTCCTATGTGTTTATCCCGTTAGCTATCTTATTCTGTGCATGCGCACTTTCAGGTGTATATCTGTGGTGAGCTATGGTTTCAGACAGTCATTAAAGCTCACCTTTCTCATCGCCGTTCTTTTAAAATGGCCGAGGGTCGTAAGAGAAAAAGTGTTTACAAAGTGTATGAGAAGAAAACAAAGGCCACAGAAGAGGCAGTTATATCCCAGAATGCTTTGCGCGAGGAGCTCGCCTCACAAAGCATTATGGGATTTGCTGTCACAGCACCCCGCTGTCGCCATAGGCCATCGCTACCCGACAGCGGCGCCTAATAACAAAGAAGGAGGAGGAGTTACCTGACCAACGGGGAGAAAAAAGCAGGGATCATCTATCTGAACGGTCAGTTAACTGAGTTCCCTATATAGTCCCGGTTATAAATAGTGATTGAGGAATTTAGGGGTTAGGGCAGACGTTGGGGCAGTAAGCTTGTATGAGCTATGAGAAAGGCATGCACGAGGAGAAATGGACCCGTGCACGCTCTCGCTCATGCATTTTTTTAAAGTGGAGAGGGCTTTTAACAAATTCACCAAAATCCTCCACAATACCTTTAAGTGCTATATCCAAATATATATCTTAATATTTAGTCTTTATATTACCCATACCCTACATCAGAGGTCACGGATTAGCAGATTGAGGTCTGGATCCAGACCCACCTGCTGGCTAATCCGGACCCAACCTAATTTAAAACTGTTATAAATTACAGCATGTTGTCCGACGACAGTGTCTAACTTCATTTGCGGCACTTCTCCTGTTAATACGGTAAAGCCCTCCAGAGCATCCGGCACCAGGCTGCACGTGCTGCCAATTAGCCAATGAGCTGCTGTAAATCTGGGTTGCTGCTGTTAAATACTTTTAGACACAGCAGGCAAACCTGTTAAGCCGGGCGATGGGAAAGAAGGAGAAGATGATGAGAAAAAGAGAGCAGAGAAAGTGTGGACTGCTGGAAGAACTGTGGTGAACTGGTGAAACGCATGAAAACTAGCTTTGTAGTTATAATCCGGCATATTTACATTTGTCTTTATACTGATGTTCATTAATGTGCATTGTCCCTATTCAAATAAATTAATAAATAAAGAAAAGTGAAATGTTGTGCTCAAAGATGACCCTGCACATTTAGAGGATGTTTGCCTCAACCTGCTGCTGTGAAGCAGGATTCTCCACCATGAACAGAATCAAAGTAAATAAGTATCCAGGCTCAAAATGAGCTCCTTGATATGTGCTTTAGAATGGCTTAGTCTCCATTCAAACCAGGTTTAAAGCCTTGCAGGGCAGCATAAAGCCCACTGCGAACATTAAGACAGAAAAAAGAAAGAAAAAAATAACACACAGTAAGTTCAGGTGTTTTTATAAAATATGTGAATCAAGAAATTGTCTATATACCAAACTGAACAATTGTTGTTCTCTACTTCAAAAAATACTTTAGATTTGAAATGGAAAAATTTTCTATTTTACTTTTCTATCTTTTTTATTTCAAAATTCAATGTATAACATGTATGCATAAACATTTCATTTTATTTCAGTGGTAAATTCTGTTTATAGTAACAGATTATAATTAAAAATGTCTCCAAACCTTTACTGGTTGATGATTTTCTTTATTCGGAACCCAATGATTTTTTATTGATTCCCCCTGACCTACATGAAATCCTGAGATGCACAGTTTATAAAAAGGACTTCTGTGCTTCTTTAGCTGATGCACTGGGGAAGGGAACAGTCTGGAGTTTCTTATTTTAGTTCTTATTCCTGTTTTCAGATCATCGACCTATCGGATACAGCTTATAGGTCAAACTTGCTCACACAAACAGAGAATTTGATGCAGTTCTTCTATTTGTCTGTCAGTGTTTCCATTAAAAAAAGAGTAAATGCAACTCATTTAGCATAACCTTCTGATTAGGAAATATGAAACACAAACATTTAGGATTTCATGAGTGCAAGATTTCACTGGATGGTAAAAGAATATGTAATCATTAATAAACTTAGCTGCAGTCCTTATTTCTTACTGACCTCCAGTAAAACATCAGAAGCATCATGGATCAACATGACCAGCGTTCCTATGCGGATGAAATTTGAACACCAGGAAAATGACAGAAGGACAAGTGTGGCCAAATGGTGGATGATCTGCTCCTTAAAGTCCTGAAAAAAAACGATGAAACAAAAATCCTCAAATTAAAACAGTTAGTACTCAAAGGAATGTTTAGTTGAATATTTTTTTTTTGTGTTCAAACAGAGCTGGGTACATACAGTTAGCCTCGTGAGACCATCCTGATCTCGCGAGCTTTCAAGATTTCACTCGCTAATCAGTCTGGAGACTCTCCGTTGAAGAAAATTTGGAGCCGTTCACCAAACAACAGTTCAGTCTAAAGAACATGGCGGCTTCAGCCGATGAAACTAGCGTTAGCGTGGCTATCGAGCAAGTTTTATCGGAATTACAGAGCATTTCTTCACTGAAAGAAGAGCAAAACACTGCTCTGGAGATTAGACTGCGCTAGAGATTTTATTTCTTCTATTTCGGGAATAAAGTCGTAACATTATGAGATTAAAGTCATAACAACACTACAATAAAGTCGTAAAATTACGAGAATAAAGTCGAAACATTGAGAGAATAAAGTCGTAATATTATGAGAAAAAAGTCACAACAAGAAGTTTTAAAATTATGTGAATAAGGTTGTATTATTAAGAGAATAAACTCCAAAAATTACGAAAAACAAGTTGCATTTTATGACAACTCTTTAAAGAAGCACTGTCTTCCCTAAAATGAGGAATGTGGAGCATCATGTGAAGTTATACTTTGGCTCTGGTTTGACAAATAAGAAAATCTTTTAGTGCAACAGCGTCAAATCAGGCAGGATGTCAAAGTGGACTCTGGTTGCTGATTGGTGAAGCTGGTCGTCCATCATCTGCTGGTCAGAGCTCAAAGCTTTCTTTCTGAAACGGGTTTTTGTATGATGACTTCATTCTCGTAATATTACAACCCTATTCTCATTATGATTTTATTCGTATAATATTATGACTTTATTCTCAAAAAAAAAAAATATATATATAAATCTCTAGCCTGGCCCTAATACTCCGTCATATAAAATTGTGGTATTTTGTCATTAGCAGAACAAGTCAGTGAGTGAGAGAACTTGCAAATTTTTGTCACTGTATATGTAACATCATAATGTTTTATTGATGTTTTTATATATCAAGCATTTTTTGTGTTAAAAATGTAGAATAACCATATCTTACTGTATAATTTATTTAGAAATGATTCAGGTTTTGGACTTTCAGGATCACTAGCCTGGGCAGCCAGACAGGAACGTAATTCAGTCTGGTAAACTGAAGTAGACTGCACAGGAGGCAGGGCTATTAGATGCATGACTCGTAACACCATCATTACCCATAATGCAACACTGCTTTCTGCTGATATAACAATAAGCTGGTAACTGCAATGGAGTAATGTTGCAATGAAAATTAAGATCACCTTTTATCCTCTGATCTTTTAGTTTCTTTCATGGCTTGTTCCATGTTTCATGGACAACAAAATTAGAAAAACAGATTGTGTCTCTTGGAGTTTTTGTGTCACAATCGTAGTATCTGATTGTAGTATCTAACCTGATGAGGCTGACCCTGTTGGTCCTTTGAAGTCGAGCTCTACCAGCTCTTTGGCAGACTGATGCAGACTAAGGAGCACAACCCACCTTTCTCTTGACATCGAAGGCAACACTGCAGAGAAGGCAGCAATAGAAGCTCATCTCCAGGATGTAATACCAGTACTGAGACTCCAGCATGGACTGTGGACAGAGGAGCAAAATGTGGCGGGAAGACACTTGGTTACACAGGCAAAAGGTTTATGCTTTAAAGGCTTAAATCTTTATTTCAACAACATCTTTATTCATCCAACCTTGGGGTGCGTTTGGGGATTGGTGGGAGACACACTGACCACTATCACTTTTATTCAATTGAATACAACTACAATTTACACTTCACCTCAAAGCTGTTCGTAGAGACAGTTCAGTCCGATCTCTATGGAGTGAATTTTGTTCCATTATTGTTGCAAACGGAGAATACAAAATTTGAAAAGAGAAAAAAAGCAGTTTAGAAAAAAACTCATAATAAAAAAAACCTAAAGTAACTGCTTTCTTACGTTTTACTTTTTTTAAAAATCCTTCTGTTAATCTTTTTTATCTCTTCAAACCTTATTTTATTCTATTTTATTACACATTGTATATTCTTAAATTATTTAGTTTAGAGGCCCATCTAAAATCCCCCTTACATTGGTAAAATTATTGAAAGAGTTGTGTTTCTACAGTTAAACACCTTCTTAACAATGACCAGCTGCTTTAATGTCTTCCAGTCAGGTTTCCGTGCCAACCACCATCCAGAGACTGCCCTGAATAAAGGGGTCATAGAATGATTATTTTAGGGTATTGGGTCCTTAAGGTCTCTGAATAGGGTGTGTAACATTGTTTGGGCTGAAAATGGCATATTTGCTGTTCTATGAGCCCTAATGTAAGCCTGGTTAAAAGCCCCAGAATGAAACAACAGGTTTTCTTCCTTTTATGGTATTTTCATGAATATTAAGATGAGCTGTGCACTGATTGGTTGGTTTACAATTAGTTAAGCTGCTGATCAAAGATGCATCATAGCAACAAGCACTCATTCACTGAAACATCAAATTGTTGATATGGTAGGGTGGCCAGATGTCCTCTTTTTCCCAGACATGTCCTACTTTTCATACCTAAAAAAATGTCCAGGGGGAATTTCAAGATCGCGGATTTTGGTCGACTACAGTGCAGCAGAATCGAGCCGTGAGCTCCGGGGCTGGTCAGAGCTGGGGATTGATCGCTCCGTCCCCAGCCACTGGTTTCCCCGGACCAGTCCCAGAGCTCATGGCTTGGTTCGAATGCCCGGTCCAGTGTAGTCAGCAGCCCAGCAGTCCTCTTTGCAGACCGTATATTTACTGCATACATCATTTAGGTAGTTAACATTGTATTAATTCTTGAGCTCCCTGAGTAATTTACTCTCATTATTAACTCCCACAGGTACGAGCTTCGGCTGGAGAGTAAGATTAAGATAATAAAGAAGTCAGAATTTAAGATTATATTATATTAAATGAATGAATTGTTTCATTATATAAGTTCAATTCAAATATTAAGTCCACAGCAGCACATTGTGAAGCTATTCAGTGTTGCTTTAAGTACAAATACGATGAATTAGTGCAATTCTTACTACAGTAAGAGCTTGCAATTTTTGTGTACACTGGAAAAATCTAAATCTAGATAAGTCATTTTTTCCTTAAAATAAGTGCATTTGTTCTTAGATCGAGAAGGAAAAAGAGAAATATTGCCAATGGAACAAGACAATTTAGATTTAAACTAAGAAAACACAATTAAAGTGTCTTTTTTCAAGTGCATGTTATCTAATTATCTTATTTTAAGAGTAAAAATACTCATTCCATTGGCAAACTATCTCATTTACCTACTGAAATTAAGGGTAAATACACTTAATTTAAGACATTTTTTTTTACTTATTTATAGATCATTTTTCAGGTGTAATCCATGCACTTCTGCATACGTTTCCTTGATAATGCCTGAACTATATTTGATGTCAAATCTTGGTTCCCTATCTGCTGAATAACAGGAGATGCTACCTTTTTGATAATAAAAAAAAAAAATGAAACAAACCTGTTTTGGATAACCAGTCCATACTTCTCTAGTGTTATACAGCCACTCTTTCTGCAAAATATTAACCAAAGAAAATCATACAATTTGATGAAAATAATTAGTTTATGCAGTAAAAGCTGAGTGTCTCCATCTTCTAAGGCAAGGTTGTGTTTTAATGTGCTTTGTACTTACATCATAAAGTGCAATGATCCCTCCTATAAATGCAGACAGGTAAAAGACAAACCTCCAACTGTAGATAGAAGACACGAAAAACCACATGCAAATAATTAATTTAATTAATTTATATATTTTTAAGATATTATCAGAAAGAGATGGACAAAAGCGCTCATTATAAGAAAGATAACATAAAGGTGAGTCTCATCGTTCTGGGTTAATTTAACTCTATCATTTTTCTATTGTTCATAGGCCAAATAATACCAGTTTGATCTATTTGGGTTTAAGTTAGTTCACTCATTGCTGAAATCAATCAATTATATTTGTATAGCCCTTTACAATTGCCAAATGGTACCCTAAGTGCTTTACAACAAAGCCATAAAACAACACATAACACATACAAAACATACAGATACAATTAAAAGTGCAGTAGCGGTGCAGCGCTACAGGACATTAAAAGCCTTCCAGAAGAGCATAGAGAGGAGCACACAGAAGGAGGACACCTATGAGACAGTATTACCCTAGTCAGAATAAAGTGCTAATTTAAAAAAGTGGGCAGAAATGACTTCTGCAGTTGCATCTCATTGATTTATTTCAGTAATTCAGCTCTTAAAGTAAATATATTTTATTGTAATCAATAAATGAAATATTTCAAGCATATGATTATTTTATTTTTATGATTATTTTATCGTGCCCTGTGATAGACTGGGCGACCTGTCCAGGGTGTACCCTGCCTCTCGCCCATTTGCAGCTGGAGATAGGAACCAACAACACTCGCGACCCCAGCAGGGATAAGCGTGATGGAAAATGGGTGAAAGGATGGATTATTATATCGCATAAAATAAAAAATATCATTTTCAGATGTAGACATGATAAACTTCTGGAAAGTAGAATCATTTGTCATACAGTGTTTCAACTTAGACCCTTGAACCCTACGGACCCACCGGCGGGTCCAGCTGCTACATGACCTCGTAGTTTTAACAAACCCCCAGTATTGATGTAAAAAACATATTTGGCACAGTTTGGTGACATTTATGGATAAATGTGCCAAAATGGCCTCTCCGCCAAAGAAATTTCTCACTAATACCATTCTAAAATAAATATGATTCATCTGATTGAGTCCAAATTTGGTATATTTTTACACAACATTTAGATTTGAAAGTCTGTACTACTTTTTTGTGCTATAAATAATATTTTGGTAGTGTTTTGCAATGTTTATTTCAAAGAAAATTTTGGCGAGGTTCAAAAAATGCAAAATATTTTGTATTTTGTCCCTAATATTTCAGGCAGGGTCAAAGCTACAATGGTGCTGACACCAGAAAACCATTCTATGACATCTTATCTTTACAGACGTACCAAAAGTTTCTTCTTAAATCTAATAGCTTTGAGGCTATAAGTTATTTACTTTTGTGTGTTTTTGTCAGGCAGAAATTTATTTATACCCCCTTAGGGTGTAAGAGGTTAGTACTCGATTGGGGCTTCATGTGCATGAATTGCTGTATAAATGTGGCCCAGATTTTTGCACCTCCCATTAAGGGAGTCACCCCTCTGACCTTAGCCATTCTGGGTTCCTCTGCTATATTTACTCTGAATTCAATTATATAATAAAATGTATATCTGCATTTTATGGTCAGGTTAAATATTAATACATACTCTTACATGCTGTTTATTTCAGATATAGTGGTTTAAGCCTTTTGTTTATATATAAATGTACTTATGTTGTGTAGTTATTGTTTTATTTACTTATAAATGCATTTATTTTGTATTTCTATTTAATTTTGTGCACTTTCGTCCCAAATAGAAACCCTTTGGTGTGCTTTGGTGGTGCAGTGGTTGGTGCACACGACCCTACAGTATGTACAGAGGCCTTAGTCCTCAATGTGGGCAACCCAGGTTTGAATCTGGCCTGTGGTCCTTTGCCGCATGTGTCTCCCCCTCTCATACCCCCTTTCCTGTCAGCCTACTGTCCAAAAAATTTTTTTTTGAGTTTGATAAACTTATTAATGCTATTTTTTTTATTGTTAGGAGTAGTATCTATAAATCTTAAACAATATCCTTTTTTAGTTCACCAAAAAGACCTGTAAACCCTCACAATGTAGCATAGTCCTGAGGATAATAATGGGAAACCAGTCAACACATCTACACACTGTTGAAGAAAAATGATAATTTTTAGTCTTTAATACAGTTAATCTTATGGCATGTGTAAAAGGTATGTTGTATACTCTCCTTGTGAACATATTTCTTGAATTTGAACAAGTTTGTGAAGATAACCTTTCCTTGAACCAGATTACTGAATTTAAGTTTGTTCCTGAGAATTTATGGTGAGGCCCCCGCATTCCACAAGCTGTCTGTGAAAGCTTATCTTGTGTTTTATGACCCTAAGAATTCTAGATGCCAGGACAAGCTTTCCGCCTTTTCTTGTTAAAACAAAGAAGCAAATGACCCCAGATGTTTGCAGTAATTTAGGTGAAGCTCTAGGCAGTGTCAGAGATGGCTTCTGGTTGGAGGACCAAGGGCCAGCCTTATGTGAATAAATTAAATACAAGAGGATAAAGCTTTCTATATAGAACTAAAAAAATCAGATTTGCCCTTGCAACTCTCCAAAGATGTCTTTGTACGTCTTTGCTTTATTTTCTTCTCTCCATTTATGTCAGGTAAATTGAATGTATGTCTCCGTTGTTCTGCAGTTTCTGGTGTAAGTTTGTGCATTGTTTTATTTCTAAGTGTATGCATTGTCTTATATTGGATTAAACTCTGTAATTCTGTGATGTCAACACGCCTTGCTGATTTTCATAGTGACCACACGCAGCTCGCCGAGTGGACCTGGGAAGGGAAGAATGAAAAGCCAACCTTTTTCCAAAGTTAACTATGTTAGAATATTTTCTTCCTTAACAACACATATACTTAACTGTTTTGCTATATGTAGTGAGCTGTCCTCTCACTTCCATTGATTTTATAGCCCTGCTACTAACCATTACTAGCTAAACCTAAACTAGCCTTAGTCCTAACCTAACAATGAGGGCAAACTTTCCTCAGGAAAAGGACCAAAGTGAGGACATTTTGCAAACAGTAAACACACAAAAACCATGAAAGAATTGCTGAGTAGTGACCTGGCCTCTCTGAATTTCTTTAGGACTCCAGGATGGTCCTGCCTCCGTCTTCTTCGGAACCAGCGTTCAATCTGTCTGACCGGCAAACTGCTTTTCTTCGACAACCCAATAATGTCAGCCTAAAAGTAAACAAAAACATGCAAGTTTAAGAAATTAGATTCAAGGTGACATTTTACAACTCATTTTGTGTTAAGATTCTGGGTTTGGAAATTAACACAAACTGTAGATAACCTTTGTCTAGACTTGTTTTAATAGATTTTAGTGATAAAATTTATCCTTTTTACAAATTTACATTGACAAAGGTTGAACATGGCTACAAAACCTACTAAACTTGTGGATTAGATTGTCTAGATTTTCTAGGACTATGTTTTAAAAGTTGTATTTTGAAAATTAATGTGATAAATTTTTTTTTCATTTTCAGCTTGAGTTTTAAGAATTCAATTATCTTAAAGTTGCCTTTAAGAGATCACAGGCTGAATCCCAAACCCCCCCTTAAGGGCTAACCCTTCACTATCAAGTGTCACTATCAATTAAAGGGCTGGTTATCCTCCCCCAGCAGTGTGTCACAGTGAACTGGTCGCAGATATTTTTGATTTATGCCCAATAATGAAGCATGGTCTGCTCTATTTTATTCCCCGCCACAACGCAAGAGGGACATCAGGAACTAGCTGTGGGTCTAGATAAAAAAAGAGCGGAGATCCAGGTGGAAAAAGGGTCCCAGCGTTTTCGCGCACCTCGCTCTTCTAGCTGGTCCATCTTCATGAGTTGTTTCTACAATGGCGGTTAGACAAACAAAACAAGCCGGTAAAGTACCAAACATTAAATATGGATAGTGTAGAGAGGATGTAGATTTGACCAATCAGGGGCCTCATGTCTGCGGCACTCTCTGCAGTAACCTACAATTTCGGAGAGGTGCAGCAGAGTGACTGCCTCACTCACAGCTGTGGAAGGTGCCTTGATTAAAGGTGGGGGGTATAAACGAGAATGGGACAGCCTCTTCCATCCAAAGAAAAGAAAAGCAGTTGTTGCTATGGCCACACAGGGATTTGCGGGGCTGTAGCAGGGTGGCATAAAATCAAACATTTCATAAAGAAAGTATACAGTCAGATAAATATATTTAAAAGAAGTTGCAGACTCGCTATTTAAGGGCTGGGGAGTGAGGAGTGTAGATGCATTTCTATTGGTTTGCTGGACGTTCGCTACAACATTCTTATTGGTCAAGATGAGCGTTTGGATTGGGCCTCTAAGTGAAAGGATTATGATGTGTGAAACACAATTTGAAAAGAACACAATTTATTAAATTCAATCTGAAGAAGGGAAATCTTGAAAAAACCTAAAACACTAGTAAACAAAATATAAAAAAAATAAAAGCAAAAATGTACTTTGAAAAAATACAATCTGAGAAAGAAGGAAGGTTACCATTAAAATCTTTAATATCTGGATTGCATTGCTTTTCAATTTTCCATTTACGAAACATATTCTTTGCTTGCGACAATAATAGACTAAAATTCACTCCTTAAGAAAACAACCTGGAGGACCTGTTATACTGTAAATGTTTCTTTGTTTTGACCAACGCAACAATTAGAAAACCAGCTGCCAGTCTGGCCTCCTTCTAGTTGAAGGATTGGACAGCCCCCGACGTGGCAGCTTGTCTGTAGGCAAAACAATGACGCGTTCTTCAGAATAAAGGGCTGCATCTGCATATAAACAGCAATGAGAAAACTATCAAAGCAGAATCTCATAAACCACAGACAATTCTCAACGGGTCCTAGAGTGGCAGTCTGTGGGAGTGGGGCTCAAACTCAGAGCACAAGCACAATGCCCTAACCACTAGGCAACCACTTCCCAAAGCAGGCATTAAGGCCAGATTTGACTTCTACAACTGCACACATTAAATGTTGCTTTGATCTGGTTGTGAACCAGTTTTGCTGTTATGTCGGTCTGGAATTTCTAGGGATGCACAGCTGGAAAGGCCTACCGAGGACCAATCACAGCTGGTTTTTGTCTGCACACTTCCGCTTGAGGTCTGCGTGGGTTTACGACTGTCTGACGTGTAGTCGGGATTTTTTTGGAGTTTTTTTTTTATCTCCATGGTATCAATATAGCGTTGAATGTATTTCTTAGTATTTATATCTATCAAAATTTATTCAGAAAAACCAGTTATGGCAGATTCTGCTGGATAAACTCGTCCAGTTTTTAATTGATGTTTTTTACCTGAAGTGGGTTTCTGCTCTGGGTCGTGTAATAGAGCTCCAGAATGGGGATGTGTTCTGCTCTTAGTTGGACCCGATGTCTGATTCCAGCCCAGACTGCGAGAGGCGTCGCTATCCACCTGAGTTTCATCAAACACACATTCAGTAACACAAATGGAGGGATTTGAAAACAAAACAATGAAATAGAATTTTATCCATTAGAAAGTGTTCCTGGCTCAGAGTATCAGAGTCTATATGTAGTTTACTCTGAGATAATGTGCTCTAATTATCTTGTGTTTCTTTTATTTTTTTAATTAACCTTTATTTAAGTATTTCTCCGGGTACTTCATCTCCCTCCCATACTCCAAAAAGCATCACTGTTACAGTAAGTTTAGGCAGCACTTAATTTTCCTTAGGTGTAAGTGTTGTGCATGGTTGTATGTCTCTCTGTTGCCCTGCGATAGATCAGTGACCATTCGAGGGTGGACCCCGCCTTACGCCCGTAGACTGCCACAGACAGTGGTGGACCCTCACAGTTGAAGCAGATGGATAATATATTTAATTCTTTTACACAGTAAAACAAATTAACTGAAAATAAATCAACTTAAAAGCAGGTTAGCTTGTTTTATTTTAATGTGTAATTTCTTTACATTTGGGTTTTCCTTGTTCAGTTGTTGAAAAGTTTTAGGTTGTGTGAGTCTGCAGATCTGAAAGAGAATCCTGGATAGATGTGGAATTGTTTTCAGAAAAAAAAAAGCAATTCCAGATTAGCCTGCTTTCTGGTCCAGTTGATGCAAGATTGATTGATGCCGGTTTGTTGAAAACATCTTGCTAACCAGTTAGCAAATGAGTGATAGTAGGTTCCTAATGGTAAATTCCATTGGGACCAAGTAGCACTAAATTGGTGACTTAGAAACGACACTGTCAACAAACGCTATAGACAGAGGAAACATGCAAGAGGAGGAGAGTTTAGTGTCAGAGGTCGTGGATGAGTCTCCTCCGTCAGACATTTTTTATTTACAGGAGGAAAGCGGGACGAAGATGTTGTGGAAGAGGACGCCAGGGCGGCAGAAGCTTGGTTTGGTGTAGAAGGCTTCCAGCCGTACATGTTTGAGCCCTTGCCTCGCAACGCTGCCAGTTCTGTTAGCTCTATGCCTGCTGAAGACACAGACGTCTATCCCAGTGAACACTGGGACGCAACTCAATGGGAAAGGAAATGATTCTGATTTCAACTGTTGTGTATATTAGCTGCGACATATGAATCAAGATGCTATGAACGAAAAAAATTGATCGACAGATTACTGTTGATATATGATTGGCCAAATTTATGTGTTCAGGCTGACGTAGAACTAACTGGCCTGCATAGGATAACGACAATAAAACCCACAGATTTTAAGACAGGAATTTTTTTTTTTATAGAATTTTCTAAACTTTGGTACAATATCATCTGATAAAGAGTACATTTATGTACATGTTAAAGCCAGAATGATTTGACATTTAAATATGACTTCCCTACGACTTTAAGGCTGAGATCAAAGGAAAATATATACATTTAAATGATGAGATGGAAAAGGAGTTATGCTTATAAGGTTCCAAGCTCCACATGACCACCTAGACAAAACATAATGCAACACTACATATAATCACACTGACAATCAACACAAACAAAGACAACAACAGGCCCAAACACACATTGATCCATCCAGAACGTATAGATCAGAAACCAGTCATAGAGCACCTTAAGCTAAAGCAAAGTCTGTAGTATTTTGGGTCCTGACTTTAGGTATTACCCAAAATCAAACAAGCTACTCCGTTTATTTGTGAGTAGCAGCTGCTGACCCATTAGCTATTTCAGTATAAAGTCAGAGTACATTGTGACTACAAAGTATATTTGTTGAATGCAAAATGCTACACAATATTTATCTAAAGTAACAGAGCCCATTCATTGATTGACTGGACCCTGTGAAGTTACATAGGTGGGTTATGAGAAGAGCCGCCCACTTATAGAGTGAATTTCATTCTGTTTTGTTGCAGAAACGAATACATTTAGTAAATGGAAATTTGAAAAAAATAATTTAAAAAATGTTTTATCAAATACCGTATTTTCACGACCATAAGGCGCACCGTACTAAAAGGCGCAGTCTCAGTTATGTGTCCCATTTCTGTATTTAACACACACATAAGGCGCACCGGACCATAGGGCGCGTTTTTTATATACAGGTACATGTCCTCTACTGCCTTTAAATACCTCTACTGCGTATTTAAAAATACAGCGGGGGCAAAACTGAGTATGACTGTGCTTTATTCATGTATTTATTACAAAGTATTAATCAAACCTGGGAGCTGGCTGTGAGACAGACACATCGCAGATGACAGAGCTGTGATCACTCCTAAATTAACTTAAAATCCTGAAACCTGCCGACGGAATTTGTTCGCTTTTATTACCGGTATCCTGGTGCCTGCAGCTAAAATTATTTAGATGAAAAACACCTGCCAGCAGCCGCCGGTGAACCTGGAGGCTGCCCGGCCGAGAGGCTGCTGATGAAGGGATTTCTCCTGTCGGTGCACCGCTGGTATGTGGGGGTCTGAGCGGCTCCGACAGAAATAGATAATCATGATGAACCGACTGCAATTAAGTTTTCAGGTGGCCTTTCTCACTTAAAAACATATTAAAACTACTTTATTCCCACTGATAACAGCAAATATAGCTGCAAGATTTAGATTATTTAGATGAAAAAACACCTGCCAGCCGCCGCGGTGAAGAGGAGGAGACCCGCCCAGAGGCTGCTGTTGAATTAAGTGTTCAGGTAGAAAAATAGAGCGGGAGCAAAACTGAGTATGATTGTGCTTTATTAATGTATTTATTACAAAGTATTAATCAAACCCATCAAAGTCATCATCCTCTGTTTCTGAATTAAACAGCTGCGCTAAATCAGACATGCCAGTTTCCTAGGGTGGCCATTTCTATACAACCAAAAAGGAGGACATTGTGCGGCATATCAATAAATTACTAAGGTGTACATAAGAATCGGGTAAAGTCACATTTATAGCACAATTCTTAGTAGTTTAAAGAGGATGCTTGTGTAGCTGAATAGAACTAAATATTAAAGAAATGTAAAAAAGAATTGGTTCCCAGCATTTGTATTTATTTAATACATTGTGGTGTTTAAAAAGTGACCATTTTTTTAACACAATTAATTTGCGCAGAACTGCTGCAATTGATCATAAAGCAGTTGTTTGGAAAAGAAGCTTGAGAAAGAGCTAGAGAATAGGACGATGCAAACTGCAAAAAGTGGCTGGAAAAGAGGAATTCATGACATGGCTGCAGCCTGTCGAGAGTAAAGATGATTTCACCATGTTCTCTATCTATCTATCTATCTATCTATCTATCTATCTATCTATCTATCTATCTATCTATCTATCTATCTATCTATCTATCTATCTATCTATCTATCTATCTATCTATCTATCTATCTATATATATATATATATATAAACTTGAGTCATGGAACTGTGCTTACAGCTCCTTATTTCATGTAAACTAATAACTTGTGTACATGATACTTGTTGATGGCATTAAAATTATTTCTAATAGCATTAAAAGAGCATTAAATTAGAGCTCCTCATTCCTGTATAAAACCTGTGAACGCTTAATTGAATCTGACATATTAAAAAAATCCCCATCATCATCCAGCAGATGTTCAGTTTCTGCCCAAATATTTTCTTTCTGTTGCCGATTTTTGTAACAGGGATAACTAGGATCATACATAGTTTGTATGAACTCTGTTTATTCTCTGCTTCCAAACTCATCATCTCTTCATCCATTCCTGCAATAAGAATTTTCTTTTAAAGTTGTGAGATTCACTCTAGAATCTCACAACTTCTTCCTGGTCTGTTGAAGCACCAATAGTCTGCATCCAATTATTTAATTAATTGCTCTTAGTTTTTGGGAATATATACAAACTATGCTCTAATTTCTAGATACCGATCTGTTTTTACTATAATTTAATTTGACAAACCGGGTCTTCTCTACATTCTTTTTTCTGTTTGGTGCGATTGCAATAGCGGGTCTTGATCTGGACGGACCGGAGGGGAGCAAAAAATAGCTCAGCTCCGTATTTTGACGGTGAAGGACGGAGAAGACGTACGTGGGCGGTGACGAGCGGAGGATGTGGAACAGCTCTCATTGATTTACATGACAGACAAGTACTCTGCATGACGTACGTGAGCGGGGCGGAGCGCTGACGGAGTATGTGGAATCTGGGGGTAAAGGAGGACAAATACACGTCCGGCTGGGTGCAGCGCCGGACGCCGGACAGTGCAATGAAAATCCGGACTGTCCGCCCTAAAGCCGGACATCTGGCCACCCTACAGTTTCCCCTTCTTCGCTGTCAGAGTCACTTTCCGTGCAGCGCGGCTCCTCAGAAATATAATGCCTGCTTTTGCGAAAGCTTGAACAACAGAGCCAGCAGACACGTTAGTCCAAGCATCTACAATCCTTCCGCAAACTGTGGCGTAACTTGCCCGGCGCTGCCTTCCACTTATCCTGAAACTGTGGTCTCCGTCTGTCATCCATCGCTCCCACGCCGCTCGCAGCCTTACTTTGAACGGCCGCTTCACACCGATGTCGAGCGGTTGAAGTTCCTTTGTCAGACCCCCGAGATAACGGCGAGCACAGCGTTTATTTTTTGTCACCATGTTTTTCACATCAGCTGTGAGATGGGCAAGCATTGAGTCACATATTAAAAGCGATGGTGATGCGTGGAAAAAAACCACCTGGTCTCCTCACATAGCCTACACCTCCCTCAGCCACGCTTTCATCATCTCCTCATCCATCCAGCCCTTTCATTTGCTTTAAAATCATATGTCATCAGAGCGCTGTGTCTGTCTCGCTGTCAGCTCCCAGATCAGCTTCTCTGATTCGTTGATGCGGCGCTTCCAGCAGCAAAACTTCAATTTTTTCCATCTCGAGCAGCAGCAGCGCGTTGGCGGTACGCTCCCGACTCGCTGCGCCTGCTGCACCTGCTGCGCTGCGGGACCTTTTGCTGCGTCTATACGCTCGTCAACCGTTGACTTTGCATGTAAACTCGCTGCTTCTGCTGCACCTGCTGCGTCCGGTTCACAGCGAGCACAGCATTAATTTGTTTCACCATGTTTTTCACATCAGCTGTGAGATGGGCACGCATGGAGTCAGATTAACAGCGATGGTGATGAGTGGAAAAAAAAACCACCTGGTCTCCTTACATTCAGCCACTCTTTCATCATCTCCTCAATGAGGTGGTCTCAAAAGTCGCAGTTGCAACACACATAGGGCGCACCGCACCAAAGGGCGCACCGCACCATAGGGCGCACCGCACCAAAGGGCGCACCGCACATTTTGAGGGGAAAAAAAGACGTTTATGTGCGCCTTATAGTCGTGAAAATACGGTAAAGATTTTCAAAGTAGCATTTTTATATTACTTCCAATTTCATTTTTTCAAGCTTTTTTTTTCCCATTTTCTATATATTTTCAAATTGTATTTTTGCTAATTTTCCTTTTTCAGACTGAGTTTTATGAAATGCATTTTCTGGAAATTATGTTGTCCAGATCACATTCTGTTTACTTTAAGGCCAATATAAACTCTTGCTCCTAACCGTGAACATCCAATAGACCAGTAGAAATGCATCTTCACTCCTCACTGCAGAGGAAAGCCCCCAGTGGTGAATAAAATCACCTGGAAAATGCTGTTTGAAAAGAAAATGTATAAAACTCAGTCTGAAAAACTGAAATTTGCTAAAACTTTTTTTTTTTTTTTTAGTATGATGGAAGAAAATTCCCTCCAAACCTTCAAAGACCATCAATACACACAAAATGATAAATTTTAACTCTTAAAGATAATATATATGAAATATAGCTCAAATGTGGCTTGTGACTTATACAGTGTTTTTGTAAAGAGGATTTCTGTCAGTCTTTCTGAAGCAAACTTTTTTTTTCTTTAGCTGTGTGCAACACGTGGCACTCAGGCTGGCGTGTCAGCTCTCTGACGGTTCTTACCTTTCAAACAGATATCTGACGAGTAAAAAGCCGAAGGCGTAAGGGACTGTGACGTAAAGATGTGACGCTTTGGCGTAGACCCGACCCTCCTTGTCCTCCAGGTCAGCCCACGACAGCTCGGCAGGCAGCCAGAGTTTGTCCCACCAGAACCACTCGTACAGAGTGTCCAACATCTCGGCTCCAAAACCAGGCTGAAGAGGAATGAAAAGATAATTGGTTAAAAGAACAGACAACAAAAAAAGGAGGATGCTATCGTTATTCAGTGACGCTCACTTGCTCCAAACCTAATATGACTTTATTATACAATGGAAGGAATTTACCTACATGAGCCTGTAATTTATAATATTGGTACATTTGTTCCTCCATACATCAAAGTTCAGTCCTGACAGATCCACAAAGGCGTTGATAAGAGTCAAAGGAGAACCACCAGCAAGCAGACTGTGCTTACAGATGTGACAGTTGCCCTGTACATACAGCCATATTTCCTAAACAAATATTGACCTATTAACCCCTCCCTTTGCTCCAAATCCACGCCTTCCTAAACAGTCGTCCCTCCCTTCCTCTCAGAGACTCATCCCACCGCAGGCAGAGGGAGCGAGCCGGGGGGGAGAGGAGAAAAACAAACACTGCAAATGCTGACAATGAGAGCCTGGCTTGAAAGTAACATGAAACAGGTGCAGTCAGATGATAAGGGCGAGCCCACGCCGTCTGAACACCAAGTGTTCTCCCACTCATTCCTGGGATGGCAGCTAAAGCTGGGGAACAGGAATGCCAGTATTCCTTTCCTGCTCCATGGATAATAATTAAACTTCTTCAAAGTAAAGGCCTGTTTGCTATCTAGTAATGGATTCCAAGTATCTGCTGCGGCTCTCATTCCTCTACACAAATACAAAACCCACCAATTCACCTTCGCTGTTCGACTCACAGATGTTTTTATCTGCACCACTGTGGCTCATTTTAGAGGAATATAAAGAAGCCTTCTAACAATATTATAAAATCACAAAGAATGAACCAACCAAACGATCGTTTCTGTTTTTTTCCTGCTAGTTGAGGTCAAAATAAAGCTAATGTCACTATTCTGGTGTTTCTGAAACCAAGGTGAAGACAGATAAGGTGAGTTTGAACATATAATGGGCATATGAAGGTAGATTAACAGGAAAACTGATGGGAAACCTAAAGAGAAACCGAGAACGAGATAAAATCTGCAAGAAATAAATTAACAGAACAAATCTCATAATACAGAAGTAATGACCAGAGTAAATAAAGACAAAACCAACTAAAAACGCTAAGAAATAAGTAAGAAAAATTGACTAGAAAACAGCTAGATACCTAAATACCTAAGTATCTAAATCAATTCCTGAAAGGTTAGTTAAATAGGAAATATTTGCATTTACTAAGCAGTGCATTTGTATGATCGTATTAGTCATATTGTGTTGGAATATAGGGAAATTCTTATAAAACCAATATTGATCCAATAGTCAAGCTTAAAAAAAGAACTATAAGAATTATTTGTAAAATTCTTTACTTTTTAGTTTTATGACATTGTAGATTCATAAATATGGGGACAGTGGGAAAAGGTCCTTTACAAAAAATACTGAGTTTCACATGTGATTCCATCTCCCACATGTAAAATTTTACACCTATGATCAAGCATGTTGTTCATGTATTCCATGTTCCATTCAACTTTTGATCACAAGGGATAGATTGTACTTCCTAAGGAAGCCTCCAGTGTCTGCAGCAAGATGCTACATATCTTCTATCAGTCTGTAGTAGAGAGTATGATCTATTCCTCCATCATCTGCTGAGGTAACAGCATCAGAACTAATGCTGATAGGAGATAAGGAGTTCTAGGAGCTCCTGTAGAACCTCTGGAAAGGATTTCACAAAGAAAAATTCTTCATGAAGTGAAGAAAATTATGGACAACAGTGAGCATCTTCCCCATCATCAGACTTCAGACAAAAACAGTGTCTTCAGTCAGAGGCCTCTTCAGAATCAGTGCAGACAGACCGCTACAGAACATCCTTTCCTACAGACAGCATGAACACCTACAACACCTGGATAAAAAATAACCTCTGAGTTACCTGAGCGTCTTATTTACCTTTGGGATTAATAAAGCATTTTTGACTTGAAATTAAGGTGGCAAAAAGGGATGAGACATTTCTCACATGTGCAGCACAAATATGTTTTCTTAATGGGAATATGATTAGATTTTGCTCTGTGTTGCATTTGCCAAATTACCGTATTTTCAAATAAATGTAAATGAATTTGTCAGAAAGGGACAGATGCTCATTTTTATGCAGCTCACAGTAAAGAGGAGGATTAGCAGGTGGAAATAAATCTATAAAGCTCATTGTTGGGCAAACAGTGCCATGTTAACATCCCCATATTTAACCTATTTTTAGACTCTATCTACTGCAAATAAAGAAGCCTTTTTTTCTTCTTCAGAATTTTGATGTTTTTCTGGTTGAAACAGGGAGGGTACATGAAAAATAAACCATTTTTTGTTGAAGCCATGTTAGAGCCCACTGTCTCCCCTAATTTTTGGCAACTATCAGTTTGTTGTTATTCCAACTTTACAAATAAAATACTGGCCATCTAATCTGTAAGAAGTAATTTCAAAGGATTTCAGGAAGAGAAATCATTATCATCATGAGGAAATTGCCCCATAACATATGTTTTATGACATCAGAAAAGTTAGCTAATCATAGCTAATGCTTAGCATCTTGCTACCGGTAGTCAAATTATTTCTGTGTATGTGTTACTGTATATTTTTATTTATTTCTATGTTTTTATGTAAACATCCTATGATGCACTTTGAATATACATTAAAAAAATATTTCAAAAATTGTATAAGAGTTTAGAAATTAAACATAAAAATGTCAAGCATTTAGAGAAAAATCCCAGGAATTTCACATGTAAAAATCACATGTGAAACGCATGATCCACGTACAAAATGACAATGAAAGTTGTCTAAGTCAAATTATAAATAAACATGTGGTAAATATATGATTCACATGCTAAATGTATACATGTCTACATGTGGATTAAGAACGTTTCATGTTAAAAGCAATGTGAATTAAAATAAAAACATGAGAATCAAATGTGCTTTTGAAATCAGTTCCAGATCCACACGTATATGTGTGTTTTGAATCCCATGTGTACCATGTGGTTTTCATATTAAGGGTTGCACAAGCTAATTTTACAAGAATGACAAGATTTCAACATTTTAAAATCACATCTGTCCTCTACACACCCATAAAATTGCAATATTTAATGGCTTCACCTAAAGCAAATGAGAGTTGAACAGGGTTTGTAATGTTTTGCAACTGTTCTCATATATGGGGATAGTTGACAAACCAAATAAGGAATGAATAAATCTAATTTTTACATCACGCATTATTTTTCAGATGATTAGCTTTTTCAACTATTTAGTTTAAAAGCCTTAAAAATATTATTTTAGACTCAGAATCCCCTAAAAATATATACCAATTAAAACAATTATATTGAACTTAAAATAAAGTTTATTTTTGAATGACTTTTTGATATTTTATTATATTTGAAAAGTATTTAAATTTATCTAAAGGGCGATTTGATTCCATCCATCCATCCATCCATCCATCCATCCATCCATCCATCCATCCATCCATCCATCCATCCATCCATCCATCCATCCATTAACCATCCATCCATCCATCCATCCATCCATCCATTAACCATCCATCCATCCATCCATCCATCCATCCATCCATCCATCCATCCATCCATCCATCCATCCATCCATCCATCCATCTTCTGTCAGGCCAAGCGGGGTCGGAGGATTGCTGGTGCCCATCTCCAGCTGTCTACACCCTAGACAGGTCACCAGTCCATCGCAGGGCGGGGACATATCATTACTTAAATTAATTACAATGTGAATTAGAGTAGAAAAATGACTAAATAATTAACTGTTACATCTGCTGATTTTATGGTCCTTTTTTTATTTCATTGGTCCTACATATACCTCAGGGATCACATCACAATGATTGTGTAAACCATTTCATGACCCCCTATTTGGTGGCTATCTTGTGAACACCCAGTCTCGGGACATACTGTAAAAAAAAAATCCAAAAACAAAGCTGAAGGATGCTCTGCAACTTTGGTTCAGCCAAAGATAACCAAACTAGTTTAATGTAATCCTGACACTTTCAACATAAAGGTATTTATCCAAATTAAATATTGTTATTAGATGTTAATAGGACTGAATTACTTTTTTTTTAGGCTTAGCGGCATGTCATTAAGATGGAAGTCTCTTATATCCAGATTCTTCTTCCACTGCTGCTGAAATTAGCTTTAGTCATTATAGATCCTGGGTTCTGTGTTGTTCTTTAATTGAACTTTGTTGTTAAGTTTGCTTGAATTTGTTTCTATATTTGTTTAATTAATATAAAGAAACACACAAAAATGTAATCATGACAACTACTTTACCTAGTTAAATCAACTAGTTCCACTTAACGTGCTTAATTGCAACATTACTTTATTAAATTCTATTGATAAAATACTATTTTGTTAATTCAGCTCAATAATATTAATTAAACTGAACCAAACTGGCATAGCGGGCATTTAATAGCATCTTCTGAATTGAACTTCACAGCAGTAAGATACAAAAAAGTCAACAATGCTGGCTTTGATGATCTGATCATTTGGTTTCCCTTAATTATTATGCTTTAATGAAACATTTTATACTCTGCTACATGAACTACCTCTACCCCTACCTGAACCTCAATGAAACCAGTTGACCTGTAGCCTAGACAGAAGTTCATCCGCCTACGACACAACCAGTAAGCCTCAAACCACACCTCCTTGAAAGCCAACCAGCATCCAAGGTTTATCTTAAAAGGCCTCTGATCTGCACTTGTCTGGTCCTGTGCGCAGGTGGTGCATGTGCTGTGACTTCATTCAGATTACCCCGTTTCAACCCACTTCCAGCCCCTCCTCCACCGTTGTAGCTAGGGTTGGGAATTGAAAAGATTTTCACGATTCCGATTCCCTTTTCGATTCTATGAAACGATTCGATTCTTTATCGATTCTTTTTTCGATTCCAATTTGGGGGAAAAAGGAGAACAAACAGTTTGATTATCAGAATCAACTTTGTTTACTTAACTATTGCACAATCTTACAAACTCAACAAGATCAAGATGTCCACAGGAAATGTGAAACTGGAGTAACATCTGTGTTTAAATGAAAAATGAATACAAGAACAAACTTAATAACCAACAATGTCTAATAACAAATGATGGGATAAAAACCTATTTTAAATAACAAAAAATACTAATTATAAAACAGTAGTAGGGAAAATTAACAGTTCTTTTGCAGAAAGATGAGCATATCTGCTTTTTCTGGAAGGATACGGGATCTTTCAGGGCTTATGGTGTCTCCAGCCATGGAGAACACCCTCTCAGATGGGGTGGAGGAAGCCTGCACACAGAGGTAGTTTTCAGCCAGTCCAGATAGCAAGGGCAGCGTATCTTGCTTGTTCCACCACCACAGTGTGGCGCTATCCCTGCAGGGGATGGAGGGCAAGCTTTTATAGAGCTGGATTTCCTGATCTACCCTCTGGGCTAAGGAAAGACGGAGCTTTGATTCACAAAGTGACCGCAGCTAGTTGTCTTCCTCCTCGAATAGTTCTTCCAACTTGCGTAACTTGCGTAAGTTGCGTAACTTACGTAAAAAACGTGACGTAAGTCGTGCTCCCCAGAGCCGGCGCTCTAGGCTCTGGTGCTGCGGGAATCGAAAAAAGAATCATTCAGCGAGCTGCCAAACGATGCCATGGAATCGGAAAATACGGAACCGGTTCTTAACAGGAACCGGTTTTCGATTCCCATCCCTAGTTGTAGCTAAAACTTTATCAGAGTTTCATTCTTCCCGAACTCTTACTGCATTTCAACCGGTCCGGCAAAAGACCACCATGTTGAACCTGGTTCTGCCAGAGGTTTCCTTCCCATCGGCGAGTTTTTCCTCTCCACTGTTTCTTCATGCTTGCTCATCATGGACAAGTTCTCTAAACCTGTGTTATCTAACTGGACTTCCATCTTCCAGGTCCCTGAGTGAAGCTCTAGTATCAGCTCATGCAGTCCACTGGATCTCCCCATAAAGCTCAGCATACCGTCTCACTAACCAGCAGTCTACAGACTGACCAACTTCATCTATCTCCACTCCACCACCAGTTTCAGGCATGGGGGGGAAACAGCCCTATTCTTTACACCTGTTCATGCATATCTATCAAAATGCAGCGCTATGTTTCCTGCCAAGGTCTGAGCGCCAAAGACAAAGTAATTGTGTCAATACATTTCTCCTAATTGTATTTTCTCTCTGTGTGAGTTTTTCAGATTGAAACAGCTTCAAAAAATTGTAAATATTAATAAAAAAAATGCTGATTAATGCTATATAGCTGTTAGATTCTTCATAGACAGTGTGTAAATAATGGTTAAACATTTTTTGATTACCTGTAAGAACTGTTATTGTCCAGTAATATAATCTCAGTTATTCCTATTTCAATGGGGTGGACATTAACAATCTGTGTGTTTTAGCTTTTCTTTTTTTAGATAGTGACTGTAAAATTCTTTGTCTAAAATGAAAGTCTGTTTTTCAGAGATGTTTTTCCATATGCATCTGAAATAAAGACCCTTCATTCATTTGTTCATTCATTCAGTTAATATGGTAAACCCCTAAACGGCAAAAAAAACAAAACAAAAAAATACATAGTATGGCAAACCATCCATCCATCCATCCATCCATCCATCCATCCATCCATCCATCCATCCATCCATCCATCCATCCATCCATCCATCCATCCATCCATCCATCCATCCATCCATCCATCCATCCATCCATCCATCCATCCATCCATTTTTCGTCACGGAATAGGCGAGAGGCGGGGTCCACCCTGGACAGGTCTCCAGTCCATCGCAGGGCAACACAGAGACGAACAGGACAAACAACCATTCACACACACAGTCACACCTAAGGGGACTTTAGAGAAGCCAATTAAACTTTGGCAAACCATCATGAACAAAAATTACAACCATGAGACCATGTGAAGTTCATGGGATTATTTTGTAAGGGGTACGTCTGGACAGTTCAGCATTCCTAAAGAAGAGCCTAATCCTGATATCTCTCGCTTACGTGGATACAGGAGGGGTCACAATAAAGGGAGCTGTTTGTCTTCCATGTTGGAAGATAACACCAATAAATAATCCATCTTTACATATTTGCTGATAGTAGACTTTAGACGGCCTAATAAAGCAGATATAGGATCATTAAAGTGATCAATAAATGTCAGGTCCAGAATGGATTATTGCAGCACTGTTTAATCCATCTCTCCCAGTCATCTCTTTGTCTCCTCAGACTCGCTCAGGGACCAGCAGCTCGCCGTGACCTCACACTCCCAAATGGAAACCAATATCACACATTTTCTTTTCACTACATCCGCTAGTGTAGCCGTTTTACAATCCTTTTTGCCCCCTTTTATTTGTCAGATATTGTTATTTGCGCCAGGCCCTTGGAGTCAGATGGTCAATGTTTAATCTCTCCATCGGGCCAACAAAGTACTCTAGTTTTGGGTGACCGCGGTTCTTCTGTGCCCAACCTGGACTCTGGACTCCTTTTATAATCAAAGCTCCATACTGTTCCATTAAGGCAGGCTATTAATAAATAAAAATAGGATGGTGCTATCTTGATACCTTGTTTTATCTAACCTGTATTTAACCTGTTTTTATGTTTTTGTTTTTTCTTGTTATGCACTGATCTTCTTGAGCACTTTGATCCCCATTACTGTGGTTGTGGAAAAGGTTAGACAAACAAATGACTGAACATGATTAAATACTGCAGACTAGTTCTGCTGATCTCACCAACTGACTCTCCTTTAAACTAGAGAATAAAAATGATCCTGGTTGACTGAAGCCTCATTTTGATTTATTTTCATGTTTCAGAAATTTACAGAGAAAAGATTGTATTTAAAATAGAAATTTCTGAATGAGCTGTATCTAAAAACATATTTTAAATATAAAATTTAGATTTTAAATATGGCTAGTTTTTAAATGTAGTTATTTAAATATATATTTATATATAGTACCGGTATATAACGAAATATGTATCGAAATATATAAATATGTATTAACATTTTATTACATTTTATAACAATTACATTCTTATAATATATATAAATAAATTTAGTCATTAAATATCAATATTTTAAATATCTATTTAAATAAAATGCTTGATTTGAGGTATTGAAATATATTTGTATTGATCTACCTTTATATAAGACTTTCATTTACACTCACCGGCCACTTTATTAGGTACCCCATGCTAGTAACGGGTTGGACCCCCTTTTGCCTTCAGAACTGCCTCAATTCTTGGTGGCATAGATTCAACAAGGTGCTGGAAGCATTCCTCAGGGAGTTTGGTCCATATTGACATGATGGCATCACACAGTTGCCGCAGATTTGTCGGCTGCACATCCATGATGCGAATCTCCCGTTCCACCACATCCCAAAGATGCTCTATTGGATTGAGATCTGGTGACTGTGGAGGCCATTTGAGTACAGTGAACTCATTGTCATGTTCAAGAAACCAGTCTGAGATGATTCCAGCTTTATGACATGGCGCATTATCCTGCTGAAAGTAGCCATCAGAAGTTGGGTACATTGTGGTCATAAAAGGGATGGACATGGTCAGCAACAATACTCAGGTAGGCTGTGGCGTTGCAACGATGCTCAATTGGTACCAAGGGGCCCAAAGAGTGCCAAGAAAATATTCCCCACACCATGACACCACCACCACCAGCCTGAACCGTTGATACAAGGCAGGATGGATCCATGCTTTCATGTTGTAGACGCCAACTTCTAACCCTACCATCCGAATGTCGCAGCAGAAATCGAGACTCATCAGACCAGGCAACGTTTTTCCAATCTTCTATTGTCCAATTTCGATGAGCTTGTGCAAATTGTAGCCTCAGTTTCCTGTTCTTAGCTGAAAGGAGTGGCACCCGGTGTGGTCTTCTGCTGCTGTAGCCCATCTGCCTCAAAGTTCGACGTACTGTGCGTTCAGAGATGCTCTTCTGCCCACCTTGGTTGTAACGGGTGGTTATTTGAGTCACTGTTGCCCTTCTATCAGCTCGAACCAGTCTGGCCATTCTCCTCTGACCTCTGGCATCAACAAGGCATTTCCGCCCACAGAACTGCCGCTCACTGGATGTTTTTTCTTTTTCGGACCATTCTCTGTAAACCCTAGAGATGGTTGTGCGTGCAAATCCCAGTAGATCAGCAGTTTCTGAAATACTCAGACCAGCCCTTCTGGCACCAACAATCATGCCACGTTCAAAGTCACTCAAATCACCTTTCTTCCCCATACTGATGCTCGGTTTGAACTGCAGGAGATTGTCTTGACCATGTCTACATGCCTAAATGCACTGAGTTGCCGCCATGTGATTGGCTGCTTAGAAATTAAGTGTTAACGAGCAGTTGGACAGGTGTACCTAATAAAGTGGCCGGTGAGTGTGTATTTATGTGCTCGTTAAAAAAAGACCCCAAATTCAAAGTGTCTTGAGACGGGACTTCAGTTTAAACACTAAAGTCAAATTTGAGACCCCGAAAACATTGACTGGAAGAAATCTAAATCTAGATAAGTCATTTTTTCTTCAAATAAGTGCATTTGTTCTTGGATTGAGGAGGTAAAATACACATTTTGCCAATGGAACAAGACAATTTACATTTAAAATAAGAAAATACAATTGTATTCTCTTATTTAAAGTGCATTTTACCTAAATATTTTATTTTGAGAGCAAAAATACTCATTCCATTTGCATAATCTTATTTACCTGATCAATTTAAGGGTAAATAAACTTGATTTAAGAATTTTCTTTTACCTATTTCTAGATCGTTTTTCCAGAGTTGACTTAGTCTCACCTCAACATCTAATTATTATTTTAATTCTTTTTGATTTAGAAATAAAAATAAACTCATTTAGGCAAAAAAGTTTTGTCTGAAAGAAAGAGAAAACAAAAAAATGGAGGAAGTAAATTATACTCAGAAGTAAATTAATTCTTTTTTACTCATATTCTTTTTACGATTTATGTTGAAAATATTGACTTTTCCTAATATTCAACAGCAAAATCTAACATTGCACAAATCAAACCTACTATATAGTGTCTTAGCAGCTTTTTCTATAGGGGTTTATTTTTTGATCATTTAGTTTTAATGTTAATGATTCCTGTCCAGGAACAAATCTTTAACTTCTTCTGCAAATTCTGTTTCAGATTCAAGTCCGCACTCTTATGACTAATTCTAGTCTAAGAAAAATGTGATAAACATGTTTAGATTACCTTAATCTTTAATCTGCTAGCAATGTTAGAGCCTTTGTGATTAATAGTGAAGTTCGAAAGCAACTGATTGGACTGTATTTTTATTTAGAGGTATCAAAAGATAAAAGGAAAGTTCAAAAACATTTCATTAAAAAACAAAACGAACATTGTTTTGGAACTGAAACATATATTTTGAATTTGGAAAAAAAGAAAACTGAAACAAAAAAATTCTTAAGACAGTGAGAAGAAAATAATTAAATCAGAAATATTTTTGAAACAAAAAGAAAACAGACAAAAAAGATTTCAAACAGCTTTTCAGGTAAATTTTTTTAAACTGCTGTCCTATTAGCGAGGGGTGGGGCTTAGATGACATGAGGCATGGATGGATGACTGTCCGTTTAGGAGCCTTGGCATAATATTCCCAGGTGTGGCATTAAGTAAACATAGGAAATAGAAAAGTCTTTAAAGAATAATTTATTAACTATATGTATGTGACTAGATTTTATCAGTTAAACTGTTTCTTTTCAATCTGAGGTGTTTTAATCTTTCATTTTCAGTTTCAAATCATTTTAATTTTGGTTTAAAAATGTCTTTTAGTTTCTTTTTTTTTTAGTTTCCAAATAATGTTTTGGTTTCTTCTTTTTCAATTTTTATTTTTATATAGTTTTTATATTTATTTTTCTGTTGTTTTTTTTTTAGATGGCTCTACTTTCGCACCATACACCAGCATATAAGGATTCATCAAGATGAGAACAGGAATAAAACCCAATAATAGGTGAAACGACTGCCAGGTTAAGAGAGACCGCAGCCAGGCAACCCATATTATTGATTTGCCTTTTGAGCAGGCAAACAAAGCTAAACACACAGTCGGGGAGTGGGACATCACTCAGACTGATTTCTAACAGGGACAACTCAACCTAAAGGGGATAAAAATAAAGCTTTAATAAGTCATTAATGCAACATATGTAACACATACAGTGCTCCATACATAGTTATAGGTTATTCAGCTGGTGCAACATAGTGAAGCTTCATTCAGTTAAGCTTCATGGTATTAATAGGTCTGCAATAAATGCAGCTTGTCTTACTGATCAGACATCATTTCCTGTTGGAACCCCACCCGCTATAAATGAGGCCAATCAGGGAGCAATAATTCAACCGTATCATGCAGGTGTTGTGCTACAGG
Organism: Cyprinodon tularosa; assembly: GCF_016077235.1. Taxonomy (NCBI): domain Eukaryota; kingdom Metazoa; phylum Chordata; class Actinopteri; order Cyprinodontiformes; family Cyprinodontidae; genus Cyprinodon; species Cyprinodon tularosa. The sequence goes on from NW_024039540.1 coordinate 2,328,520, forward strand.
GACACTTTTAGGACAGCGTTGCAACATGAGAGGGCCTCCTGTCAGGTGTGATTTCAGCTCTGATCTCAAATACTTAGATCCTGTTTGTCTCATATAAACAGGATCTTATTCATTTCAAATGAAAAGCTTTTTAAAGATAGTATCAGAACAAACTTCTCTAACAAAAGTTACTCCCCCCCCTCCCCATCTGCACTCCAGAAACAGGTTTCTACAACCAGCATACTGTAGATCCTTTACGCCAAAAACTTCAATAAATAATACATTTCAGATGTAAATCTCCACATCAAGGTCAAAGTAAAGCTGAGACTTACCCTTCCACTAACGGCCATCAGACACCTAGGCTAAGGGCAGCTGTTTCCACTCCAGCCGGCTGTTTATGTTTGCCGTGGGAAAGGAGGGCAGGCAGAGCAGTCCTCTATGCCAACCCCCCACCCATTACCAGCAGCTAACTCTCTTTATATAACATTCTTCAGGTAACGCCCAGTTCAGCTACAATTACCTGGGAAGGACTTTTTTTTTCTCCCCTCCAGGAAGTAAAGGCAGGCTGACAAACTGCATCTATAAACACACAGGTTACTCTGCCCTGAAGAGATGTAATAACGCTCTCTGTGATTAAGAACCACAGGCAAAGTACGGAGTGAGTTTTGCTCCAGTATTGTAGCAGCAAAAAAACCCAAAAAACTTTTGTTTCAAATTGATATTTGGAAAAAATAACAACCAACAAACAAAAATGAATCCAGAAATGAAACTTTGAAAAATCTTCATAATGAAAACAAAAGATTTGAAGGTAATTTGAATTATTTCTGTTATTATTATTATTATTATTATTATTATTATTATTATTATTATTATTATTATTATTATTATTATTATTATTATTTTATTTGTGCTACATAAAAGTGGGACATGTAGCATCAAAGGTTTGACACCATTTCTGTTGGATTTAAAGGGAGGGTGGCTCCCTCAGGTCTTGACCCCCACACATGCATCCTGAAACCTGCATTTTCCAGGCATTTTACACCACTTTGTTCACTAATTCACCGGCGAGAAGATGCATGTTCTCTTACGCACATGTTGGTTACGAACAGGAAACGAAGAATCTAGGACCTCACAGAGAAAGAACAGGGACACTGTCAGCGGAGAGCAAATGTGGGAAATTTAAAACTTCAATCAAGACTTCAAGGTTGGATGTCTTTTTATGTAAGCTTTCACAAACTTTCTACACCTTGAACTCTTTTTCTTCAATTAAAAAAACTTTCCTGGATTTCAAGGACCTGTAGGAATTCTCTAAATAAGACAGTACAAATGAAGCAGCAAATTACTGACCATATTTCTGGCCATAAACTCCCCTCCCTCACTGAGCACCTTCTTCTTCCCATACTCCTCTCTCTTTATCCAGGTACTTTGACTCAGCCCTTGAAAAATGCAATTGAATATACTATCTGACATCCTTGCCTTTCAGATACTTACACCACAAAAACAAATCAATACACTCCTCTTAAGTAGAGCATATACATAAAAAATGTAGTAGTATTATCTTTAAAGTTGTCTATAATTAGTCTAAATGATGTACATATCACTAATATGAGGCATGTTCACCCAGTCACAGGAAGCTTGATGTCAGGGTGAGCATTAGCAATATTACTTTTTTATAAAATAGTTTACAGTGGACAATAAACACATGTAAATTTTTATTAAAATCATTTCATTTAAACACTTTTTACAGATGCATCTTGACAAAAGTATCTACATCCAATGAAAGGAAACAGTGCAAAATTAAACAAAAATACCTTAAATTACTTATTTTTGTATTTTTATGATGACTGAGTGATTCTAAGACTTAAATGACTCAATTACCCAAATATAAACCAGAACTGGTCCACTTACAACAAACGCTTAGTGTGAGGGATTGCCTTCGAGTCATTGACTCGAAGGCAATCAGCTGGTTTTCCTTAGATAGAAAACGGAATTAATCTGACTGGATGATCTGGTTGAACTGTAAAGTGCCTTGAAATGGCATGTGTTGTGAATTGGTTCCATAGAAATAAACTTGAATTGAATTAAATTAAAGGACAACTGCAGGATAAGGTCACTTAGCAGAATGAGGGGCATTTTTAGAAAACTGTTTCCAAAATTTCTTTAGTTCCTTTTTTAAACCACCATGAGTCAAACAATCTGTTAAATGAAGCTTAAGCAAAAATTCAATCTGGAATAATCTGATTATCCTCTCCTGCATCACCTACTGAAGCTCCAGCCTGTCATCGAAGGAGAGCTCCTCTTCATGAAGCCAATCATCTTCCAAGACGTCCTTCATTAAGTTTCCATCAAGATTCTCCCCAGCTCACCAGCCAAACTTCACCCACTGCCTCAACTGTTGCCACATCTATGCCCAGCTCGTCCCTCCTCTCATTCCTATGGAGCTATGGCACAGCTACCCAACCTGGGTTGTTGGATCTCCGAACCTATTGGGTAACACCTCATATGGTAACCCTGTGAGATCCACCTGGCCAGGCAAATAGAATACGTAGACGTGCTAGCTGTCTTCTCACAGACAGCCTTTGTGTACTTTACAGGTTTTAACTCCTTTACAGGTTTTAGCTTCAACCTTTAGGAGGTTTACAGACATTATTCTCAAGCTGGACCAGACATTAGCAGTAGAGTCACACCAATAAACTTTTATAATCACACTTTTTTTTGCCTGTGTGAGTCTCTCCAGGTTGAAATACTGCAGACACACCAACAGACAGAGTGAGGCTGAGCTCTGATGGTGAAAACCAACCAAAATGGTTGGTTGTTAGGAGTCCCAGGGCATCACTCCCCCTGATGGCATGATTTATATAGGAAGAAGCTAAATTTGACTTGCCCATAGTGAATCCAATTCTAAACTTATTCATTCTGGAGAGGTGGCGAAACGTCTTCAAATCTTGGGAACCAAGTCCAGTGGATATTTTTTGGAATTTTTATGGCATGGATGATAACTACTTTTACTACGTATTTTGGGAAATTTTGAGTCCACCACTTTTTCCTCCACTAGACGTTCGGACACGCATCTAAAAGAGCCTTACCACTTTATAGTGCTCGGTGTAATGGTTGGGGCATGTACTGCTTCAAGAAAATCATGTGGCCGATACAAGAGCTGTTCTGAACTGACTCTGATGCGCCCAAATGCATTTATAAAGGAAAGTATCTGTCAATGAGATGGTCTGCCAAAATAATCTAAATTAATCAAGAATTATGAAGCAGTTTTTAGATTTCAGATGCGATTTTGATCTCAAATCAGAAAGTGCAAGAGGTAGGAAACAAACACGAAGCTGGTGCAGAACTGGACAGCTCCTTCACTGACAGACTGCTGCACCCTAAATGCACCAGGGAGCGTTATCACAGATCCTTCCTCCCAGCAGCAGGAAGACTAGAACCACCACTGTTCCCAACAACCTCAATAAGTTGTTACATTCATGCCGATTTTTCAGTTTCCATCTTAGTCAGTTAAATAAGATGCTGCTACCATTTTGCACATCTCTGATGGTGCTGCTATTTTCAAATATCAATTACTGTATACTATATTGGTTATTTATTCTCCAGTTGCATAGTTTTATATAGTTTTATTGTTTATCTTTTAACTCTTCACTATTATATTATTCTTATACATTTTTGTAAGGTCCACCATTGTGTGACAGTTTTTTCTGTAATCGTTCTGCTGCTGTAAATGACAGAATTTTCCCATTGTGAGACAATAAAGGGATTTTCTATTCTATTCTAAAAAGAGGTATTTGTTTTAATTTCCTTGTTGTGTCATCCTGTTCCTATCAATTTTCACATGTTTTATCTGAATTTAAATTCAGTCAAATTTACTCTGATCTTAATTATCTTGATGTGCTTATTTATTTATTTATTTTTTTTAATAAAAATTGTATTTTAAAAAAATCCTAGTCGACAAGCATCCTCATTCACATGTTCATTTAAATTTTTTTGTTATGATTCATTTTCACATTAGTTATTGACTGAATCTAAAAATATCAAAGATATTTTGAATTTAAACAAAAATATTAAATTATACAATATGACATAAAATCAATTATATTATGTAAAACGTCAGTGAAATAGTCTGCCTGTCGAGATTTCAAAGATCCAGCAGGTGTCAGTATTCAGTAACAATGAAGAAATTCTTCTCGAAGCCTCATCTAATCGAAACATTTGACACAATGGCGCCATCTGCTGGATAACTATGAGAACTACCTTTGAGTTCGTGTACCCTGATGTCCACAATACTGTAAGTAGTTTGTTCCATCAGTGCCGGCTCGAGCCTCCTTGACATCATTGACAGAATGTCACACTTTATAATATGCACTATAACACTATAATGTTATAGCGAATATTATGTGGGAATACAGTGAGGCTGTGTGTTAATACAAAATATATAAATGATACTTAAGATACTTAATTATTTTATTAAAACTTCTGAGTACAAACGGTCACAAAACATATTTAATAAATTATTTGAAAATGTGTATTAAATGTGCAATTAGTTAAATGAAACAGGCTATCCTGAGAGCCAACCGAGGATTGGGGTAAAGCTCACACATCTCATGTTGTGATAGATTTTTGAGATGCTCAAAGGCAGTCTTCATACTTTGGTCAATAGCTTTGGTCAATAGTTTTTGGGCCCCGCCTGCTTGGGGCCCCCGGGTCACCAGGGGGCCCAATCAGTTAGTTCCCTGTTAATGGTAGTTCCACATCAACTGTAATAAAACTGATAATATAAAGAATTTATTAAAAAATGTCTGACTTTGAGGTGCGTGCAGCAGCCACCACAGCCTCCTAGACACTGTTCAGAGAGCTGGACTGTTTTCCCTCCCTGTAGATCTCATATTTAATGAAGGACCACAGGTTCTCAATGGGGTTCAGATCAGGTGAACAAGGGGCCCATGTCATTATTTTTTCTCCTTTTAGACTTTTTCTGGCCAGCCAAGCTGTGTTGTATTTTGATCCGTGTGACGGAGCATTGTCCTGCATGAATATAATGTTTTTCGTGAATGATGGCGACTTCTTCTTGTACCACTGTTTGAAGAAGGTGTCTTCCAGAAACTGGCAGTGGGTCTGGCAGTTGATCTTGACTCCATCATCAATCCCAAAAAGGTCCCACAAGCTCATCTTTGATGATACCAGCCCATACCATTACCCCACCTCCACCTTGCTGGCGTCTGAGTGGATAACGAACTTGCTGCCCTTTACTGATCAAGCCTGGTGCCCATCCATCCATCTGGCCCATCAAGACTCACTCTCATTTCATGAGACCAAAACACCTTGGAGAAATCAGTCTTCAGATATTTCTTGGCCTAATCTTGACGTTTTGTCTTTTGTGTCTTGTTCAAAGGTGGCCTTTTTTCGGCTTTCGTTACCTTGGCCAGGTCCCTGAATATTGAGCACCTTGTGCTTCTCGGCACTCCAGACATGTTGCAGTTCTGAAATATTGCACAACTGGTGGCTAATGGCTTCCTGGCAGCTTCATGATTGATCCTTCTTAATTGATGGGGAGTTATTTTGCATCTTCTTTTTTCAACACGCTTCCTGCACCCCTGTTGGCTATTTGCCAAGAACCACTTGATTGTGCGATGATCCCGCTTCAAAAGCTTGGCAATTTCAAAACTGCTGCACCCCTCTTAAAAAACATCTGATAATTTTTTACTTTTCAGAGTCTGTCAAATCTCTTTTCTGACCCTTTTTGCCAAAGGAGAAGTAGTTGCCTAAGATTTAAGTACACCTTATAGAGGTTGTAGATTTCATTAGGCCACACCCCTTCTCATACAGCTTGGAGTAGGACAACATGTATGAAAAGGATGATGCGGTCGAAATACTCATTTGACTAATAATTCTGCAAACAGTGTATGGATGGAAGGCTTTTGAGCATAACGGTGATGAAAGGTGGCTATATTGGTCACTGATTTGTTTTTTTTGTTTGTTTTTTTTTTTGATTGTCGCAAAGGTTTTTTTCTGAATTTTGAGTTGTTATATTGGTTTACCTGGTGAAAATAAACAAGTGATATGGGTATGTGAGTATATTCATATATTTTTTTTTATTATGTTGCCTAATAATTCTGCACAGTAATATTTACCTGCACACACAGACATCCTCATCAAATGACCAAATCTAGAGAAAACCCCATCAAGCAGCAGAAACAATTTGCTTCTTATTTTAAAATGATGCTCAGTTAGATTTAATAATGTGATAAACTCCGGACACTTTGTTTGATTGTGTTTAATCAGCCTCAGAAATAAAACCCAAAAAACTATCAAGTAATTCTCCAAAATGGGCTTCATTTATATCTCACTACAGTCTGTAATTCTCAGATTTGTCCTCAAGAGGTCAGCATGACACTGAAGGGCCGATTTTCTTTGAAACCTGATGAGTGTTGGGTCAGCATGACCCACCCTGTCAGACCGTGAAGCTTCTCCTGGATTCTAATCACACTATTTGCTTGAAATTTTAATTTCCAAAATGCTTCATTTAGTGCCCTATAAAGAGTTAACTTCAGAACCAACAGAGACAAGAATCATTAGAGGAAACCTTACTCTGAGTAAACAAGGCATGGAGAAACAGAAATGTATTTTCCTTTGGAATTCCAATGACTTAAAAAGAAAGTTTTAAAAAAGCTTAAAAAGGAAACACATAAGACCTCCCTCATCCTTGGCCCTATCTCATTTTTTTCCTGAAATAGTCGAAAAATTGAGTTTTCAATTTATATACTGTAGTGGCCTCTGGCTGTTTTTTTAAAGGTTACTTTTTACTTTTATACTAAGTAGTTTTTGGAGCACATACTTTTTCACTTTTACTTTAATAAAGAGGTCAAGTTGATACTTCAACTTTTACCAGAGTGTTTTTAAACTGCAGTATCTATACTTCTACTTAAGTAACAAATGTGGGTACTTCTGACACCACTGTCCAGGTCATAGTCTTTCCAAAAAAATTGAAACAATTCACTGGACTTGGTTTTCGAGTTTGAAGACGTTTTGCTTCCCATCCAGGAAGCTTTTTTCAAATAGAGTAATACAGTAGCCCAACAAAGGCTTGTTTTTTGAGCATCCCTGTTTGGAGAAAATCCAATTTTCTCCAAACACAAAATACCAGTACATTTCAAACCTAACAAGACCCTTAGACAGAGGCTAGTGCATCCTAAGAACAAAACCCCAAACCAAACATGAGCAGAGTGGTGTATGCAGTACAGTGCAGTGAGGAATGCTCTGATCTTTATAGTGGAGAAACCAAATATTCTCTCCACAGGAGCATGTCTCAACTCAGAAGAGCTACCTCCTCTGGACAAGACTACATCTACACCTTGTGGACAAAGGACATTCTTTTGAGGACCAGAATGTTCACATTCTGGACAAAGAAAATAGGTGGTTTGAGAGAGGCATGAAGGAAGCCATCTATGTTAAGAAGGAAAAAAACAACCTTAAACAGAGGGGATGGACTCAGGTTCCAGCTTCCTAAAACTTACAATACAGCGATTGAGTTAATCCGTTCCCGTTACCATGGCAGCCCCAATCCCTGCACAGGAGAGTGGAGGACCTCTTCTATTCAGGCAGTCCAACAATCCTCTATAGCACTCTATAACACCTCAAACTCAACGCTATTCCTGTCATTTTGAATTGAAAAAACTTCCTGGATGGGAAGTGAAACGTCTTCAAACTCGGAAACCTATTCCAGTGGATTGCTTTTAATCTTTTTGGTATGTCTATTCATCTTTATATGTTAGATAAAAACTAAATATTGAACATTATTTCACTTTTGTCTTTACAACAATGGGAATACTGTTTTGTTTGTATTATATTTCACTGTAACAATACTTATAGACAGGAAAAAAACACAAAGGAGAGAAACAATCTTCTCAAACATAGATGACTGACTCCTATATTTCAGCTAGGTTTATACTTATAATTTATATGTATAATAGGTCCCAAATATGCTTTGCTTTAGATATTAATCAGCCTTTCTGGTATTAGGTAGGATAACAAGTTAGTGTGAAGTTGAGGAGGAAGCTGAGACTCTTGCAAGAGAATGTTCAAATTTATTTAACGTCCTCAGACGGAGAGATAGAGCTCCGATTGAGGTAACCTCAGTACATACATTTATACCTTACAAAATCCCAACACACATAGGGCCGGATCTATCAAAGGTTTGCGTGTATAAAAACGTGAGCTATTTCACTGCGCACGCTAAAAAATGTACAAACTGATCTATCAACAGCGTGCTAAAAGGATTTGGTCTTTAAGACGTGCTAAATAGCGCCTCTTATCCATTTAGTACTTTTTCTGCAATGAATATGCAATATGGGGCGTTTACACGCAAAAGTGCGTCTTGTGGGAGGAGAACATGTAAATATATTAATTTAGCACTCGCAAAGTGATTTATCAAACCTGAACGCAATTTTGCTAACGGTATCTGACTCTATATTTAACACGTTTCAAAAGAAGGTGCAAATGGTCTGTATGCGTAATTGCGCACACATGGCAGCGGTTATTGTCGCAAGAAGGAGACATGGAAATAAAGCAAGGAGACGCAGAGAACGCATTTTTTCACTCCGTGTGAATATTTTTGCAATGAACGAGGAAACGATCATCAAAACATATCGTTTATCCAGCATTGCCATTTTGGAGCTGTTGGGGGAACTCCGAATGGATTTGGAGCCAGCCACAAGGAGGACCCACGCAATACCAGATATCACAAAACTCCTTGCAACATTGCACTTTTTTGCATCTGGGTCATTCCAGCGTACGGTTGCAGCGAGAGCTGGGATCTCCCAATCTCGTTTTTTTCAGAAGTGCTGTCCGACGGGGTCGGGGTTCTCCCCCTGCGCCTGTGGAGCAACGTACCAAATGCTGCGGGGATCTCATCCACAGTCACAGGCCAATACAAAACACCTGTTTTTTTTTGTTTTTTTTACTGCAGCACATACCACCTTAGGGAATAAAGGTTGCCAATTTATATACATATATATATATATATATATATATATATATATATATATATTTACTTATTTATTTTTTTTTGTTGGGGGTCACTGTAAGATTTAAATTTCTTAATGCACTAGTTTGTACAGACTACAAACTACTTTGCCGCAAACCACAAAACGCGCAAAACCATCATTTAAATAGGGCGTCTCCAACAGTTTTGCACCTTCCACCAGTTACGCAATCGCTCTTGTTAAATCACCCGCAAACCATGGTTCAGCCCCTCGCGCAAAATTCCAGTTTGCGAGCGCAAATTACTGCACGCAAAATTGGATCTTGATAAATCCAGCCCATAGTCTCCCTTGGAACTATCCCACCCCTACACAAAGAACTTTCTCACATTTGGTTATTTACAAGTAAAAAACACTTCAATTAATCAAGGACAAAAATTATAGCTTGATAAACACTCAGAATAGGTCTCCCATGAAGGAGGCTGTGTGACCTCATTCTTATCTCTCATGAATCTTCCCTTCACCCTTGTCTAGAGTAGGGAGGAAAGTGCTTTCTGTCATCCCCACTCTTGACTTCATAACTTAACTCCAGCACACAGACTGGTACAAAACTTCTAAACAATCACCCTTATTTAGGCAGAGGAAAGACACACTCAAAATATTCTATTTCACAAATAGGCCAAGGAAAAATATGCTTCCACATTTGCTAAAGATTTTTTTTTCCCCGAGTCTGTTTATTGTCTTTTACATATCAGAGACATACAGACAGATAACTCACAAGTGCACAAAACACCTAACAAAACCAAAAGAAAACACATTAACAAATTAAACATTCAAGGCAACAAGCATTTGTAAATTACAGTGAGACAAAATATTTTAAGTTTGTTATCTTAGGGGTGTATTTTGAGACTTAGTCCAAGAGATTTAACCACAGTCCACAAGCTAGGTATGAAGTGATGGCATCGTCCTCCCTGGTTTTAGGCATCCGGACATCAGTGTTTTAGTTTCATAAATTTTTTAAACAAGTGAGTACATTTGGAATTAACATGAAGATAACAAACTTACAGCCACTATAAGAATAAAGACATAAGCAAAATTAGCCAGAGTACATTCAGTCAATCCTCATGAGTATTCAACTTTTCCAAGAATAGCAAAAACTTTTCCCATATCTTTTTGAACACATAGGGCCGGATTTATCAAGATCCAATTTTGCGTGCAGTAATTTGCGCTCGCAAAGTGGAATTTTGCGCGAGGGGCTGAACCATGGTTTGCGGGTGATTTAACAAGAGCGATTGCGTAACTGGTGGCAGGCGCAAAACTGTTGGAGACGCCCTATTTAAATGATGGTTTTGCGCGTTTTGTGGTTTGCGGCAAAGTAGTTTGTAGTTTGTGCAAACTAGTGCATTGAGAAATTTAAATCTTACAGTGACACCACCCCCTCCAAAAAAAGAAATATATATATATATATATATATATATAAACTTTGGCAACCTTTATTCCCTAAGGTGGTATGTGGCTGAATTTCTACTTCACCGCAGTAAGAAAAAAACACACAAACAAAAATAAAACAGGTGTTTTTTATCGGCCTGTAGAAAAATGCACATACCAAATGGCTCACAAGAAGTGACTGTGGATAAGATGACTGCATTGGCATGTTGCTCCACAGGCGCAGGGTGTCGGGGTTCTCCGGTAGGGCGTCAGGGCGACATGGCATTTAGAACGTCGGACAGCACTTCTGAAAAACGAGATTGGGAGATCCCAGATGCAAAAAAGTGCAATGTTGCAAGGAGTTTCGTGATATCTGGTATTGCGTGGGTCCTCCTTGTGCCTGGCTCCAAATCCATTCGGAGTTCCCCCAACAGCTCCAAAATGGCAATGCTGGATAAACGATATGTTTTGATGATCGTTTCCTCGTTCATTCCAAAAATATTCACACGGAGTGAAAAAATGCGTTCTCTGCGTCTCCTTGCTTCATTTCCATGTCTCCTTCTTGCGACAGTAACCGCTGCCATGTGTGCGCAATTACGCATACAGACCATTTGCACCTTCTTTTGAAAGGTGTTAAATATAGAGTCAGATACCGTTAGCAAAATTGCTTTCAGGTTTGATAAATCACTTTGCGAGTGCTAAATTAATATATTTACATGTTCTCCTCCCACAAGACGCACTTTTGCGTGTAAACGCCCCATATTGAATATTCATTGCAGAAAAAGTACTAAATGGATAAGAGACGCTATTTAGCACGTTTTAAAGACCAAATCCTTTTAGCACGCTGTTGATAGATCAGTTTGTACATTTTTTTGCGTGCGCAGTGAAATAGCTCACGTTTTAATACACGCAAACCTTTGATAAATCCGGCCCATATAGTATTTATCCTTATTCATAAAGGTGAGTTTCTCCAGGGCTAGAGAGCTTGATAGTGTAGACATCCAAGTCTGGTTACAGATTTCCAGGACCTGGCTATACTATATTTAGCCTGCACCAAACAATAAATTATGGACTTTTGATCAACCGTGCTTATTTAAGTTTGAGTGGGAAAAATTCCTAAGACACACAACCTAGGACAGAGATTAGTTAAAGATTTTTTGGTTGTAAAATTCAGTCTGATTTATTGTCAGAAAATAAGGAAGTACACATTGACCTGCCAAACAATTCAAAAAAAACTATTTTGTATTATTTCCATAAAATATTTAGCAAATTTGGTTTTTAAGCAAAGGTAGAATAAGATGTTAAAGGTGGTCTACAGTAAGAGTGTCTGATTGAGGTAAGTAGTTTTATCGCAGTTGAATTCAGCCAGACAAATTATATACAGCAATAAAATGAACTACCGATACATCCAATGTGATTCAATTTGCCTGTTAGCCTTTCAATTATGTTATCGCCTGGGATCTGAGAAGTAGACCTTGTCCACTTATTTAAAATGCACAGCTTTATGATTGAATCCCTAGAAATTTTTCTCTTAATTACACATTTTAAAAACATTCAGCTTAGCTGTGCATTTCCAGCACAGCTAAGCTGATTGCATGTGCAGCAAAAGTTTTAGGTAGGACGTCATTTGCCTTTTCTAGCTTTGTACTGAGGAAATATTATCCTTTCTTGGAGTGCCCTGTCATATGATTCTGGCTACAGCAATGAGTGACAGGCTGTGAAAGCACAAGTATTATTGATATATAAAGTTTGTTTTCCCTAACCTATGTACTCAGAGTTTAATGATTAAAATAACAAAGAATAAAATGAAAATTGCAATTTCATTAAACATGTCATATATATATATATATATATATATATATATATATATATATATATATATATATATATATATATATATATACACACACACACACTATATCAATGTTATATCAATTCTAAGCTGGACAGAAAGTTGCCTATGTGGATTTGTCCCAGATATAGAAACCTGGGTAAAGTGGTACAGAGAATCGTTTCTCAAAGGTGTGCAGATGGGTCAAAGAGTTAGAAGACACTTGGTAGAAGGACAGCGTGCCGCCTGGCCAATCTAGATAAACCCCAATTCTGTTGCATCCAGAAGGACGAGTAGAGGACCATATCTTTTTACTATTGTGCCATACACAATAACTATTGCTGTAAACACCAAAATACCAGGAGATATCATTATATCCAAACCCAGTGTGCAGGCCATTTCCGTTTCTTGGAACGCCTTCATATGCAAGACCAACGCCAATACCTTTAGTAGTTTCATTGCTCCACATAACTTCAAAGTAATGACAGCCTTTAAGACCCTCTCAGCAGAGAACCTGGGGGTATCGATTAAACCTCTTCTCTGTTTTAGGATATTGCTGCCAGGGTCCACATGTTGCAGAACGAGGTTCCCATTCACAGTTTCTGGGTCCAATGTGAGATCACAGTAGTCTGTTAGATAAAAATAACACATAAATAAATAACAAACTTATTTCCAAAATCAAAACTGGAAAATTCTTATACAATTGAAACTTATCTTTATGAGTCTTTGGCAAAAAATCAACTGCTCCTGTCTGAGTTCAGGTAGGATTACACAAATGATTAATGTTTGATAAACTGCATGACTATACAATAGGGGCTATTGCTTTTAAAACTGCTGCAGTTTATAATGTCTTGAGTGCTGTACTGAATGAAATTTCTTTTTTCATACAGTCTGTGTGTACAAAATGAGAATAAAGTCTGTCTAGGTTTAAGTCTAAAAGTCTCATCGTCAAGTTTTGATTACAATACCTAACATTGTAGTTTAGTCTTTAAACTTCAATTTAAAAACAAAACGCCTTCAAATCAGAACTTCCTGGGTTTGACTTTCTAAATAACCTTCAGAGTGGCTGGGACTGTAATTTTATTCTACCAGCAACTTGTATCACACCAACTGCTAACTAGCACTTGGATAGAATATTTGTGTAAAGCGTGAAAAAGATGCATGTAAATATGGACTTACACCACATTAAGTCTTTTTTCTCCATAACATTTTTTACTCTATGAATAACAGGCTTTGAGAAGTCTTCGGTTTGCTTGACACCTTCCCTGTAATGGTAGATGGTTGCTCCATTGAACTCCTTGTTTGGCAGCGCTGCTACGAGGAAGCAATATCTGCTGTTGCTTTTCAAGTTTTTAGCAGTTTCTGAGATCATGTTGGCTTTCTGTTTCATGTTTTCCAAGACCTTATCTGAGAAGAACCACTGGTCCTTGGATGGTGGAGTCACACTGGATGGAGTTTCTTTAAAGTAATTGACCATCTGGTCCATGTAGGAATCATGAGTTTCAATGGAGGTGAAGACAAAGCAAAGGGCATCTTCTACACCAAGAACATTTCTATCCAAGTCAGACTTCTCTGGGATCATCTTAATTCCCTTCATAATGTCTAAACAGGATGCAATGACATTGATCTCTCTGTCTAAATAATCGAGCCACTTGTCTAAGTTCATCTGGCTGAATGGAGACTTATCCTGCTCATCAAGGAAGCTTTGTAGGGATTCTTCTTCTTCCTCACCCTCCCGAATGAGGGGAATTTTCTCCTGCATGATCTGTTGGACTTTTTTCTTGTAGTCTTCAGTGAGATGTTGGAAACATTTCAGCTTTTTGTGCATCTGTGGAAAAGTCTTCACCAGACCTTTTTCCAGTGTCTCATTGCATCTCAGCTGAATTTCTCTGATACTTTTCAGAACATTATCGACTTTTCTGATCAAACCATCAGAAAGGTTTCCCTTTAGCTCAGCTGCAGCGGGATCCAGATTCTTCAGGGGAGTCAGCCAAGCTTTAACAGGAACTGATTTCTCTCCATTGTTTCCAAGAAGCTCTGGGAGCTTTCTGTAGGTATCTACCGCCTCCTCAAAGGTTGTAGGATTCTTCTCCAGAATGAAATCTCCAAAGAATTTGCAGGTGAAATTTCCAATAATTTTTTTATCTGCTTCTCTCAAATGTCTGTCCAGTTTTAGTTGAGGACACAATTTTGGGATCTTCTTTATTGAACTTCGCATGCTTGTCTCCATGCTGTGCACAGTGCTGCTGTCTAACTTCTCGCTGTCAAACACAAAGAAAGCATTGGCCCCATAAAGGATGCCTGTGACAACATGTGTTGCATTGCTGTTCCGGATGACCTCTTCTATTTGCAGTTTCTTGGCGTCCTGATGATTTAGTTCCAGTCGTTCATAAGCAGTTGTGGCTCTGTACTGATGTATAACTCTGCTCTGGTTCTTGAACTCCTTATCATCAAGCAAGTAGTTGGCAGCTCCTCCAACTTCAACCAGACCACTAAGAAAACTGACTATGAGAGACGCATCAGCCTTCAGCAGAGAAGCCTTTTCGTCAATGGAGTCTGAGACAGTAGTTTCACAGAAAGTGCCATTTTGAGTTTTTTTTATCTTGTACTTTTGAATAGTTTCTCTGTCCCATAGAGAAAAATCTGTATGAAATGAAATAAATGAGTTAATTTCCAAAAAATATTTCTTATATTTCTACTTTTATGAATGAGAAGTAAGTGAACAGATTTAGTTTGTTTAACGAAGTTGTGGCCAATACGGATTTATTCTCAGCAATATCTAGAATATTAAATAAAATCCACTCCTAAAGTGAAAAATCTCCACCAAAATGAAAATATATTGCAGTATAAGTTTTTGAACCTTCACTTTTCACTTTGGGACACTTCAATTAAAAAAAGGCAGTTATGGGAATAAAATAAACAACTTCATAATGCCTTTTTTTTGGTAAGAACTAACAAAGCAATTAATTTGTCCATTGTTACAAAATCATTACTAGCTCCTGTTTCTACCCTCCTTAGGTTGTGGTCAGACCATGGGATAAGGTGGCTTAAACCAATGCAGGGCTGCTGAGTGGCTGGGGAAGAGTAAAGTAGCAGTTATAAAATATATAGAGGAGGACTTGGATAGGTGTTCACAAATAAGCACATCTGTACAGTACGCACAGTTATTGGGACCACAGATAACCAAAGGTTTTATTTTAGTAGGCAGGGGTAAAGATTAGGGGTGGAACGGTTCACAAAATCCACGGTTCGGTTAACGGTTTCGTGGTCACGGTTTTCGGTTTGGTATATATATGTTGATTGTTAGCCTGACATGTTGGTCGTGTTGCTGTTAGCATAAACAAAACGTGTTGCATAATGCTTGCACACTGTTTTTATCCACAACTTTCCTACCCTGTGTTTCCTCTTGCCAGAATAACCTGCCTCAGACTCCCTAGCCACTGCTGCTGTAGATCTGCAAACCATTAGCCGTAGCTTTAATAAATGCTTTTAAGTTATCCCACTGTTATCAGAAGACATGTCTACAACAATTAAGTTCCTGTGTGCATGTGCAGAGTTTATGCTCCTTTGATCTAGAATTGATTATTTTAACAGTGTCTTCACATGTCTGCTAAAAAAAGATTAATCAAACCACTGCAGTTAAACCAAAATGCTGCTGCTTGAGTTGTCACTTGGAACAAAAAGAGCACATCACCCTGTTTTTAAAGTCCTTCCACTGGCTCTTTGTAGCTCATAGAATAGACTTTGAACTTCTTCTATTAGTTTATAAATCGCTGAATGCTTTTGCACCACAATACATTGATAATTAACTATCTTGGTAGCAACCTTCCATACCATTCAGGTCTTCTGGTTCTGTTCTGGTCTACTCTACATCCCCAGAACCAAACATGGAGAAGCAGCTTTCATTATGTATGCTCTATCAATAGGAACAAATTCCCAGAAACTCAAGCTCGAAATTCCTTAAGACAAGGCTGAAGAAGTTATTTGAAAAATTCTGTATTGAATTTGACCACCTAAAAAATTTATACTTTTGGATGATTTAAATGATTTTACTTCATATTTGTTTGTTTTTTTATGAAGTAAAGCACTTTTAATTTTCTCGCCGCTGAAATGTATACATTTTGATTTATTTACTTAGCTAATATGTCCCAATTAAACAAGGGTTAGGTCCTTTATAATAACAAACCAAAAGGAATCCTCCTTACATCTGAAATGTTGGTTAACTGAATATATAAACTGATTTATTCTCATCTTACCAGTTATTAGCTTATCTCTGTAAGCGTCATATAGCATCCCCAATGCGAAAGGTCTACCAAGGGCGGCCACCTCCATTTGATCTGAGGCCATGTCTTCAACCTGAAAGGACACATTCATGAATCAAAAGTGAAGATGTCATATACAAAAATAATAATAATAATAATAAAAAAAAAAAAAAAAAAAAAAAATATATATATATATATATATATATATGACAGAACATTTTGACAGAAAAGGAATTAAGCATTGTTTCTTTTATTACCTGAGGATAGTTTCTTTAGTTGGGCTTATTTAAGTCTTGACTTCTGTGATTTTCAGATTCCACAGCTGTCTTGTTTATATACATAGACGCTCTTCCCACTTACATACCTGTAACTCAGAGGTGGGATCAAGTTGAATACGTTGAAGGCATGCAGGTTCTAATATAGGTTGAATACCTGACACTAGACCATTCACTCCATGAGACTGTTATACAACATAAATTAAAGGTTTTTCTTAGGATCACTGTAATACCGATTGCTAAACAAGATGCATTCAGATTGTAGCCATTAGACTACACAACTCTTTTGGAATCAATTAAGAATTTTTTTTATTGAATTTGACTGCCTAAAGAATAGTAAAGTAGTCATCTTAGACCAACCAGAGACTGACAGTGGTGTACCTAGTGACAAGAAAAACAATGACACCTGGAATGTGAACTGACCTGTCAAAAGTACTAAAAGCAGCACATAGCAGGAAATGATAAGGATCAAGGCACATTCCACCTTCTAACAGACCTTGTAGGCAGTATATGTTTGGAGATATCCTCTCAAAATTTAACCTGCTGTAGACGTGACATACAGTAACACTGAAAACATAACCAGGACTGCATTTGAATGGTTACAATACCCGAAGTTTCCACAGTTCAAAAAGACACGATCGAATCCTTCTGTTTCATGATACGATTTTAAACTAATAAGAAATAATCAACACAAAATCTATATCTAAATGGGTATTGCTATTGCTGCTTATGATGATTGCTGTTGGGATGATAAAAAAGTTTTAGATGATTCCTCATCTTTGTTGCTCTGTCTATAGTGCATTGCAGAAGTATTGCTACACCAAGAACTTTGTTTATAAAATTAGAGAAATGAGTGGACATTGACACTCAGACAATAGTTATTGTGGAGTGTGTGTTGTGTACACAATAATGTGGTCTAAACCCATTAGTGCCACATGTTGTCAGGATCACAGCCCTGGTTGCTGATGTAATAACTCATTGCATTCACCAGCCATTCCCTCTCTATGTTCTAATTATAATTCATCTTATCAACCTGTTTGGTCTGCTTTATTTAGCCCAGGTATCGTGGCCAGATCATTATGTGTGTTTTGTACTTGTGTTAGTTGTTCATGTTTGTTTGGTTTAGAGTTTAGTTAAGTCCCTGGTTATGTCTTGACTCTTAGGGGCCTGTGTGTTGAGAGGGTGTTAGTGTTTGTCCCCTGTATCCTCCTCCTCTCCGTGGAGGCTTCAGGGTTTTAGCTC
Organism: Cyprinodon tularosa; assembly: GCF_016077235.1. Lineage (NCBI taxonomy): Eukaryota > Metazoa > Chordata > Actinopteri > Cyprinodontiformes > Cyprinodontidae > Cyprinodon > Cyprinodon tularosa. The sequence goes on from NW_024039540.1 coordinate 2,346,518, forward strand.
GGAGTGTGGGGGAGGCCAGTTTTAATTACCATAATCCTGGCTCCTTAGAGGAGTACTTTAAAGTTCTGCAGTTATCCTGGTACCATGTCTTGTCTCTGTACCTCTCAACCACTGAGCCTGCCTGTCTCCATCTGAGCGTGTCTGTCTGAGCCTGCTGCTGGACTCATAGAACTCTGAACCTGCCTGAATGCTCAGTGGATTCCTGGAACCTGTGATCTGTCTGTTCCTGTATGGTTTAGAACCCCTTGGTCAGGCTACGGACTCACTTAAATACTGGGTCCATCTGTCCATATGTGTTGTATTGTTAAAACTAAGAATGGTCTCCCTTATGAAAAGTAAGTAACTTTTATCAACAGGTAATGACCAGAAGCAAGGACCCTGCAACAAAATATAGGCTCATTGCTCTAAGCACTTGCTTGGAGACTCGGGGAGTCTTGTTAAGTCAGGTTTTTTTTTTCCACGTTATGGTATGATAATAGCCCAATCTAGTGATATTTTTGTTCAATTTGATTTCAATACTTTGCAATAAAAATACAAAATAAAAATACAAACAACTTTAAGTAAATTCAGTTTTGTGGCATCTCTGAGATCAAAATGTTCAAATTATTAGTGTATCTTTCTCTAATTGTTAAATCCAACAACTTAATCACCACTGGAATTCAATAGACCAAAATAGGAAAAATAATTAACTAGAGTAAATTCAGTAAAACGTTGTATTTTTAGTTGTGATTTAGTCCTAAGAACAGACTTAAAAGTGTTGATCACTTTTAAGTCATAAAAATTTATACCAAGGAAGGAAGCAGGAAAAGTTGGACTAGATCCGAAACTGTGCTGCGCTCAAGGCTATGATGGTGCCGGCGATATGGAAAGGAGAGTCAATGGTTGTGCTGCTAATTTTTGCAAAGAATCCCCAAGAGTTAAATACTTCCACTGTGTGAGTCTCCAATTAAACTTTTCATTATTAAAGTCATATGCTGTTCTAGAAGTAAAATGTAGGCTTAGGTAGGTATTTTCTTCAAGTATTCACAGAAGAAGCAGCAAAAGTATGAATCTTCAATGTCAGAGATTAACCAGGAGAGGCTTGCAGAACAACTATTGGCAAAGAATAAGATAAAACTAATGTGTGAGACTTGTTAGGTTGAGCGCAACACAAGCCTTGAAGACTGTCATAAACTTTATGAGGCTCTTCTCCATTGTCTTATTGTGATCTCAGAGAATGCAGATTCTGTGTGGCATGCCAAAGCAATAGTTGAAGCCTCTGAACCTCTGCCAACTTCATTGCTGCTTTGCAGTGTAATAGGTACTTCTTTGGAAATCCTCAGGATATCTTTAATGCATATGAAGAGGTCAAACCGGTAACAGACAATGTCCTTCAGCCAACATACAGGCTTCTGTTAAAACAACAAGTTCAGGAGTCTGGGCTGAAAAGGGTTTTGGCAAAGACCCAGAAACAAGAATTCCATGAAGAGAACAAACAGCAAACGCAACCTGATAAACACCAGTTTCAGAGTTGTGAGAATCTGACCTTCAACAGACAACAACAACTCAGGATTTTTCGAAAATACACCAGACAAGGCAGGCCTAGGTGTGCAAACTTCATCTATCACACCTACACAATTGTGAGCTCCTCCATCCTCCATAGCAGGAAGAGGGGTGGCTAATTTAGCACAGTACACCTTTTCACTGTAATATTCAACATCTTATAAAGAGTTTTGCAGCCATCGAGCCGCAGACAATTTACAAGTTAATTTACAAATTACAAGTTCTACAAGATTTCCTGATTGCAGGACAAGATTTGCCCTAGCTATCGGACTCCAAAACTCTTTGAAGAACCAGGATAAAATGCGTTATAATGAGGTTTTATTTCTATTATGTTCAATTAAGAATTTTAAATTGAACTTGACTGCCTATAGAACAGTAAAGTATTCGTCCCAGACTAATCAGAGGCTGAGATGGGTAGGTGTTAACACACAGGCACATACCCACAGCGCTTTAACTAAGGAATGTGAACTTACATGTCAAAAAGATAAGGATCGAGACACATTCCACTTTTCAACAGACCATGCAGAAAGTAGTCTTTTGGAGACATCTCAAAATTTCCATGCTTCAAAATGACACAACTGAATTACTCTGTTTACTGATGTGATTTTTAAAAATAGTAAGAAGTAATCAACTTACACACGCATCAATATTTAACTGGGCATTGCTGTTGCTGCTTATGATAAATGCTGTTGTGATGATAAAATGATTAAGATGATTCCTCATCTTTGTTGCTTTGTGTATAGTGCATTACAGAAGTATTGCTACACCCAGAACTTTTCAACACCTTGTCATGTTACAACCACAGTCTTAAAATGACAAATCAGATGAAGTCATTTTCTCCCCAAAATGTGATGAAAGATATCTTGAATTGTTATTTTTCCCTGGACACAATATAAATATATAAAACATCATTAAGGGCAGTCAAAATTTAGTAAATAATGTTTGTCTATTTTATCATAATTTCTGTAGTTCTATAATGAGTCTGTTTAATGAATTGTCTTCTCAATTCAGAGGGCCCTAAGCCTGTCTTTGCCTAGGGCCCCAAATTTCCTAAATATGCCCCTGCTTCGATTATCTCCTCCGGGTTTCATCTGTTGTGCCGAGAATTACCTACCCAGTCTCGGGAGGGCATCGCCCTAAAATAAGAAAACGGATTGAAATTAGGGTGGCCAGATGTCCGGCCTTAGGGCGGACAGTCCGGTTTTTCATTGCACTGTCCGGCGTCCGGCGCTGCACCCAGCCGGACGTGTATTTGTCCTCCTTTACCCCCAGATTCCACATAGTCCGTCAGCGCTCCGCCCCGCTCACGTACGGAGTACTTGTCTGTCATGTAAATCAATGAGAGCTGTTCCACATCCTCCGCTCGTCACCGCCCACGTACGTCTTCTCCATCCTTCACCGTCAAAATACGGAGCTGAGCTATTTTTTGCTCCCCTCCGGTCCGTCCAGATCAAGACCCGCTATCGGTCTCCGCCAGGTGACGTCAATTGTTTACCTCGGGCGCGGTGCATCGTGGGAAAACCACCATATTAGGCGTAAAGTCGAGATAAGCCACACGCGGCTGTTCTTTCGGCACAATTATTTACCAGAAATGACACGATCGTGTTGTGTGAGAGGCTGCCAGTCCCGGTGTCTTGCCAAGGTAGTTATCCCTGCGAAAATTTGTATCCCCTCGTCGGGAGCGCGCACGGAGTAGGAAGAACAACCCGAGTTAACTCCACTTCAATTCCAACGTGCCGAACTTGAAATTTGAAAGGTTTTACGTGCATGAAAGTTGAGCTTTACTGTTTTATTCTTTACTTCACATGTTATAGCAGAATATCGCCAGTGATATTGATCTAAAACTAATAATAAAACACAAACGTTGGCTTGAAAGCTGGTCGCTGACAGCAGTGTCTACTCCTCCCTCTGAAAGCAAACAGATCCTTGTTCTTTTCCACACGTTCATTAAAAAAATCTCTCATTGTTTCACAGTGTCCAAATGTTCTCATCCCATTGAAAACTGTTGTAAACCGTATACTTGCAATAAAAATGAAATAGAAAATGGAGTGCACGTGTAATCATTAAAGACCATATGCCAGAACTGGCAATATGGGATAAAATAAAACCTGCTGTAATCTGTTCCCCCTGTCTAAATCAGGCAAAAAAGGCCCCAGCTTTTTTTTAATTTTGGCTTATAAACATCTTTTATGATGACAACTAACCCCTGACACTTTGGAGTTGATTGACCTTTATTTCTTAAAGTTATAAGGGGGGAACAAATTTTAGCAGGCCACCTGCTATAATCTGTTCCCCCTGTATAAATCAGACAAAAAAGGTCCCAGCTTTTTCATTTTTGGCTATAAGTATCTTTTATGATGACAACTAACCCCTGAAACTTTGGAGTTGATTGACCTTTATTTCTTAAAGTTACAAGGGGGGGACAGATTATAGCAGACCACCTGCTATAATCTGTTCCCCCTGTCTAAATCAGACAAAAAAGGCCCCAGCTTTTTTTTTATTTTGGCTTATAAACATCTTTTATGATGACAACTAACCCCTGACACTTTGGAGTTGATTGACCTTTATTTCTTAAAGTTATAAGGGGGGAACAAATTATAGCAGGCCACCTGCTATAATCTGTTCCCCCTGTATAAATCAGACAAAAAAGGTCCCAGCTTTTTCATTTTTGGCTATAAGTATCTTTTATGATGACAACTAACCCCTGAAACTTTGGAGTTGATTGACCTTTATTTCTTAAAGTTACAAGGGGGGAACAGATTATAGCAGACCACCTGCTATAATCTGTTCCCCCTGTCTAAATCAGGCAAAAAAGGTCCCAGATTTGTCATTTTTGGCTTATAAGCATCTTTTATGATGCCAAAAATGAAAAAGCTGGGGCCTTTTTTGTCTGATTTAGACAGGGGGAACAGATTACAGCAGGTGGCCTGCTATAATTTGTTCCCTCCTTGTAACTTTAAGAAATAAAGGTCCATCACATCCAAAGTTTCAGGAATAAATTGTCATCATAAAAGATACTTATAAGCCAAAAATGAAAAAGCTGGGGCCTTTTTTGCCTGATTTAGACAGGGGGAACAGATTACAGCAGGTTTTATTTCATCCCATATTGCCAGTTCTGGCAAAATGGGATGAAATAAAATGGCTGATGTTAGAACACAAACTGTTTATTAAGGATAGTACAACATAGATAAATTGCAAGTTACTATAAACACAAATATAGATTTAAGTACCAAATTTCAACGAGGAAAAAATTATTTCCTTCTGCATATACAGTAGTTTTTAATGATTACACGTGCACTCCATTTTCTATTTCATTTTTATTACAAGTATATGGTTTACAACAGTTTTCAATGGGATGAGAACATTTGGACACTGTGAAACAATGAGAGATTTTTTTAATGAACGTGTGGAAAAGAACAAGGATCTGTTTGCTTTCAGAGGGAGGAGTAGACACTGCTGTCAGTGACCAGCTTTCAAGCAAACGTTTGTGTTTTATTATTAGTTTTAGATCAATATCACTGGCGATATTCTGCTATAACATGTGAAGTAAAGAATAAAACAGTAAAGCTCAACTTTCATGTACGTAAAACCTTTCAAATTTCAAGTTCTGCACGTTGGAATCGAAGCGGAGTTAACTCGGGTTGTTCTTCCTACTCCGTGCGCGCGCCCGACGAGGGGATACAAATTTTCGCAGGGATAACTACCTTGGCACGACACCGTAGCCTACGGTAATTTCACATTCTGCTTACTTTTTTCCATATAGTCAGAGAGACAAACTCAATCCTTTAGTCCTTCGTTTAGCTATACTGCGGTTGTTTACACTACGCCTTTACGCCAAAAATGGCGTCTTAGCAACAAATGTCACGTGACTGACGGAGACCGATTGCAATCGCAACAAACAGAAAAAAGAATGTAGAGAAGACCCGGTTTGTCAAATTAAATTATAGTAAAAACAGATCGGTATCTAGAAATTAGAGCATAGTTTGTATATATTCCCCAAAACTAAGAGCAATTAATTAAATAATTGGATGCAGACTATTGGTGCTTCAACAGACCAGGAAGAAGTTGTGAGATTCTAGAGTGAATCTCACAACTTTAAAAGAAAATTCTTATTGCAGGAATGGATGAAGAGATGATGAGTTTGGAAGCAGAGAATAAACAGAGTTCATACAAACTATGTATGATCCTAGTTATCCCTGTTACAAAAATCCACAACAGAAAGAAAATATTTGGGCAGAAACTGAGCATCTGCTGGATGATGATGGGGATTTTTTTAATATGTCAGATTAAATTAAGCGTTCACAGGTTTTATACAGGAATGAGGAGCTCTAATTTAATGCTCTTTTAATGCTATTAGAAATAATTTTAATGCCATCAACAAGTATCATGTACACAAGTTATTAGTTTACATGAAATAAGGAGCTGTAAGCACAGTTCCATGACTCAAGTATATATATTATATATATATATAGATATATAGATAGATAGATAGATAGATAGATAGATAGATAGATAGATATATATAGATAGATAGATAGATAGATAGATAGATAGATAGATAGATAGATAGATAGATAGATAGATAGATAGATAGATAGATAGATAGATAGATAGATAGATAGATAGATAGATAGATAGATAGATAGATAGAGAACATGGTGAAATCATCTTTACTCTCGACAGGCTGCAGCCATGTCATGAATTCCTCTTTTCCAGCCACTTTTTGCAGTTTGCATCGTCCTATTCTCTAGCTCTTTCTCGAGCTTCTTTTCCAAACAACTCCTTTATGATCAATTGCAGCAATTCTGCGCAAATTAATTGTGTTAAAAAATGGTCACTTTTTAAACACCACAATGTATTAAATAAATACAAATGCTGGGAACCAATTCTTTTTTACATTTCTTTAATATTTTGTTCTATTCAGCTACACAAGCATCCTCTTTAAACTACTAAGAATTGTGCTATATATGTGACTTTACCCGATTCTTATGTACACCTTAGTAATTTATTGATACGCCGCACAATGTCCTCCTTTTTGGTTCTATAGAAATGGCCACCCTAATTGAAATATGATCGAAAAGGGACATTTAAAACATGTTCTTAATGTTTTCACATTTCTTATACACTGATGCCTTAAAATTTATAGTTTTGGTGGACAGATAATTTCAAATTAATAGGATTTTACTTAGTGCTACAGTCAGTGTGCGATGAATAAATTCTCTACTCAGTTGATGCTAATTCTCCATTTTACTATCAACACTATTCTAGATCATTTCTGACACTTTATCTGTTAAACTTAGAACCTGGGATCTGCCGAAGATTCCCTCCTTATTTTCGCATTTATTTTCCTAGACTTATTAAATTTGTACCACAATCACAGAGAGCAGGTATGATTATGTGGATAAACTTGAATAATTGTAAACACATTATGTCTCAAACTAAGCAGGGGAGGGAGATCTTGGCAACTTAGAACCTGGAACCTGCGGAAGATTCCCTCCCCTCCTTATTTTCACATTCCCTCAAATTGTCTTTGCCGCTCAGCCGCGATGCTATTCAGAACAGAGCAGGCTGTGCGCTAATCATAAGCGCACACCCTGCCAAATGTTGATAGGACAATATTATTGTCATAACTGTTAAAATATAATAGAAATGTACACATTCAGTGATAAAATGTAACAGGAAATGATATGGGGGGATGGTCAGTTAAGAAGGGGATAATTTTTAACCTATTTTTTAAGAAGGGGGATTGCCATCCTTCCTCAATTCGAGTACTGGTAATACTGTAATTCGATACTGGTGAGAAGTCCATAGAATGTAGTTTTGAAGCCTTCAGCAGATGCAAAATGCTGCAGCCAGAGTTCTGATGAAAACTAAAAACAGAGATCATATCTCAAGAATCTTAGCTTCTCTTCAATGGCTTCCTGTTAAATCCAGAGAAGAATTAAAAATCCTCCTTCTCACATATAAAGCCTTAAATGGCCAAGCTCCATCTGATATCAGAGATCTGATTGTTCCTTATGTTCCTAACAGAGCACTTCACTCTCAATCTGCAGGTTTACTAGTGGTTCCTAGAATTTCTAAAAGTAGAATGGGAGGCAGATCTTTTAGTTATCAGGCTCCTCTCCTGTGGAACCTACTACTAGTTTTAGTCTGTGAGGCAGACACCCTGTCTACTTTTAAGGCTAGGCTTAAAACTTTCCTTTTTGATAAAGCTTATAGTTAGAGTGGCTCAGTTTATCCTGAGCTATCTCTATAGTTATGCTGCTATAGGATTAGACTGCTGGAGGACATGGGTATCCCTTTTTTTAATCATTCTGCTTCATTCTATCTCTATTCTCCCAGTCTGCAGAATTTGTTAGTTAAATCTATAACGTTAAGCTCTCTGCTTTTTCTCATAGTAGCTTCATATGGTCTGTTTCTGTTTGGCTGTGACTCCATCCTAGAGAGAAATACACTATATTGCCAAAAGTATTTGCTCACCCATCCAAATTATTGGAATCAGGTGTTCCAATCACTTCCATGGCCACAGGTGTATAAATTCAAGCACCTAGGCATGCAGACTGTTTTTACAAACATTTGTGAAAGAATGGGTCGCTCTCAGGAGCTTAGTGAATTCCAGCGTGGAACTGTGATAGGATGCCACCTGTGCAACAAATCCAGTCGTGAAATTTCCTCGCTCCTAAATATTCCACAGTCAACTGTCAGCTGTATTATAAGAAAATGGAAGTGTTTGGGAACGACAGCAACTCAGCCACGAAGTGGTAGGCCACGTAAACTGACGGAGCGGGGTCAGCGGATGCTGACGCGCATAGTGCGAAGAGGTCGCCAACTTTCTGCAGAGTCAATCACTACAGACCTCCAAACTTCATGTGGCCTTCAGATTAGCTCAAGAACAGTGCGCAGAGAGCTTCATGGAATGGGTTTCCATGGTCGAGCAGCTGCATCCAAGCCATACATCACCAAGTGCAATGCAAAGCGTCGGATGCGGTGGTGTAAAGCACGCCGCCACTGGACTCTAGAGCAGTGGAGACGCGTTCTCTGGAGTGACGAATCGCGCTTCTCCATCTGGCAATCTGATGGACGGGTCTGGGTTTGGCGGTTGCCAGGAGAACGGTACTTGTCTGACTGCATTGTGCCAAGTGTAAAGTTTGGTGGAGGGGGGATTATGGTGTGAGGTTGTTTTTCAGGAGCTGGGCTTGGCCCCTTAGTTCCAGTGAAAGGAACTCTGAATGCTTCAGCATACCAAGACATTTTGGACAATTCCATGCTCCCAACTTTGTGGGAACAGTTTGGAGCTGGCCCCTTCCTCTTCCAACATGACTGTGCACCAGTGCACAAAGCAAGGTCCATAAAGACATGGATGACAGAGTCTGGTGTGGATGAACTTGACTGGCCTGCACAGAGTCCTGACCTCAACCCGATAGAACACCTTTGGGATGAATTAGAGCGGAGACTGAGAGCCAGGCCTTCTCGTCCAACATCAGTGTGCGACCTCACAAATGCGCTTCTGGAAGAATGGTCAAAAATTCCCATAAACACACTCCTAAACCTTGTGGACAGCCTTCCCAGAAGAGTTGAAGCTGTTCTAGCTGCAAAGGGTGGACCGACGTCATATTGAACCCTATGGATTAGGAACGGGATGTCACTTAAGCTCATATGTGAGTCAAGGCAGGTGAGCAAATACTTTTGGCAATATAGTGTATCAGCTGTACTGCTGCCATCAACACCTTTGTTTATTGATGTTTGAGCTCTGCGTATTTCTAGTCCTGTTTCTCTAATTGTGACTATCTGGATGTGCTGGATGTTTCCTGAACCCTGTGGAGCTGGTTAAGAGTTGCCTTTATGTATCTCTGCTTCTGTCTCCTTGAACCCCATTCGGCCTCGCCAGATCGCCGCTCACACTAAGCCTGGTTTAGCTGCTAAAAGGCAGTTTTTTCCTCTCTACTGTCGCTACAAGCATGCTTAGTGTGAGGGATTGCCTTCAAGTCAATGAGTCGATGCAATCAACTGGTTTTCCGTAGATAGAAAACTTTGAATCAATCTCAGTGTATGATCTAGTTGAATTGTAAAGTGCCCTTGAGATGACATGTGTTGTGAATTGGCGCTATAGAAATAAAACAATTTGAATATAACCTGCTCACTGATTCGCCTACCTATACCTGCCTCTGCCTACTCATCTCTGCCAGAACGTCTCACTGTCTTCACATGTTATTTGCCTTTGCTTCACTAGCACATGTGTGCTCTGCAAGCTAGACTCTCCTGCTAAGGTAGCCTGTGCCTGCATACTCCAGTCCACCCTGTTTCCTTCTATACCGGATCCTGTGGGCCCTGCCAGGTAAACTGTCCGAGTTGAGGTTGCCTAAGTCCTGTTCCTCTGTGAGTCTCAGGTGCTTGCTTGCCCGTTCTGTGGGGTTTTCCGCTCCACAAGGCCTGTTGGTTCTGTCAACACCTACATATCCTGGTTCTCTGCTCATCCCTGCAAACCAGCAATTTCAAACATAATTCTTCTGCCAAGACTGTGGCTGTTTGCCTTTTTCATCTGCCATTATTCACCCCTACAATAAACCCTTTAAACATAACTCTGTGTCTGGCTGAATATCGGGTTCACCTGACAATAGTGTTCCTTCACCGAGTCCCTGTAAAATCCAGATTATAATTTCAGCTTCCTACATGTGAAGCCATTAACAATCAAACTCAATTATAAATCAGAGATCTGATTGTTCCAGATTAACCTAATGGAGGACTTTGCTGTCAGATTAGAGGTTTATTGGTGATTTGTAGAAAAGTGGATTCGGAGGCTGATGATTTAATTATCAAGCTCCTCTCCTGTGAAAACAGCCCCGACTTAACTGATGCAGACACCCCGTCTACTTTCTAGACCAGGCTTAAACCTTCCCTTTATGATAAAACTGATAGTTAGACTGGCTTAGATTATCATGAAGTATTTGTGTAGCTATGCTGCCATGGCTTAGGTTACTGGAGGACTAACTGACCAATTTTACAACTAATATACTAGTAATAATTTTGTAATTAAATGTAATGGTGTGATCAGATTTGCCATCTCTGTTACAAAAACGATTTTAAACAGCTATGCTGCCAGCAGACTAATCAGCCTATAATCGATCTGTGCATAGAAATGAGCATTCTGCATCACTGATGTCTGCACATTTTATAATGTGCAACAGCGCATTCTCCTTTCTCTTGTCAGAATGGTGATTTCTTCCTCTCATTCAGCACAGTTCACTGAAAAGTGCAACAATAAGTTTTTTTTTTCTTTCTTTTTCATCCGATTTTCAAGATTTCAAATGTGGAGCTTAGCTAATGTCCAAAATAAGAACAAAAGTATATGCAACTCAAAATCATCTCTGCAAAGCCAAAGCTTCTCTTTTTTATCTATTTATATCTCTCAGACAGCAGCAATACAATCTCACTGCAGTCAAGTTTATTTTGAGTTGAGTATGCAAGGTCTGAGGGTAATCAGCACAGCAGTGCTTGTATATCTAACATTCAACATAAAACTGAGTTCCCACTCTGCATTTTACGTGGATAAAATGATTAAATTGGACTTTTTTAGTGTAAATATAATTTATTTTGAGAATGTGTAACCCTCAGTGTTAAGGACACAGTTACCAATTGAAGACAAGAGACCCAATTGAAAGATAATTTTTTTCCATATTTTAGGTCATTATTTCAAGATGTGGTCACTGCAATTTTTCCCCTGGTTACGGACACTATTAAGGCCTCCTGAATGATTATAAAGTTTATTTATAAAAAAAAAAAGTCCTTAAATGTCCCCCACACTTATTCTATAATTTCAAAAGTAAAAATGATATAAGATCTAAAGTTTTTGCAGTTTCAAAGTCTGAGGTCCATCAATTCATGAAAGCATTGTGTCATGTGCAGAACAATAGGATCCAGTATTTAGGCAGACAGACATATTTTTCAAAACTTTTATTAGAAACGGATCTTTAGTGAACAGTAAGGGCATCTAACCACCAGATTCCACATCCTCTGTCAATACTCCACCCCGCTCACGTATGTTGTGCTGAGCACATGTGCAGTCATGTTAATCAATGATAACTGTTCCACATCCATGTACATCTTCTCCTTCCTTTAGCATCACAATATTTTTTACAGTATTTTTTTCTAGTTATTACACTGTCACAATTACAGTGTAACGAAATTCACTCTCTGCATTTAACCCATCTCCTTGGGGAGCAGTGGGCTCCCATTCGTGGCGCCCAGGGAGCAGTGTGGGGTTAAAGTCGCTGTTGTTTGTGATGCAGACAGCAGCTGCTGCAACTCCGACATCCTCATCAATGGAAAGGTTCTGTATCTCGGGCATTACTAAATCCCACTCGTGGCAACAGTAGCATCCACCTCTGTCTGCATTAATTCGCACTTGAAACAAGTGCACCATGATTTGTCGGCCACCCTGGATATCGCAGCTCCAGCTGAGGCTCCTGCGGCTCCGGCTTCAGCTTCCATCACTTCTCTGTCCACCCTCTCTCTTTCTGCCCGATCTAACTCCATTTGTCGAAGTTCATCGTCAGTGTACTCGGGTTCATAAAGATATCCCTTTGGCTCTAAGTGGAAGTCGATGTTTTCCTCGTCGCTCTCGTAGTCAGACATCTTCCCCAGTAGTAAACAATCGCGAATCAAACAGGTAGGCCCTTAACCTGACAACAGCCAGATGCATGTCTCGCTCCGCCCAGCTAGGAGCTAGGCGGAGCGAGACATGCATCTGGCTGTTGTCAGGTTAGTAGGCCCTAGCTGTCAGGTCATGGTGTCGCGCGCACTGATACGAACAGAGAGAAAATAGGACCAAGTGATAACGACTTGTGACTTTTTCCACTACAATGTTTTTGGGATGCAAAAATATCACTCTTTTGAACACATAATGTTTTGGGAAGAGAAACGTTTTATTTCGCTGGGTCTAGCAAACCTGCCGGACTACTTTCGGCTTGACCAAAGCTGGACGAGAACTCTGCTCACAGGATGCTGCCAGGGGTAAGTCAGTGTGATTGCATGACACTGGTGATGGGGATGCCATACAGATTCATGTCAAAAATCCCGAACTATCCCTTTAAGGGTCTTTATGGGGTTAAGGGTGCCAAGCAAGTTTTTTCTCCGCTCCGATCCGTAGGAAGCCGGCCAGCTCAAGATCCGCAATTGCATCACACTAATAAGGAAAAAGAACATCAAGAAGATCTGGTTTGTCAGAATAAAACATGGTAACCAAATGTCAGTAACTACAATTCAGAGTATAATTCGTATATATAGCAACAAGCTTTGTCATCTTGATCGAAATATTGATTTTATACAGAAAGGCTTAAAGGTTTCATCAAATCCAGTCACAACAACTTCCAAGAGTGGTATCTTTGCTGTCACTATATGAACAAAGGAGAGTGCCACCCAATGCTCACGATTGTTGACCACAAATTTGAAAACATTGTCATGAGAAAAATTGGATTTGCTGATAGAATGGTGCCAGTTAACTCACACTTACAGAGATGTAGTTATTTAATAACTCAAATTTATAAAAAAAAATGTCAATGTTTGATTTTGTTGATAAATGTAAAGGCAATATATAACTTAGAGATTTTTAACTAGATGTATTAAAATTTACAAGAGAGTAACTGAGCATACATTTACTTAGAGATAAAAAAAATATATGATCTGACTTTTGATAAAAAATATTTTTATGCAACTGAGCTTCTGATGTGTCGTATAGATGTACAATAACGCAATAGAAAATATCAGCTTATGAACAAAGGCCATCTTTATGTCTCTTTCATGATAAATATCTTGGTTAAATAATTAATATGATTACTGAATGTCCTATAACCCATTATGTTTAGTAACAGTCAGAGATAAACTCGCCTGACTTCCTGTAAATGAGGATGGGAGGGGCTGAGTGCTTCCTGGTTCTCATGTTTACCTGAAGCAGGTAAAGAAGAAGACACAAGCTCAGGTTTTATTTGGTCTCTGAAGAACAGGTGGATTAAAACAGTCTGAAATTAAAGGTAAACTCATATATTGTAACTTTACTTTTAGTGAGTTTTTCTCTCTGTGAGGAGAGAGAGACGTGAACTCTGACTGGTTATCTGCTCACAGAGAGGGTTACTTTGTCTCTGGGTCTGCCGCTCTGTTTGGCATCAACACCAATAAATGTGTTGATGATGATTGGATCTATGGAGGAACAAAGCTTCTCTGATATCTGTTAAAACAAAGGTTGCTGTGGTGGTTTCTTTTATAACATTTGCTCTCACTGTGAACTTCTTGTTATCGGAACAGACCTATTTGTTCTGGTTCTTCAGCCCTCACTGCAGAACTTAAGGTCAGAGGTCACGATTCAACAATGATGTTGTTAACTGAGTGTCTCCGTTTCCCTTTCAGAAAGGTTTCAAACTAGAAAAGACAGAGGAACATTTATTGGAAAACAGGAGAGCAGAGCAGCACCTCCAGCTCCCAGCTGTGTTTCTATAAATAGTGACAAAGACCAAAGATCATCTCCATTCCATTCTTCAGTGATGATCCTGGACAAGCAGATCTAAGGTCAGTCAGCTATCAATAACTGCTGGAATTAGAGCTGGATGACAAAACCTAGATCACCATATATTTATCAAATTTGACGGATATGTTACAATTCTGATATTGACATGGGAAAGCCTAAAAAAAAAATAACTAACACATTTATTTATATTTGGAGCTACAAGCTTAACCAATAAAATGGACATTTCAATTTCATCAGGGGACCATCGATCCCTTCTCTCAACTTCTCTCATTATCAGTTCGTATGAAATCGTACGAAAAGTTATGCACACTATTTTGTACGTTTTGGACGTTTTTCCTCAAAAAACCAGATTAGTGCGCATGCGCAGGCAGACAGACAAAAAAAGCAGATCCGCGGACGGACGTAAAACTGGGAAAAACAGTGCAATAATCACTTCTTCATGTCTCTAACTACGTTGCTTGCTGTTTTATAGGGTCAGGGTTAATTGTATGTCAAATTCTATGTTCTTGAATGGTGCGTAAAATGTGCATGCGCATACGACAAAAAAAACGTCCAAAACGTACGAAATTAGGGTGCATAACTTTTTGTACGATTTCATACGAACTCATAATGAGAATACACTGCTCCTCTTGTTTCCGTCCATGGGTTCTTTCCTCTTGCAGTTTGCCTCTCACTTCATCTTAGCTTTTCCTCATGCTGAAGATGACAAACACAACTCAACCAGATCAGTATAATACATTAGCAAAACAATTCCTAATTAGCTCTGATATATATAGACTAAAAATTATTAGTCAATTATAAAACATCAATCATCAGATAAACCCTTATTGAAAATTTACAAGCTTTTCTGTTTAAAGGATGGTAGGCCTATTAAGATTTCTCAACTTCTCTCTCTACCTGCAAATCATGGTGACAACTTTTGCTGCCACAGGTCCTCCAAAATAGGGACATTTGGATCTGAAACACTGGGAACTGACTGGTTCTGGTTTCTCTCTTAGACTGACTGAAGTCCAGAAGATGGAAGACTGGGATCTAAAGGACGACAGAGCAGAAACTTCGAGATCCACGGGTCCGTCTATGAGGAGCGACAGGTCCAAAGAAAACATTTTAGACTTCAGTGCAGAATCTGGACCCTCAGATCCAAGGTAAAGAACCAGTCTCTAACTGATTGATGTGACTCTGCAGAGATAGAACCTCTATAATCTAAAATGGTTGATCTTAAGTGTCTCTCTGGTTTGGACTTTGTTCTGGTGCTCTCTTATCAACATCCAACCGAACAATAAAAGGTCCAAAGTCATTTTCTCTCCTTCCTGCTTGATAAATCCCAGAAGTTGTTCAGTTCTGAATCTAAATCAGCAATGATAAGAAGGGTGTTCCCGTCCGGTCAGTATGACACACAGTGGCCTTTCACCAGGCATCAGTATTTGGATAGCTGGGAGTTAGAATGTGTTGGTAGAGTAAATGCCCCATTTGCCAAGGCTATTTTCCCTGATCAAATTGTCTTGGGCTTGGTTCCTGTTGTAGCTCCATTAGCTAAATCCTTCCTGTTCTTTCCACCCTCATACCTGTCAGATTCAAGGTTGTGTCAGAGCTGAGCTGCTGGAAGATAGAACACAGCAGTGATGGTAGAGACACACTAAAAGCTAATTAGCAGTTCCCAGTTTGAACTGGTTTCAGTGGTAAAGACTGACTGTGCTCCAGCTCACAGGCTGAACTCCTCCTCCTTCCACAGTCAATCTCATCTAGAATGAGCTTAATCTGCAAGTTAATAGGATGATCTCAGAACAAGGCTGGAATGATATATCAGGTTAGAGATCTATATATAACAGCTGTTGAGTTAAATCAGTTCCTTCTAACTGGGGAGCCCCATATTCCAGTTTGGATCAAGAATAGAAAGAAAATAGAAAGCAAAGAAACGGTCCTCACCAAGCTGTCCTCTGTTTGTGGTTGACTTTCCTGACCATCTTCAGCTTCAGTAGGACAGCCCCACACTGTTGGTAGTTAACCATTTTAGTGATGAAGAAATGTTTTCACAGAGAGAGGAAGAGCACACCCCAGTGTGGAGAGAAATCCAGAACCGGAGCTGGACCGCTGACAGCCAGTCAGAGCAGTTATGCAGCAGGTAAGACTGAACATCTCAAATCAGAGCTTCCTTCTACCCACTCTGTTGAACAAATTCCATTTCTTTAGTTGGATTTTAAGATTTAAGTTTTTTTGAAGTCTTTCTGGGATCAATTATTCCAACCAAGTCTCTTTTTTTAGAAAATCTATTGGGTTTTCTAAATTGGTTTTGTTTCAGCCCTTTGAACTGAATCAATTAAAACTGGACAGCTCCTTAAGTCGAGGTCTGTACAATGAAGCAGGATTAGTGGATTAGTGTGACGACTTCTGGTTTTTCCCTGACTTTCTGGTGCCACAAGACTGGATTCATTCTTAGTTATGCTGGTTACCATGGTAACGTTCTCTGAACAGTAGACCTCATGAAGAATATTTTAAGGGCCTAACATTTTACTAATTAAAAGTAAATATTGATCATCATCAGTGTTGGTAGGGACAACACTATCCTCTGGATTTTATGGTTTTAAAAATGTTAGCTATGATCCCAAAGAAAGATAAGAGGGAAACATAAAAATTTAAAAATAATATCACACTTTTATTTGACATGTATTGTACTTTATAATTTGAGTTCTCGGTTATTATTATTGTTGTTTTTGTTCGTACTAATATTGGACTGACTTCCTCTGTTGAGCTGTTTTATGCATGTGGTGACTAAAGAGTGTGTACGTCAGCTGTATGATAATTATCTTATTTTTATGACAATTATGCCCTCTGTGCGAAATGCGATATTTTGACCATTCCGTTAATGCCAAGTTGTAGTCGGATGTCATCAGCATGTCAGAACTTTGAGTCTGAGTTTTTTGTGAACCCTTAATGCATCATTATCAGGATTCGGAAAAAAAACAACACCACTGGCTGAAAATTCCAGCTAGGCGTGGTTTTCCAAATGTGACTGCTGTGTCACGTTTATGCTTTTATCTCAAAACCAAAGCCATGATTGAAATAGTCTGCTGCGCCTGCCCCATGAGTGAGGAAAAGAAATAAAGAGAAGAAGAATAAGCATAGCTGGTCTGGAAGAAGAAGTGGTGAAAATGAGTGAACAAACAGAAGTAGGAGAGGAAAGAAAGGTTCAGAAGATGGCAGGGCCAAGGCAGAGTAAGCAGCACCACCAACAGAGCTATCAAAGTTTTCTGTCGGTGCTGAAGCACAGAGCTGGTAGCAGAACTAATAAGATAAAACAAACCCACAAACGCCAACAAAAAACACAGTAATTAAAAAAATCTAAACTGCAAAACAAAAATCCATATTATTCTCATTTAACTGTCTCAGCCTGTCAAAAGCGAGCTACCTCCGAAGTTTAATATATGTGTGTGTAAGCATTCAGACGTGAAGGAAGAGACCTTTTAATGATAACACCTAATGTTTAAGATGGTTTGGTTCCAATTTCATCTTCCAATCTTTATTTTCAGTCATATTTTATTCTGTGTTTCAGCAGATTTTGGTCTGCAGGAGGTTCTAGAGGAACATAAGATCAGTCTAAAGAGAAGATGTGAATGTGTGGCTGAAGGAAGTGATGCAAGAAGTAGAACCCTATTCAACAATATTTACACCGATCTCTACATCATAGAGGGGCAGAGTGAAGAGGTTAATACCCAACATGAGGTGAAGAAGCTGGAGACAGCTTCCAAGATCCAGAACCTCCATGGTTCTCCAATAAGGTGCCATGACATCTTCAAAGCCTTTCCTGATCAACATGCAGCCATCAGAGTGGTTTTGACCAACGGCGTTGCTGGTGTTGGTAAAACCTTCTCAGTGCAGAAGTTCACTCTGGACTGGGCAGAGGGCTTGGAGAACCAAGATGTCAGTGCTGTGGTTCTGTTTTCTTTCAGGGAACTGAACCTGATCAGAGATCAGCAGCACAGTCTTCTCACGCTGCTCCATGTTTTCCATCCAAACCTCCAGAAGCTCCCAGCAGAGAAGCTGGCTGTCTGGAAGCTTCTCTTCATCTTTGATGGCCTGGATGAAAGCAGACCTTTTCTGGACTTCAGCAACAGTCGGCTTGTTTCTGACATCACACAGAAGTCATCAATCAACGTTCTGCTGATTAACCTAATCAAGGGGAACCTGCTCCCCTCTGCTCTTGTCTGGATAACTTCCCGACCTGCAGCAGCCAATCAGATCCCTCCGTCCTGTGTTTCCAGGGTAACAGAAGTACGAGGCTTCACTGACGTCCAGAAGGAGAAGTACTTCAGGATAAGGTTCAGGAATGAAGAGGAGAAGGCCAGCAGGATTATTTCCCACATCAAGACCTCCAAGAGCCTCTTCATCATGTGTGGGATCCCAGTGTCCTGCTGGATCACTGCCACAGTTCTGGAGAACTTGTTGACCACAGAGCAGAGAGGAGAGCTGCCCAAGACCATGACTGACATGTACTCACATTTCCTGCTGGTGCAGACTAAGCGGAAGAGGAACAAGTACCATGAAGGGCATGAGACAAATCCACAGGAGCTAATAGAGGCTGACAGGGAAGTTCTTCTAAAGCTGGGGAGGCTGGCCTTGGAACACCTGGAGAAAGGAAACATCATGTTCTACCAAGAAGACCTGGAGCAGTGTGGTGTGGATGTCACAGAGGCCTCAGTCTTCTCGGGGGTTTGTACAGAGATCTTCAAAAGAGAGCGCGTGATCTTCCAGAAATCTGTCTACTGCTTTATCCACCTGAGCATCCAGGAGTTTCTGGCTGCAGTCTACATGCTCCACTGTTTGATAGGCAGGAACACAGAAGGGGAGGAGAACCTTCAGGTAGTTGAGGAGAAGAATGAGGCCAGTTATGAAGATGACAGTGATGAAGAAGAACATCCCTCTGATATCTTAAAGCATCGTTTTTCCTCTCTACCTCATATTCTGCACAAAGTCATGAAAACATCCCTCGGGAGTCCAAATGGCCACCTGGACCTGTTTGCTCGCTTCCTTCATGGTCTCTTTGTGAAGTCCAGCCACAGCCTCTTAGGAGGGCTGCTGGGTAAGATAGAGAACAGTCCAGGGACCATCAAAAAAGCCATCAGCAATCTGAAGGAGATGAGCACTCGTAGAATCTCTCCTGATAGAAGCATCAACATCTTCCATTGTCTGATGGAGATGAAAGATCTTTCAGTTTATCAAGAGATCCAAGAGTTCCTGAAATTAGGAAACAGATCAGAGAAGGAGCTCACAGGGATTCAGTGCTCAGCTCTGGCCTACATGCTGCAGATGTCAGAGGAAATTCTGGAGGAGTTAGATCTGCAGAAGTACAAAACATCAGAGAATGGACGACATAGACTGGTCCCAGCTGTGAGGAACTGCAGAAAAGCTCGGTGAGTCCAGATGTCCTCATGGTGTGATGCTGATTCACATCTATTGTCCTCCTGGTTGTTTTTCATTGTTCTAGTTGCTTCTGGATGTTTTTGCTCTTTTTTTATTTTTTATTTATCCTTTATTTAACCAGGTAATACCCATTGAGATTAAAAATCTCTTTAACTTCTTCCTTCATCCCTGGGCCGATTAAGCTATTCAAACATCCAAATACTCAGCTTCTTAAGGACAGCTCTGCCAGAGGTTTTGGTATTTAGAAATTTGGATAATTTTTCCAAATATTTTGCTTTTCATAATTTCTCACCTTCCACTGACATGAAAAGCAGACCTTCAGAATGTTGAAAATCTCTGTTCTCCACAAAGATCCTATCAGCCAGAGACATTAAAACCTTTAAAATTTGGATTCCCAGAAATACAACACTACTAGAACTCCCACTGGCAGTCAATATGATGAGTGACACTTTGCCCATGGGAATGCAAGAGCTTTGACAATAAATTAAATTATTATTTCCCCTCGAAAACAATAAATAGCACCTTTTCACATTTGAGACAAACATAATTTCAGTTTTTTTTTTGTGTGTGCAGGGCTGACACTGATTCTTTTACCTCACCAAAGCTCACCTCACAAAATTCTCTGGCGAAGTTGTTGGTAACCTGAGGCTCTCTGTTTTGCCTGTTCAAGTATAAAGTCCCTTTGTATGATGGTGACATTCAAAAAGCTCCTTAACAAAACCAATTTGTTTTTAGCAGCTATTTCCAGGAGATTGTAAAATACAGCCACAGGCCGCCTTCGCTTTAGCGCTTTCAAAGAATACTTACTAATCCTCTGATCAAACACATCCATGCTAACCTTTGTGTGATTGTAGTAGACCACAGGCTCTGGTTTTGCTTTTGGGTGCTGAATGTACGTACTGGCTGAGTTGTGGGTAGCGCCAAGAATGCATGCATTATTTTTGCACTTTGAATTAATATACCATAAGTGTCATGGCATTGTTTTTTTTTTTTTAGCAAATTAGTGCTGTAGGCCGCCTTTTTTTCTTTGACACAGGGAACTATAATGCTCTTATTCATTGTGCCAACAAGACTTTTCTTCTTGGTCTGCAGTTTTTGGTAAAAGGTAAATGGCATGTACTTTTTTTCAAGTCAGGTAACTTGACCAAAGCGCTTCACACTACATTCATTCACCCATTCACGCACACACTCACACACTGATGGTGGTGAGCTACATTGTAGTCATAGCTGCCCTGGGGCTCACTGACAGAATCAGGGCTGCCGTACACTGGCGCCACCGGGCCTTCTGACCACCATCAGTAGACAATGCAGGTGAAGTGTCTTGCCCAAGGACACAACAACAATGAAAGTCAGAGCAGGGGCTTGAACCCGTCAATCCTTCGATCTCAGGGCAAACTCCTACATCCAACGCCACCGTCAGTTTCAAGTGTGTCAGAGAAAAGAAAAGTTATCGGATGTTACGTTTCTCCTCTTTCTACATAGCTACAGAGATAATTGATACTATACTACCATACCTTTAATTAAAAAATATTTTCAAAATCAATTAATCATTTGTCCATTGAAGCATAAAATGATTGTCAGCTCCTCCTTGCCCCCATCCACCTCGCACTCAAAGTGATGGACAGTCATTGACTTTTCGTCAAGGCTGAAAAAAGTGAATTTCATAAATTCTCCATCACCTTTCTGTGTTAAATTTTTTAGTTGACAGAATCAGTCAGACCTCAAAAAGATAGGGCTGTACTGGAATCAATTTCAGAATTGTGTAAGCAGCAACAAAGATTTCTTGGCTTCGCTAGTTTATACCAATGTTTCATCAAGAACTACAGCCAATTAGTCTCCCAATTATCTGCCTTAACATCCACTAAACTGCAGTTTACTTGGATCACTTAAGCAACATCAGAATTCACAGCTTTAAAAGAGAAGTTTGCCCCAAGCCTCCATTTTGATCCGGTCTGATCCCTCCAAACAGTTTCTGATGGGGATTGATGCTTGAAACTTACACCATTGGGATTTTTACTGGCAGATTGTCCTCTGCAGAAAGAAAATCTGATGTCTGAGATTATGAAATTTCTGCAAAAAAGCAGCCTCTTCATTAGTGGCTTCAGTTCCTTTGAACATCTAATGCTACAGCTCCATTAGATGCTGCAGAGAAAACTGAACTTTCCTTCACATACTGGTAGATCTGCAGCATCTGACTGCAGCTGAAGGTCCAAGGTTTTCTTAGGAAGGAGAGTCTGATGACTGTTTAGTGTCAGGAGGTCATCTGGATGTTGGGGGGTGGATCCAAATGATTCTGCTTTGATATCAATTAGATAAACAGATCCTGCCATGGACATCTGAATAGATTATTCACTTCTTTTGTTTCACTGGATGGGTTTCAGAATGTGGCATTATCAAATA
Source organism: Cyprinodon tularosa (assembly GCF_016077235.1). Taxonomy (NCBI): domain Eukaryota; kingdom Metazoa; phylum Chordata; class Actinopteri; order Cyprinodontiformes; family Cyprinodontidae; genus Cyprinodon; species Cyprinodon tularosa. The sequence goes on from NW_024039540.1 coordinate 2,368,395, forward strand.
ATTTCCTGCAAGGATTTATTTTCCTCGGTCCAAAGTGGATCCTGCCTTTCAGCCATTGGCTTTTAGAGAGAGTGGAGCCATGACCCTAAAGAAGCTGAACCTTAGATACAAAATAGGTAAATAGAAAATATTTGATGCTGCTTAGTTTATTTTTGATCATCACCATCCGAAATGCTCTAACTGTTTGGATATTAGCTCCGTGGATTAAATCCATTCCTTCCTTTTCTATAAAATTAATGTTGGTATTGACGAAGATCTTCTGTGGATCCATATTGTTTCTGCAGCAGACAGCAGTATGAACTTAGCATGAAGAAATAGGGAGGTTTGCTAAGAGGCAGCCAAAATGGCTGCTGTTAAAACCTTCAGTGTTGTTCTGTGAATATGAAGCCTGAGCTGTTTAAACCTGTTGCTGAGGTTCTCTGTTTGTGTCCATCACTGTGGTTCAATGGAGCTTCTGACCAAAGCAGAAACACACCTGGCCTGCAGCTGAACCAGGACCTGAAGAGACTGAAGAGATTATGTGATGTAAAACACAGGACATTGATGTGGATAGCAGACCTTCATGAGATGATGACATCATTGTTTGCTCGTCATGTTTTAGTCTGTGTTTATCATCCAGATTGTCTGATTACATTAGAAGTGTCTTTATTTCCCCTCTAATCACAGACTTGGTGGCTGTAAACTCTATGAGGCTGAATGTGAAGTTGTGGCCTCAGCTCTGAAGTCCAACCTTCATTTGACTGAAGTGGAAATACAAAAGATCCACGGAGGTGTATCCTTTGGAGACTCTGAAATTAAGTATCTGTGTGAGATACTGGAGAATCCAATTTGCAAAGTGAAGAGTCTGCAGTGAGTTTATGTTTTTTCAAACCAAATCATTCACTGATACTTAAATACACTGTGTGCAGAATTATTAGGCAAGTTGTATTTTTGAGGATTATTTTTATTATAGGGCCACAATTGTGTTCTCAACCAACCCAAAAGACTCCTTAATTTCAAAGTTTCCTATTTTTGGAAGTTGATGTGTTTTCTTTAGATTTGGCCAATTGCCAATTGTTAGGCAACGTAATAAAAAAACAAATATATACCCATCTCACTTTTTTATTTTCACCAGGTAAAACAAAATATAACAACTCAAAATTCAGAAATAAACATTTGAGACATTCAAAAACAAAAAATCAAACAAATCAGTGAACAATATAGCCACCTTTCTTCACCGCGTATAGAGCCAAAAACCCTGAGGACTCAGGAGGGGAGGAACAGTGGACGATTAGGAGACAAGACAAACATAAAAACACTCTTTCTACTGGCTGCCAGGATCCAAAACATGAACCATGAAATAAACAGAACGGACAGACTAGCAGAAAAACAAATAATGATCTGGCCCCGAATGCTCAGGCTGAACAGAATATAAACCAAAGGAAACAGGTGAGAGGAATAAATGATAATTGAGGCAGGGAGGGAAAAATACAGGTGAAAGAAATAACCAATTAAGGGAGAACAAACAGGCCAGATCATGACAATATAGGGTGTTGATGTCATTAGGCCACACCTCTTCTCATTACAGAGATGCACACCACCTGATTTACTTAATTGGTAGTTGGCTTTCAAGCCTATACAGCTTGGAGTAGGGCAACATGTATGAAAAGGATGATGTGGTTGAAATCCTAATTTGCCTAATAGTTCTACACGCAGTGTACTTATTTTATATATTTTCTCTGACGTTTTACCTTGAAAATGAATGTTTTTCCTGTTTTAGATGTTCTTAAGTTCAAACTTCGTTTCCAAATTGTTCAAACTTTGAAACGTTTTAAGTATTGATTTTAAGTGTTGATGTAGAGGTTTGGGAAAGATTCAGATAATGAGACAAGCTATGATTGTTTTATTCCTTTTTTCTGAATCACATCTTCACATTAAGAATTACATTTTATACCTCTAGGGTAGAACCAGAACCATAAATACCTTAAGATAACTAGAATAAAATAAAATGATCTAAAATATAATGTTTAAGAAGAAAAGACAAAGACATAAAATCTTTGTCTTGAAGTTAGACCGGGTCCAACACAACAGCTCCTTCCGATCCGATGCACCCACTTCAGTGCATCGGATCTGGAATCTGTTTTCCAGGATGACTCTAAAAGTTCTGTAGGTTAACTTCTGTTCCTAATCATCTCTCCTTGATCCAGAGCTTTTTTTTTTTTTTTTTTATAACAAACAAGCTGTCTGGCTAGTTTTGTTAATCCATCACCTCTGTTTCTGAAGACTCAGAGTGAGGGGGGAGTGGTGGGTTTAGGGGCATTCAGTAAAACTGAGCTTCTGTTTTAGTTGCTTGAGTTGTTCTGGTTCTGGATTGTGTTGCATCTCTGCGCTTTGTCTAACACAGATTTCTCCTAGAGGAGTCTAAGAAACACACTTGATCTGGACCTTCACAGGTCATCAGAACATGTTCTGGTTCTGCTTGGTTCAACTCTTTCATCAATCTAACACATTTTTTACACATTGGTTATTTATTCTTTCATAATTAAGTTTTAATCTGCACCCATTGAATTCAACTAAAATATTTTATTCTTTATTCAGATTGTTTGACTGCCAATTCTCAGAGAGCAGTTGGGCTTCTCTGGGGTCAGCTCTGAAGTCTAATCCATCCCCCCTGACAGAGCTGGACCTGAGAGGAATCAACCTGGACCCTGGAATAAAGGAGCTGAGTGAATTTCTCCAGTCTCCTCTCTGCAAACTACAGACGTTGAGGTGAGATATAGTATATTTGTTTATTCTAATAACAATAAACTGCAAATATCAGTGTGAAGGTTAGTCATACTCAAGACCTAGACCTCTCAAGAGCTGAAGCTTACTTAGAGCTGGAGCAAGACCCGGGGCTTAAAATGGTGCTTTCAATGAACGGGGTCAGTTTTACATACAAGGAATGAGCTCGGAACCAACTTATAGCCAAGGTGTGTGTCAGAAATGCATTCAAATGTTGATGAAAGTCCACCAGAAATAGAAGCAGCAAATGAAGATGACAGTAAAACAAACAAGGCAAACCAAGATGGAAGTTCTAACAACACAGATGCTCCTTGCTCTAAAAGCATTTAGCATCCTAAGTCAACGTTGCTGCACAAACATTTACAGAGAGGGCTCCTCATGTAGTGTGGTGAACTTCACCCTTTCTGCCTAACGGACTATGCGGTAGTCAAACTTTAGATAGACACAACAAAAAGGTGGTGCTAATGTATCACTGGTTTCTGGCTCTAGGAGCTGGAGCTTTCTGCAATCAAAAATGAAAATCCAAAGACAGGTACATTAGGGTAATGGGAAAAAACTCACTAATGAGGAGGCAGAGTGGCATAATCTATTGGAACAGGCATAGACTGTGCTAACCTCCACAAAACACAGACAAATTCAGTTTAATTTACTTGACTGGCCATATTACACTCCTTAAAGGCTGCATAGAATTGACAGTAAAATTTTCTCTAGATGTCAGAGATGTAAAGTGGCTGATGGGGATCTTATACACATGGTATGGAGTTGCCCGATGATAAAAAAGACCTTTGGAAATGTGTCATTATGACAACTTCAATGGTAATAGGAATGCAAATTGAACAAGACCCAAAGCTATGGATTCTCGGGGACACAGGCCCTATTATACTGCAGTGAAGAAATGTATCCTGGTTAACTGGAAATCTGAAAATTCCCCATAAGTTAGACACTGGATCAATGAGCTTGTGTCTTACTGCACACCCCAAAAGATACTATATAATGTTAGAGGAAAACATACCTCTTTGAAAAAAATCTGGGGCCCCTTCATAGAGATTCTCCCCTCTCTGGACCCAGCTGTCGATGGTGGAGTAAGCCTTTTTGGACCAGCTTCAAAATAGCCCTTTCTAGGTTCTTCTTATATAACTTCTTCACTTATATACCTTGATAGAAGTAGTGAAGTTTGTTATGTTTGGTTTCGTTGATTTCTTTTGGTGTTAAAAATCAAAATTCATCTTCCTTGTATGGTATGTCTTTAAGACTATATATCAATAAGTTTGTTTTATAAAATGTAATTTTCAGTATAACTCTAAATGCTTGCTATTCCCCATAGATATCTTGCAAAAGCTTCTGTTAATTAAAAAATGCAAAGATAGCAGCAGCAGCAGTCAAGTGGAAAAGTCCCTTCAGTGAGCTACTAAAGTATCAATAGGCTTTTTGAGCAGGATTATGACTCTCAAAATGAGGACAGAGAAGCTCTGTCATTTCGTGAATGTTTGTGAATATATTTATAGAGCAAACAGAAAAAATACAACCAATATTTATATTACATAGGACAGAAATATAGCATACTTTATTAATCTTACACTGAAGAAATGCAACTCTGCATTTAACCCCCTTTAACTCCCCTTTGCGGAGCAGTGGGCTGCCACTGTGTGGCCCCCGGGAGCAGCGTTGTTCTGGTTCTGCTTGCTTCAACTCTTTCAATGAGTTTTACTAGATCCAATATTAGACATCACTTCATTATGTTTCTGGGATTTTTAAATTAAGTCAAATTCCTTCTTTTACATTTTGATTATTTGTTTGTTTATATTTTGTTTTTCATCCGTGTTCTGTTAAATGCACCTAAAATATTATATTTTTAATTAAGATTAAGGTTCTGCAGTTTATCAGAGATCAACTGGTCTTCTCTGGCTGCAGCTCTGCAGTCTAATCCATCCAATCTGACAGAACTGGACCTAAACGGAACCAACCTGAACATTGAACTAAAAGAGCTCAGTGGGTTTCTCCAGTCTTCCCTCTGCAAACTACAGATATTGAAGTAAGATTTGGTCTATTTCTATAAGATTCTGATCCAATAAAGTCCATCTACCCTTACAGTTTCATCTAAGATATATTGTACATTTCAGAGGAATTGTGAAGCAATATGGCTTTAATTCCCCACCTGATTATCTTGTCTCTGGTTTCCTCTGCCTCCAAAATGTGTGTGGATGAATCAGAGGTAGGGCTGTGGGATATTAGTTATTGTGGGATATTAGTTATTAATTTGATTTTTGTTGTATCCTGACCTGATAATGTTGCTCTTCTGTGCTGGGCCATATTTTTGGCCTGTAGCTGCTTTATTTCCCCTGATGTAGAATTGGTCCCAGGACCTTAACAGAATATCCAATATCCCTCTTTTAGTACCGGGGGAAGACCTTTTGGGGGAATCAGTCTTTGGCGTGATGTGTTTTGGGCTTTGAAAGCTACTGGGAAATCATCTGTAAAAAATAAAGGCCGACAGACAAAATCACTACTGGTCTGGGTTTTGGTTCTGCTGGAGTCCTCCTTGGGTTTCTGTCTGCTGTGAGTAAAACACAGTTACATAGAACCACATTGCTCTAGGGGTCATCTCCTTGTGATTTATCCTTCTCACTGTGGAAGTAAGCAGGTATTTTGGCATTGATGTTATTGAGAGCTCTTTGACTAGTTCTGTTGAACTGTTCCAGCCTGCATCATGTTGAATCAGCTCACATCTTTATATACTTTATCTAGATTGAGGAGCTGCGGTTTTTCGGAAATCAGCTGTGCTTCTCTGGTCTCAGCTCTGAAGTCAAACCCTTCACATCTGAAATACATTGACCTAAGACAGAACAACCTGAAGCAGTCAGATGTTCAGCAGCTGCAGAAACTGGTAGAGAATCCAGACTACAAACTGAAGACTCTGTAAGTAGATGGTTGGATTGAGTCCAGCTGCTCCACAGCTGCTCTGAATAAGACTGAAGTCCTTTCAGTGCTTCATCTTGGATGTCCTGTATCAATTATTGACATCTAACGGATAGGATGGAATCACTTATTGATCTCCTCTGTTGATCCCTCTTCTCTCTGTAGGCTGTGGAGCTGGTTATCCTAGTCCTAGAGAGAAGCTGATCTGCGTCCTGATGATCCACAGAGGTTGAACTCAGCGTTTAATGAAATTTAAACCAAGCTCCATTTAGGTTTGATCTGAATTTGATCAAAGTGTAAAGTATATATTTTTTTGTGTTTTATTCAGTTTCAGCCTACAACCCAGAAATCTGAAATAAAGCTTAATTCTAATTCAAGTTTTCATGCTGAATATTTGCTTCATTTTGATGCAGGTTGTGGTTGTTTTTTATTGTATTTTAGATGTTTTCTGCACTTGTTTGGGACACTCTGCACATTGAAAATTAAATATTATTATTTATTAATAATATTTAACTAATAAATATTTATTTTTACCTTTCACTTTGCCTCTGTGATGATTAATAATAATTGCTCCCTATGGAGCGGGCCAGAGAGGTAGGGCAGGAGGCAATAAAGTTGTAGTTTTTCATTCCTCAATCAGTTGGAGAACAATTTTCTAGACTATTTTCTAACAGTGTCATTGTGTAAAGACTAAATCTAGCCGCTGGTCTAGTTTCTTTGATGGACAGTCTTATTCTTTTATAATAAAAGCAATCCTGCAGAGGGAGATTCAGATGCAATAAAATATAATATACTGTCGTGGAAAAATATCACACCTTCCTTGTTTTTGTCACGTTCTTTGTGTTCAGCAAGTAATAAACCAATTTTGGCAATTCTGAAGTGGCCTATAAGGGAAGGATGGTAGGTTTCAAACCTGGAGAAGAGCTGGTATTCACACTGTTGGACACTTACTTGATGTTCGAGGGTCAGTGGATGTCCATAAGATGTTCACACATTTCCAACATGCTAACATCCCCTTCAAGAAAAATCCAATAATATAAAACTGTGAAAAAATCCAAACTGCTTTACTTCTTTACTTGTCCTCCATCATCAACAGGAGGAGGCGACATCAGGTGGAGTAAGATGATGCACTGAATTTCCTCTTCAACAGGTGGGCAAAAAGCACTTTCAAAGCTTTAAAACTCATATGGAACATAATACATAATTCACAAATCATATAAGATAAACAAAGGTCTAAACTTTATCAGAACAAATTATTTTGTGGAATTTTGTCAAAAGCTAAATTGATAGAACTGAAGGAACTCAGGAAACCCACTGAAGGCTGAATGTTTTCATTCATCCCCTCATTCCTTTCTAGGTATCAGACTAAGGACCCAAAATTCAACCAGACACAGGGGTACGCTTGATATTTACTAGCCGAGAGTACTACTGAGACTGAAACAGAAGTTTCTGTTGCTTGATAAAACGGACCCCAGAACTATGACACCCTCTCTCTTTCTCTTATCCTTAATCTAGTCAATAAACCTTTGAACTCATATTCAGTCTTGGTGTGGTCCTTGCAAGTGAAATGTACTCCTAATTGAGTTTGACAGCATTGTGCTTTTTACTTTTGATTGAGTAGAAATGTTGTAAAATATCAGTACCCTTACTTGATTAAAAGTTCTGAATAACCCTTCCGTTGTGAGTAGCACTTAGTGAGGGTATTAAACACATATGCATCATTGAGATAGCAGTGTTGGGCATGTTACTTTGAAAAAGTAATTAGTTACTAGTTACTTCTCCCAAGAAGTAATTGAGTTAGTAACTGAGTTACTCCACAATAAAAGTAAGTAGTTACTAGTAAAAGTAACTATTGCGTTACTTTTACGAGTGTATGAAATTAATAACTGGGGATGTCTAATTCAGAAATCCTGTGTTTGGGTTGTTATAGTTGCTGCAACATGTAGCTATATCTATCTATCTATCTATCTATCTATCTATCTATCTATCTATCTATCTATCTATCTATCTATCTATCTATCTATCTATCTATCTATCTATCTATCTATCTATCTATCTATCTATCTATCTATCTATCTATCTATCTATCTATCTATCTATCTATCTATCTATCTATCTATCTATCTATCTATCTATCTATCTATCTATCTATCTATACCATCCATCCATCCATCCATCCATCCATATTTCTCCCTTTCACCATATAGGCTAATGATCGTTCACGCTCTCCATAGGTCCCCTGTGGCACGAGCACAGGGCGGCTGTTACGCCCATGCGTGTTTCCTGTCGCCTGTGCGGTGAATCGTGCCGCCGCGCTGTGAGGAGATGCAGGGGAAACCGTACCTGATGGGGAAACGCAGCCCTACGTAACACCAGTATTTCCATCTTGAAAGCGCTGTTTTGCCGCTGGAGTCCTCCTCACTCTCCATCCTCCCCTCTCTCATGACGCGCGCATGAGTCCTATCATGAAAAAAGGTTAATTGTGCGACCTGAGTAACGTGCAGTAACGGGGTGTCGGCAATTGTAACTGCGTTATAGTTACAGTAAGAGTAATCATTTTGATTACTCGTTACTAAAAAAGGTAGCGGCGTTAGTAACGCCGTTACTTTCAACGCCGTTACTCCCATCACTGTGAGATAGACACTTTCTTCTTTTTTGTACTAAAATCTTATTGGTTAAATTTGATTTTTTCTCTGCTGAGTCTGAGTCATCTGCCGAGTCAACTACTGTGTCATTTGGAGGTTGAGAGAAAATACAGTAAACATCTAAAGGCTCTTGAAGCTTTTTTGGATGTTTACTTTGGTTGTCTGTTGTCATCTTTTTGTTGTTTTTATGCTCTCTGTTTTCTGTTCTTCTCATTCCATAGACCCACCTATCCTGACGCGTCCTGGTTGGTGGAATAGAGATGAGATGCTAACTGCAAAAAAAGACATAAAACTACATAAACAGAGAATCAAATTTGGAATTATTGGAAAATGAAACATAAAGTACTAAGAGAAGTACAGTATGTTTATAGTGTTGTGAGTTTTTAATATCTATATCTAAATGCTTGTCCTTCCTCTAATTTAGGCACAAACTGGTGTTTGTTTCGACTCATATCTAGAAATTATACTACAGTAACTATTATGATACTTTGACTCTGTCCTTGAAAAATTCAAATGAAAACAGTTTCTGACATACTTGCCTTTCAGATACCACAATAAAAAAGCTATACAACCCTCCTTTGCTAAAACATGTACATAAAAAATGTAAAGCATCTGGAATTAGTCTCAATGATGTAAATGTCCTTCCTAATATGAGGCATGTTCACCCAGTCATAGGAGGCTTAATGGCAAGGTGATACAATATGACATACAATGACTTCAGTTATATTATTATATATACGAGTTTGGGGTGGCCCAAACCTACTATTAATCATTTTTGTAGGAGCCTAAATTCAGTTTGAGATAAAAGGAATCATTAATAAGTTACAGGGGATGTTGTCACGATGCTTATCCTCAAAATAGGATTACAGTATTTTATCTTCCTGAATATGAGATATTATTACCTCATTAAGAAATGATTAGGAAGTAGGTAGCTGTAAGCATAGCTGTTAAAAGTTAAAATATTAACCAGATCTTTTTTTTCCATCAATTATTTACTGTAAAATCTCCCTATTTTACGCATTGATTGTATGGCAATAGTCAGCCTGGAGGCTCTCTGGTGATTTTTTTAATGCTTGAACATAGCAGGGTCGGCATTTGTTCGCCCTGTCTTTCCCTGATCTCTTCTGGTTTATATACATAGAGGACACTGTTAGTTGTTGCCATAGACCCTTTATTGAATTGGCTTTTTTACTTTTCATACATCATTCTGTGATTTGGCTATTTGGCCCTTTCGCTCATCGCTGAGGCTCTGAAACAACAAAAAACAAAACAAAAGCAGAACAAGTTTTTCAAATTTCTGTGTGCAGGTTTGCAGAAATTACTAAGAGATGCTATATACATTTTTTTTTCCTTTTTATTGAGCATTAGTGATACATTATATTGTTTCAAATACAAGAGACACAATACTGATATTTACATTTTAACCCCGCCACACCCCAACCACATGTTGGAAACCAATCCAGAAAGAGCAAATCATTGAAGCTAATACAAAAACAAATAAGAACAACAAAAAAGAAATACTGTGAAGATGTGCACTTATCAAGACATGGTTCACATGGATTCAATCACCATCACAAATGCAAGATGACTGCTAAAAGATCACTAAGTTTAACAGAGATATATTATTAATAATAATAATAATAATAATAATAATAATAATAATATTAATTTCTCTAATTGAATGAATTGCGTGATGTTGCTAAATCAAAAAGACACTTTAGTTGGATTTTTTGATTTCCAATGCAATAATATTCTTCTATGTGCAAGCAGCATCATTAAAGCAATTATTATTATTATTATTATTATTATTTATAGCCTTTCCTTAATGTTGCATGTCTTCTATTTATGGTACCAAATATGGGCATAGCTATGTTGGGTGAAAGGGAAGTATTCAATGCTTCTAACAAGGTTTTTAAAATGGTGGATCAATAGGTTGACAGGGCTGCACATGACCATAACATATATGTTAAATCCAGCTTTCACCGCCTGTACACTCTGTTACCTAGCAACCATTACACTTCACACACAAAGCAGGCAAATAATGGATACTGAACTTCTGATTACTGTTCTTGATGCTAATAACATTTTCAATGAGCTTCAGCAGCCGTACTGTCATCACAAATATCATATTTATAGTTCCCATTCTGCACAGATATTAGAATCAGAGCTAAAATGTCAGCCAAACCATTTGTACATGAACAGATAAAACCTTTCAATAAACCAAACATTATCTACCACATACCTGACCATTTTAAAAACTATCTTGATTAATTTCAGACGGAACTATTCACATACTTGTATTATATTAAACTGCTTGTACAATATTCACCACTGGTTGTTGCCATTAACATTTTTCCTCTGAGCATGAAGTAGCCGGCTTTTCTTGGACTTGCAATGAATCTGAATGGATATCCAAGGATATGGAGGACACGTTGGACCCGTCCCGGCAAAAAAAAGGCTGCATTTGTCGGCCGCATCCGCTGAATTTGAACTCAGCAATTGCCTCATCTACCCGATAAATTTGAAACAGTTTAAAAAGCTAAATCTGCTGGATGACAATGATAACTACCTTTGAACGGGTATCCAAATGTCCGTACTACTAAAGCAGTTTGTTTTTATTAATAGTGATAAAAATTATAATATAAAGAAATTATTTGAAAACTGTCTGACTTATTACACTTTATTTTCCAGCATTGGAGAAGGCCTCCTCACATGTTGCTGCCTTCAACAAATCTATTTTTGTGCTAATTTATGTCAATATTATTGTAGCACAATAATTGGTCTACTATGGAGTGGTAGGCTCTGATATGCAGGGTCGTTTTGGGGGGGCACAAGCATAATTAACTTGATCTGGCTAAGATACTGAGAACTGACAAGGTAATTCATGCCACAAATATATAATTATACCAACCCGAACAAGACCAAAGTTGCAGGTATAAAAAAATAAAAAAATAAAAGAAAAATAATAATAATTAGAAAAAAATAGCTATCATCTAAATTTTCTAATAGCGTTATTGTTCATTTTTGAAGTAGGTTAAGAAAGTGGTCTTTAATCTCTCAAAGTAAGCACAGTGTTACTTTAATTCCTTTTAATATTTGGAAGTTAGTCTGAGATAACCTTAAAATGTCAAAAAGAAAATTCTCTGTCTTCATTTGATTACCATTGAAGACTATAGTTAAATATTCTACATTATGAATGTATTATTATACATTGTATTACCTTGCTGCGTTAATATGTGAAATAACAGTATTTTAGACATGCAATTCAAACAACAATTAATCACAGTGAATTATAAAGCATCTGCAATTAATTACGATTTTGAAATGTAATTGATTTAAAAGATGACAACATATATGTTGGGATCCTCAGGCTTGCCCACAAGAGGGCGCCGAGGATCCCCTTCTGCTCTTTATTTTCCCTTAGGGCTGGAGTTACTGTTGGGATCTGGAGATTACCCTCTGTCTCCAGCAGAGTGCGCCGTGGGTCTTCTGGAGCTGGAACCTTCCAGCACGCCTGATTTCCATCTACTCATCAGGAGACCTCCCCTTTATAAGCTCCTGCTAGACCTTGCTTCCATGCCGCAGTGTTGATTTTAGTTGGTTAGCTTCCTGAGCCTCTGTTATAGATTGAATCTTAGTTGTCTCTAGTGTGAGATCAGATTCTAATCTCTCCTTTGTCTGTGCCACACAGGAAACCTGTCTCTGGTCTGAAGCTCAGGAAGAGATGCCTCACTGGAACCCTGTCCCTGGTCTGAAGCTCTGGGAGAGCTGCATCTCAGGAAACCTGTCTCTAGCCTGAAGCTCTAGGAGAGCTTAACATGCTAATCTGCCCTAGTGAGCCAACCTGAAGATTCCTATGTGGATTTAACCTGAAGACTTCTGTGTGGAGTCTACCTGATGATTCCTATGTGGAATCAGCCTGAAGAATCCTAAGTGGATATTCCCTGTCGTTCTCTGCAATGAGCTGGAAGCTCAGCCTGAAGAATCCTATGTGGATTTTCCCTGTTGTTCTCTGCAGTGAGCTGGAAGCTCAGATCAAGGTCTGCCATGCTAAGCCTGAAGCTAGATGCTTAGCTTCTCATAAACTCTGCTAACCAACAGTCTCCGGTCCCCGTCAAGACTTTAGTGAACCAGCCCTGAACCTGTTCCAGATTAAGTTTTTTATCGTGTGCTTGTGAATCACAATAAACTCTGTTGAACTTTTACCCCGTTTCCGTGTGTGTTCTGCATTTTGGGCTTTATTCAGATACCCATCATGACAATATACATATACAGGTAAAAGCCAGTAAATTAGAATATTTTGAAAAACTTGATTTATTTCAGTAATTGCATTTAAAATGTGTAACTTGTACATTATATTTATTCATTGCACACAGACTGATGCATTCAAATGTTTATTTCATTTAATTTTGATAATTTAAAGTGGCAACAAATGAAAATCCAAAATTCCGTGTGTCACAAAATTAGAATATTACTTAAGGCTAATACAAAAAAGGGATTTTTAGAAATGTTGGCCAACTGAAAAGTATGAAAATGAAAAATATGAGCATGTACAATGCTCAATACTTGTTTGGAGCTCCCTTTGCCTCAATTACTGCATTAATGCGGTGTGGCATGGAGTCGATGAGTTTCTGGCACTGCTCAGGTGTTATGAGAGCCCAGGTTGCTCTGATAGTGGCCTTCAACTCTTCTGCATTTTTGGGTCTGGCATTCTGCATCTTCCTTTTCACAATACCCAACAGATTTTCTATGGGGCTAAGGTCAGGGGAGTTGGCTGGCCAATTTAGAACAGAAATACCATGGTCCGTAAACCAGGCACGGGTAGATTTTGCGCTGTGTGCAGGTGCCAAGTCCTGTTGGAACCTGAAATCTCCATTTCCATAGAGCAGGTCAGCAGCAGGAAGCATGAAGTGCTCTAAAACTTGCTGGTAGACGGCTCCGTTGACCCTGGATGTCAGGAAACAGAGTGGACCGACACCAGCAGATGACATGGCACCCCAAACCATCACTGATGGTGGAAACTTTACACTAGACTTCAGGCCACGTGGATTCTGTGCCTCTCCTGTCTTCCTCCAGACTCTGGGACCTCGATTTCCAAAGGAAATGCAAAATTTGCTTTCGTCAGAAAACATGACTTTGGACCACTCAGCAGCAGTCCAGCTCTTTTTTTTCCTTAGCCCAGGTGAGACGCTTTTCGCGCTGTTTCTTGGTCAACAGTGGCTTGACACGAGGTATGCGGCAGTTGAAACCCATGTCTTTCAAGCGTCTCCTGGTGGTGGATCTTGAAGCACTGACTCCAGCAGCTGTCCACTCCTTGTGAATCTCCCCCACATTTTTGAATGGGTTTTTTTTCACAATCTTGACTAGGGCGCGGTGATCCCTATCACTTTTTCTGACCACAGTTTTTCCTTCCCTTTGCCTCTCTATTAATGTGTTTGGACACAGAGCTCTGAGAACAGCCAGCCTCTTCAGTAATAACCTTTTGTGTCTTTCCCTCCTTGTGCAATGTGTCGATGGTCGCCTTTTGAACAGCTGTCAAATATGAAGTCTTCCCCATTTTTGTGTAGGCTTCAAAACTGGACTGAGAGACCATTTAAAGCCCTTTGCAGGTGTTTTGACTTAATCAGCTGATTAGTTTGTGGCACCAGGTGTCTTCAAAATTTAACCCTTACACAATATTCTAATTTTTGTGACACACAGAATTTTGGATTTTCATTTGTTGCCACTTCAAATCATCAAAATTAAATATAAAAAACATTTGAATGCATCAGTCTGAGTGCAATGAATAAATATAATGTACAAGTTACACCTTTTGAATGCAATTACTGAAATAAATCAAGTTTTTCAAAATATTCTAATTTACTGGCTTTTACCTGTATATACAGTATTTAGCTACATAACAGCTATATCAGCAGCAACTGGTTTACATAAGTTTAATGTTTGAGAATTAGAAGTGGGTTATACTTTCAAGAAAGTGAGCAGCAGGCATACATGGAGTGTAGACATGGATATTTCAGTCTTTCCCTGCCAGAAATAGGGACGCAAGCCAGGCAGGCAAACAAACGGCCACAATACCAGTCATTTTGTAGATGGATTATCAGGGTGGATAACTGACAGGTAGAAAAAGGTTTGCCGCCTTCATTAAAAGCAAATAAAAAAGCTTACGGCTATGTGTGTAGCCATATTATATGCTTGTTTATGTTATCTATCTGCCGTTAGAAAGTTGTTTCAGTGCTAGCCTTGCTGCTGCTACATTGAACCATATGTACAAATACCACACAACAGTTTTTTTGTTTTGTTTTTGATACAGTGTAGACTACATTGCTCCTCATGTTTTTTTTTTCCTTTCTTGTTTGGCTCCCCGGTGGATAATTCCACTTCATGTTTGTAGGTGCGTTGTCAAAGACCATTCCCCATTAATATCTGCCCACAGCCCTGCCAACTATATAGAGATTCCACAGAATCAAAGTGGACTCATATTGAGATGGAACCTGCCCTTGACCCTACACCGCCAGCTGATTAGACAGTTGCAAGTTGAGGGGGGCCCATTGAGGTGTATTCAGATGACAGTGTTGCTGTACTTTTCTGCCATGACAATCACTGAGTTTAAAGGGATAGTTCGGTATTTTTGACATGAATCTCTATGGCATCCCCATCACCAGCGGCATGCAATCACACTGACTTACCCCTGGCAGCGTCCTGTGAGCAGAGTTCTCGTCCAGTTTTGGTCAAGCCAAAAGTAGTCCGGCAGGTTTTTAGGAACAGCGAAATAAAACTTTTCTCTTCCCAAAACATTATGTGTTCAAAAGAGTGATATTTTCTTATCCCAAAAACATTGTAGTGGAAAAAGTCACACGTCGTTATCACTTGGTCCTATTTTCTCTCTGTTCGTATCAGTGCGCGCCGTCATTCAGACAGCGAGGGCCCAACAACAGCCATGTCTCCCTCCGCCAGGCACATAATGTTTTGGGAAGAGAAAAGTTTTATTTCGCTGTTCCTAAAAACCTGCCGGACTACTTTTGGCTTGACCAAAACTGGACGAGAACTCTGCTCACAGGACGCTGCCAGGGGTAAGTCAGTGTGATTGCATGCCGCTGGTGATGGGGATGCCATACAGATTCATGTCAAAAATACCGAACTATCCCTTTAATAAGGCGCTGACATAACCAGGTTATTTAAGGAGGTATTCCCTTTGATCTCCTCCTCCATTTTACATGTGACTAATCTATCTCTGAAACAGGGATATGCACCAAAGGCCTTTAAGGAAGATGTAATTAAACCTCTGCTGAAAAAACCGTCTCTTGACCCAGATGACTTGGTCAATTATAGACCTATATCCAATCTTCCAAACTGATCTAAAATTCTTGAGAAAGTAGTTCCTAAACAAGTTTGCGATTACTTACACCATAATGAACTTTTTGAAGAGTTTCAGTCTGACTTTAGAGCTCATCATAGCACTGAAACAGCTCTGGTAAAGGTTGCTAATGATCTTTTCATGGCCTCAGATAACGTCACAGACTTGTATCTGTGCTCGTCCTGTTGGATCTCAGTGCTGCATTTGATACAGTTGATCATAATATTCTTTTAGAAAGACTTGAATACTTTGTTGGAATTAAAGGTACAGCACTAGACTGGTTTAAATCTTATCTATCTGATCGATTTCAGTTTGTTCATGTTAAAGAGAAATCTTCCACATGCTCAAAAGTTACCTGTGGAGTACCACAGGGATAAGTGCTAGGACCAATTCTCTTTACTATAGATATATACTCCCAATCGGTAGAGTTATTGGACAATAGGGGTGTAAATCACACCCATCATGATTCGATTCAGTATCGATTTCCTGACCCAACGATTCGATTATTTTCAACACTCAAGAATACACCACGATATGATTCGATTCCATTAATTGGTTCATTTTTTTATTTTTTATTTTTTTTTACCTTACAGGCAAGACAATGTTTTAAATTTGAAATAAATCAATGAAAGCTGTAATATCGTTATGCATTTTATTTCAGATACAACAGCAAATAACAGAAGTAGAAAAGTTGCAATCCACCTATTCCAATTAAAACCTCGTTCACTGAAAAATAATAATACCCCTGCATTATAGATTCTTAAAGGCTTTTCATGAAAAAATACTGCACAAAATCAGTGCGATAAGTACAACGCAATACCTCGGCTCCAGACGTCCCCGCCCCCTCCACAGACGCTCTGCTGCGGAAAACAACTTGTGAAGTTGGACCAGCTAGAAAAGCGAGGTGCGCGAGAACGCTGGGACCCTTTTTGCACTTGGATCTCCGCTCTTTTAGGCCCTCGTGTCCCTCCATTGTCGGGCTAAACGCCCCCCCACTTCCTGTCCGCCTCAGCCGTATTTAGACCCACAGGGTATAGCACAGACTAGGCTTCAATATTGGGCATAGATCAAAAATGTCTGTGACAAGCTTACTGCAACCGACTGCTGTAAGAGTATAACCAGGAAGCAAGGTAGGAGGGAAAAATAGGTTTAGCACCACCGCAGCACGGGAGGGAGAATTATATCCAGGAGCAAATGGATAAAAATAGACCGGAGGGAAAAAAAAAAAACATAAATTGATACTCTTGCGGACGTGTCAATGCATCGGATCGTCGGCTGTTGAATCGATGCATCAATACAAATCGATAATTATTTACACCCCCATTAGAAAGCATGGGATTAATTTTCACTGTTATGCTGATGATACGCAGCTATATCTGTCTATAAATCCAGATGAAGCTTACGGAGCCCCCTAGGGGATATGGGGAATTTTTTTTCTTTTGCGTTACCTCGCAATACTTTTGCGTTACCTCGCAATACTTTTGCGTTCCCTCGCAAAAACTTTTGCGTTCCCTCGCAAAACCTTTTGCGTTACCTCGCAATAGGGCTTGGTCGTCGTGACGTCACCACTTTGCGTGGTCGCCATGTTGACGGCGCACTTTACGGCTTCCTTAGACTATTGCCTGTGACTAACGCCTACTGTTCTCCCTCTCAGCCGTGTTTTATTTCGTTTAATTTCACCGTAACTTGATTTCAACCATGGTAAACCGTTGCTGTATTGTGGGCTGTAACAGCGCATCACATGATCGCCGAGGGAAAAACCTACAAAATGGGATAACTTTCCACCGCTGTCTTGCCTGGAGGCGCAAACACGGAGACCAAGTTTCACAGATAACAAAAAGTCGTCGGCTAGCTTGGATCGCGGCTGTAAGACGACAGAACATAACTTTCCACAGTATCCTGATGTCAATGCGAGTGTGTTCCCTGCATTTTCATTCTGGTAAGTTAAAGATGCACGGTTTTATTTTATAGCCTACAGTGTTTCCTTCCTTCATCCGTGGCACCACATACATGCATGAACGCGCGCCCAGAGACTGTTGATATAGCATTTTCATCCTCGTTGGTTGATATAGCATTTGATATAGCATTTTATCCTCTTTGGTAGAACACACTGCCAGTTCCTACAAGGACAGGGACATCCCTCTCCATTTTAAAAAAAAACCCTGAGGTTGACAGCTGTCATAACACCACTTATAAATTTTGCTGATCCTAGCGCTTACCAGCCGTCTTGTAATGTAATGTAATCATATAATACAATATAATAATGTGTATATTCAGGATCATTGATAACATTATGGTTCTATATGTGTTCAACACTGCTGCTGTGGATAATAATTTTAAATTGTGTCACCAGGAAAACCAGCAAATGAAATGTACACCTCGCATCCGGATTGGGCACCATCACTACACTTGGGCCACACTGAGATAAAGGCCCCACAGACTGCACGCTATGAGAGACAGGAAAAGAGAAAACGGCAAAGGACTGACAGTACACCTGCGAGGATGAGACAGCTATTGATGACCTTGTTCCACCCGGTAAGCCTTACAGAGCCAGCAGATTCAACACCGTATGTTGCTTTTGTGGCTTTTTCAGCTGCATGATGCACATTTAGCTAAAAGATGTCCTTATTTTATCCATAGTGGAGACACCAGCACCAGCTGAGGATGGAGCTGAGCAGACACCGCTGACAGAATGTGACTTCTGTCAGCGCCGGCGTGCTGAAATCAACCGGCTGCTGGAGGAGAACAGGACCCTGAAACGTGAGCTTGGCCAGAGAAAAATGGATGAAGATTTCCTGAAGGAAGACACCGTCAAAGTGAAATACTACACTGGACTTCCACACCTTGAAGTCAACCACTTTATTCTGGTGTTTATGAATTACTGTATTAAAGAAAAGATTGATGCTCAATATGGAATTGACAATTTCTTTGTATCAACAATACACTCTAAGCAAACATTTAACAAGTGGGTTGTTTTTTAGCCATAGGTGTGTTTTGCATCCATACCCAAAAGCAAGAGGTCTCAAACGATCAGATCCTTTTCAGTGTTTATTTGCAAGTAGTGAAACTTGAGAACACAGTGTAGCGCAGAACAGTGCAGTGCAGTTTGAATGCTTGTAGGTAAATGGTTACAAATAAAAAATGGACGCGATGAAAATGCAGTGCAATTACTTATAATAACATAGTATGTATTTATACAAAATGTTCAATCCTATTAATAAGTCGGTCTTAATGAAACATCAATGGAGAAATGGAAAGTGGAGATATTGCAAATTATTATACAAATCGTAGTTATAGTAAACATTAACAGTTAAACACTGTTAGTGCAAATTCTTATATAAGTATTTATAATAATATGCATTACTTAAATTGTATAAATAAAGGCTGCGATGCAATATGTCATGATATACAATAATATAATCTATAATTGTATAATAATATAACAACGTGCAATAATATGCAAATATAATAATACAATGTAATAATACAAAATACTATGCTTTTTATAAAAAATGTCTATGTATAAAAAAAATTCCAAAGTAATAAAAAATACGTATTTATGAAACATCAATTACAAACATAAAAATTGGAGGTAGATCAAATTAAGTAATAACAGATATCAATAACATTTGAAGTAGTGCAAATTATTACTATAGTACACATTAAAAAACAATGTTAGTGCAATGTCTTATATAATTACTTTTAACAATATGCATTTCTTAAATTGTATAAATAAAGGCTGCGATGCAATATGTCATGATATACAATAATATAATCTATAATTGTATTGTAATATAACGACGTGCAATAATATGCAGCTGCAATGTCTTTCACTGTCTCACAGTGCTGGAGAAGGACAGCTGGTGGAGCATTTTCAAACTTTGGGTCGCGCAGACGGTCTTGCAGGGGTTTTGGGATCACAGCTGGCTGGACAGGAGCAGCATAGTTGTGAAAGTAGGGCTTCACTGTGGACATACAAACTGACCTATGGTTCTGAAGAACAGGGAACATTGACGATAAGTCGTCCAATGTGGCTTGGGCAGTGCGTCTGCTGGCCCGTGCCTGTAGGCCAGGCATGGGAATGTTGTCATCGATGACTCTGTCCAGAGCAATCCTCTGCGCTTTGGATGAAGTGAAGTCCATCTTGTGGGCGACTTCACCGCTGACTTTGTTGATACCTGCTGGTATTTTCCAATAAGCTGGCACATCTGTCACAGTCTTTTTCCCACGGATGCGGACTGCTGCCTCAATCTTAAACAGCAGAGCCCCAACATGTGTGCATGCCTCTGCAATTCCAGCCATGCATGTACAGTGTGCACAGCAAACCTGCCCATCGTCAGCAATGATGACCCATGGCTTCAGGGGAGTCTCATTAATGCGCTGAGAGTGCAAGACCTGAGGAGAAAAAAAATAGACATAAATTATGCAGGTAAGGACACCATTATATTTCATTCTATGCAGGAAAGCAGACGTTAACCTCAACCCCTCATGCATGTGTATACATATCATATAAATCACAGTTATACAACAGTAAAGTATAACAACCACGCTGTTATATTGTTATATCACTTAAAAGAAAAAGAAATGAAATGACTGAATGATTTAAGCTCAAAGTTACCCGTTACAGTGTTTTATGAGGTCAGATTTAATAACCCGCAGTCAATACTGCACTCATTTTTCTAAATAGTTCACTTTGAAAGACTGATTCAAACTAGGAGTTAACTTGAATGGCCACAGCACTGCACTATTGTTTATTTTTTTATATTTTGCGGATCTTTGACTATTTAATCTGTTCCTTAAAATTTTATTAATAACAATGTTCAATAAAAGATTTTCAACAAAATACAGATGTAACACCTATCCAGTTTCTGAATGATGGTAAAAAAATCTTGTTTCTACCAGCAGCTAGGGGAGACTAGATTAGAAGATGGTTCAGAAAACCTGTTAGGACACATTTTTTTTCTAACACTAAGTATCAAACAAATGCTGATTTCTATTTCAGCAAATTATTCTTAAAATTTTTTTGAATATTTTGAATAAATGTTTTGATGAAGATTTGAGATTCCTTTCACTGAATGCATGGTCACAAAGCTAGTGTTAAGCTTGAAGTCTCTGGCCAAGCTCACGTTTCAGGGTCCTGTTCTCCTCCAGCAGCCGGTTGATTTCAGCACGCCGGCGCTGACAGAAGTCACATTCTGTCAGCGGTGTCTGCTCAGCTCCATCCTCAGCTGGTGCTGGTGTCTCCACTATGGATAAAATAAGGACATATTTTAGCTAAATGTGCATCATGCAGCTGAAAAAGCCACAGAAGCAACATACGGTGTTGAATCTGCTGGCTCTGTAAGGCTTACCGGGTGGAACAAGGTCATCAATAGCTGTCTCATCCATCCCAGGTGTACTGTCAGTCCTTTGCCGTTTTCTCTTTTCCTGTCTCTCATAGCGTGCAGTCTGTGTGGCCTTTATCTCAGTGTGGCCCAAGTGTAGTGATGGTGCCCAATCCGGATGCGAGGTGTACATTTCATTTGCTGGTTTTCCTGGTGACACAATTTAAAATTATTATCCACAGCAGCAGTGTTGAACACATATAGAACCATAATGTTATCAATGATCCTCAATATACACATTATTATATTGTATTATATGATTACATTACATTACAAGACGGCTGGTAAGCGCTAGGATCAGCAAAATTTATAAGTGGTGTTATGACAGCTGTCAACCTCAGGGTTTTTTTTTTAAATGGAGAGGGATGTCCCTGTCCTTGTAGGAACTGGCAGTGTGTTCTACCAAAGAGGATAAAATGCTATATCAAATGCTATATCAACCAACGAGGATGAAAATGCTATATCAACAGTCTCTGGGCGCGCGTTCATGCATGTATGTGGTGCCACGGATGAAGGAAGGAAACACTGTAGGCTATAAAATAAAACCGTGCATCTTTAACTTACCAGAATGAAAATGCAGGGAACACACTCGCATTGACATCAGGATACTGTGGAAAGTTATGTTCTGTCGTCTTACAGCCGCGATCCAAGCTAGCCGACGACTTTTTGTTATCTGTGAAACTTGGTCTCCGTGTTTGCGCCTCCAGGCAGGACAGCGGTGGAAAGTTATCCCATTTTGTAGGTTTTTCCCTCGGCGATCATGTGATGCGCTGTTACAGCCCACAATACAGCAACGGTTTACCATGGTTGAAATCAAGTTACGGTGAAATTAAACGAAATAAAACACGGCTGAGAGGGAGAACAGTAGGCGTTAGTCACAGGCAATAGTCTAAGGAAGCCGTAAAGTGCGCCGTCAACATGGCGACCACGCAAAGTGGTGACGTCACGACGACCAAGCCCTATTGCGAGGTAACGCAAAAGGTTTTGCGAGGGAACGCAAAAGTTTTTGCGAGGGAACGCAAAAGTATTGCGAGGTAACGCAAAAGTATTGCGAGGGAACGCAAAAGTTTTGCGAGGTAACGCAAAAGAAAAAAAATTCCCCATGTCCCCTAGGGGGCTCTGTAGAAGCTAACCCATTACATAAATTACAGGCATGTCTTGAAGACATAAAAACCTGAATGACTCTTAACTTTCTCCTTCTGAATGCAGACAAAACAGAAGTTATAGACTTTGGACCAGAGTCTTTGAAAAAGAAGCTGATTAGTCAGTCACTTCATTTGGATGGGAGAGATCATATCTCTCCTATCCTGGCTTCTCTTCATTGGCTTCCTGTTAAATCCAGGATAGAATTTAAAATCCTCCTTCTCACATATAAAGCCTTAAATGACCAAGCTTCATCTGATATCAGAGATCTGATTGTTCCTTATGTTCCTAACAGAGCACTTCACTCTCAATCTGCAGGTTTACTAGTTGTTCCCAGAATTTCTAAAAGTAGAGTGGGAGGCAGATCTAGATTTAGTTATCAGGCTCCTCTCCTGTGAAACCAACTACCAGTTTTAGTCCGTGAGGCAGACACCCTGTCTACTTGTAAGGCTAGGCTTAAAACTTTCTTTTTTGATAAAGCTTATAGTTAGTAAAGTTATGCTGCTATAGACTTAGCTTAGACTTCTGGAGGACATAGGGACCCCTATTTCATTCTATCTCTATTCTCCCACTCTGCAGAATCTGTTAGTTCAATCTCTAACGTTCTGCTCTCTCTGCTTTTTCTCATAGTAGCTTCATCTAGTCTGTTCCTGTTTGGCTGTGACTGCTGCCATCAACACCTTTGTTTATAGATGCTGGAGATCAGCCTCTTACTGTGACTGGCTGGATGTGCTCTCTTCAACCTCTGACATGGGAGCTGGCTCGGAGCTTATCTGTCTGGCTTTGTGTTTCCTGGACGAGGCCATATAAAACTGTATCTGGAGCGTGTAACAAAAGTAATTTGCCTCTGGGATTATTAAAGTTTTTCTGATTCTGATTTACAGATGCTTTTTGTATCTCTGCTTCTGTCTCCTTGAACCCTAGTTGGCCTCAGATGGCCGCTCACACTGAGTCTGGTTCTGCTGGAGGTTTCTTCCTGTTTTAAGGGAGTTTTTCCTCTCCACTGTCGCTACAAGCATGCTTAGTGTGAGCGATTGCATTTCAGTCAATGAGTTGATGCAATCAACTGGTTTTCCTTAGAAAACTTTGAATCAATTTGACTGGATGATCTGGTGAACTGTAAAGTGCCTTGAGATGACTTGTGTTGTGAATTGGTGTTATAGAAATAAACTGAACTGAATTGCAATTGAATTGCAAAGTTCCTACTCTGGACTTTAGTAAGTATAAGAAATGCATTAATTATTTTAACCCATTTAAATCTTAATGCATTTATTACATTTTCTTTAAACTGAGGTGGACTGTATCTGTACATCCTGTCATGCAAAGGATTGTGTTGATGGGACATAAACCATAATAATAATTTATGACAGTGAGAACCAATATCCATGTTTCCTCCTCTCAACCAACTGCCTCCATAGGACCCCTCCCAATGGCTCGGTGCCTCGGTCCCCCACAGAGCTGAGAACAGTAAAAAACCACAGCAGAGAGGATTTCTTTCTCTTTCCGTCAAGCTGCTGGGGGGTTCACATTGGAAGAGGACAACACTGTGGTGTTAGGCCCAAAAGGCCCAGATCACCAGAAAACCCAAGGATAAGCCATGGTGCTTGACATTTCAGAGCTGAACTGCTGCAAAACAGACCTTTTTGCAGCACATTTCACAGATTTTCAGAATTCAGATTTTCAGTCGCTACAAGCATGCTAAGTGTGAGGGATTGTATTTGAGTCAATGAGTCAATGCAATCAGCTGGTTTTCCTTTAGATAGAAAACTTTGAATCAATTTGAATGTATGATCAGTTTGAACTGTAAAGTGCCTTGAGATGACATGTGTTGTGAATTTGGCGCTATATAAATAAACTGAATTAAATTGAAATTTAAGTTGGAGCTGCACTCTTATTTCAGAGTATACAACTAAATAAATACATTCATAAATTATCCTTGAAATAGTTTAACAATTGAAATGGTTAAAAACCAACTCTGCAGTCCAGTAGTTCCTACAGGTTCTCTGTGTGTTGGGAGCTGGAGTAGTACCACCTTCCTCCAGCAGAGTCCGCCGTGGAGCCTCCTGCACAGCTGAGGCTCATTCCTTCATCAGAGGATCCACACTATAAAAGCTGTCTTCAGACCTTGCCTCAATGCCGCAGTGTTGAATCTAGTTGGTTAGCACCTAAGCCAATAACCTTCTGAGTACTTTGTTGATTTTGAATCCAGACTGGATTCTAACCCTTTTTGTCTCTACTTTCAGGAAACCTGTTTTTCTCCTGTGAAGCTTTGGAAGAGCTTAACCTGCCGAGTCTGCCCTCTGAGCCTAACCTGAAGACTCTTCTTTGGTTTTCCATGCAGCTCTGGACCAAGAGCTGGAAACTCAAACCAAGGTCTGCCCTCTCTCTTGAAGTAAGACACAGAAGCAGCTAACGGACTCTGCTGAACAAACAATCTCTGGACCCAACAGTTCTCCTCCCGAAGCTTTAACCAAGAACCCTCAAGGTACAAACCTGAAACTCTCAAAGTCAAACTCTTCTGATCCAGCGCTAACTGAACTGTCTCCCACGCAGATTCCAGTGAACCAGCCCCCCAGGCCTGAACCAGTACCAGTGTTATTTTCATGATCTTGTGAAACAATAAACCTTTGTTAACCATTCAACCAGTCTCTTTTCCGTGGGTTCTGCATACTTGGGTCTCACTAGTGAACCCATCATGACACTGTTCTTCTGGCTACGTTCCTGATATAAATGATCATATAAAAGGAGAAAGATCAATAACTATAATGCAGTAGTTTATCTTTGGCCCTGGCTCTTCCTCCAGGTCGCTTCCTCACTTCACCCACTACGTCTGCTTCTCCAAGTGAAAGTCATACAGACCCCCTCAGGCCATGGCAGAGGTGTCAGTCAGCTAGTTGTAAGTCAATGTATAATAACAAAAGTTGTGAAAATATTTTATGTTATAAGGCTAAATGTTGGTTTAAGTCAAAGTTAAAAACCCGTTTGTTTAGAACTACCTTTGACCGTTGACGTTAAACTGCTAACCGAGGTACTACTATTTTACGGTTGTGTTCAAACTGTTCAATTTCTTTCACTACCCTCTTTTATTCTGTTTTCATCTTTACATTTTTTTTATCTATTTGTTATTCATGTAAAGCACTTTGAATTATTTTTGTGTTGAATTGCGTTATAGAAATGAACCTTCCCTCCTTTGCCTTGCCATACTTTAACTGTTCTTATGAGCTAAATATCATACAATTCTAGCTATACATCAGTAGTGGATCTTTTGAATAGAAATTTACAAACTATTGCAGTTACATTTGTTAATAAAGATATTTTTCAAACTTTTTTTTGTACCAGTCTGAGACACATTGCCTTCCAGATGTGCAGGTTGGAAAAGATTATGTGTGAGTAGCATGAAACAGATGCTACTTAAAAAGAAGACCTGCTTCTTTATAATTTAATGCTTTCAAGTGAGGGGATGTCAGACATGTTTCCCTGCAAATCATCATTAAAAATGATAAAAACTAAAGAATAAAGTATTAAAATTTGAAGCCTTAAGTGACTGTCTGGAGAAAAACAGGAAGGGATGTGTCACCTCTGTAAAAGGTAGAAAAAAGGGGAAGTGAATCTTTTTACGAAACAAGCAAAGAAATATACGGTGTGCCTGCAAGAGCTACTGTGATCATGAAGGAGAGAGAATACTTCCATCCCCAAAGCTGTAAAAAACAAACCAGAGCCACATATTATTTTCCTATTCATATGAAGTAGGCCAAGAACATTTATCAAAAGTACACCATTAGTTAACACCTGACATGTGTTATATCACTATACAATTATAATTTAGGAATTTTACATATTGTTGACTTAATTTAAGTTAAAACTACCGTTTTCTATAAAATTTGAATTAGAACTGAAGAAAAACTGTTAAATTAATCTGTACAAATTAGAGCATTTTTTTTTCTTTGTTGAGAAAAAAAAAAAAAAAATTTAAAGATGAAAGCTAGGATCCTATCTTAATACCAATGAAGTTTTCACCTTATTGTTTTTGAATAATTAGTAAAACAGAATTTTTAAAGAAAAATAAATAAATAGATCCAAAGGATCTATAAATAACCATGTCTGCTCCAGCGCATATAATCATTAGAATTTGGCATGGGGGGGCTTTGGGAGATTTTTTTTTTATGGGGGTGGGTGGGGGTATAAACATCTCCTTGAAATTAGTTTTTGGAACTTGGGATGTATGTAATAATTACACACTGGAGCTTTAAAAAGACCTACCCAAATTAAAGTGAAAATTTTAGCTATTGTAAAAAAATCACAAAATACGATTAAAGGCACTTAATTACAGTAATATGAGGAAATGCAGCTGGTTTCATTTCACCCCTTTTGTAAAGCAAAGTATTGCAATCAACCCACCTAGAGGAAGAACTTTACAGAACATATTAGTAAATCTGAGAAAGAGGAATCAACAACCTCAACCTGAAGTGCGAATGGCAGAAAATATGAGACGGATGAAGAAACGGAAGATTGTTTTATTTCATCAAAAGACAGCAGGAGGAACTGAGAAATGGAGGGAGAAGCAGAAAGGAGGAAGAATTCATGAAAAGAATGAGATTAACTAGAAATGTTCTGATTTTTAGTAAAAAAAAATTGACAATACTGTTACTTAGAGATAAAATAGATGAACCGTCCCATGATAGAAACAATACTTAATGCTGCAGTTTCCAAGGTGTCTAAAATATCTACATTATGTGAAAAAAAAATATTAGCACTCCAGAAAAATATCACCGAATTAACAAAGGCAATCATTGTGTCTCGTTGAGGATAAATGTGTCCATTAAATAACCAGAATGTTGGTCATTGTCCTTAAGAATATGTTTAGTAACCGTCAGAGATGAACCCAATTCCTGTAAATGAGGACAGGATGGGCTGAGTGCTTCCTCTTTCTCATCTTACACAGAAGCAGGTATAGAAGAGGAAAACAAAGCTCAGGATATCTTTGTTTTTGAAGATCAGGTGGATTACACTGCTTTTGACAGATATTCAAGGTAAATTCAAATTTGAATCTAGCTTTACTGTTATTTAGTGAGTTTTTCTATCTGTGAGGAGAAAGAAAAATGAACTCTGATTGGTTCTCTGCTCACACAGAGGGTTAATTCATCTTGGTGTCTCCTGCTCTTTTTAGTGTCAGCAGCAATAAATGTGTTGATGATTAGTTGTGGTTCTATAGAGCCTTTGATCTGTTAAAACAGAGGTGCTTGATCAAAACAGACAAACATCCATAAACAATCTGTAGCATTTAGAAAAGTCGCTTCAACTAATTAACATAAAAAAATAAATTACAAAATTCATTTTCGAGAACGCACTATCCATTATAGGGATATTCAAAGGGCAAATACATAGCAGTTGTTTTTCTTCCGATCCTGTCGTTAAATTATGCTAAGTCGGAATAACTTCCCACATACTCTTTGTGTTTAATAGCCGTTTAGCTTTTCTTTCATAAATTTCAACTTCCAAGGCAGCGAGCGCGCACCTTTGCATCAGTTTGAACCGAAAGGTTTAGCAGATTAGGAGAAGGTGCGTCTTGGACATGCGCGAGGAGAACAAAGTCACAGGAAAATGGTTTGGAAACATCCACAGTAAATATGTCTCTGGAAAATCTGAAACACAACATTCAAGAATCCTGATGATTGTTGTTTCATGGCATTCAAGACAGCCTAACCATTAAAACTGGCAATATGTTGCCTACCTATACACCCACCGTGACTGTAGTCATAACATCTGAAAAAGGTTTTGATGCAGCATAGCAGCTGAAGTCATTATAGTCACGCATACTGGCTATTTAACGGGTGGTCAGTTCTGGTTACAAAAAGCTAGCTCAAGCTTCTTGCCACTGTATTAGCAATTTCAGATATATATGCATATTTAAGCTAAGTAAAATGAATCCCCAGTAACAAAAATGCTAACATTATTGCACTAGTTTAGTAGTATCTTGTCAGCAACTCAACCAAGTAGCAAAAAAAATATTAAGAAATTAAATAAGCACAAAGCTTACCTTTCTTTATGCACTGTCCTAAAATGCTGGATGAAAGTCTATGTAGTGTTTGCACTCTCCGTAACTGTAAGATTGCAGATCTTATAGGTAGCTCTTTTTTTATTTTGCGTTGACGTGTAATCTTTGTAGCCAAAATTCATGATTTTTGCAGGCAGAGTGGTCTTCATCTCTACTGATCACTTATATGACCAGATTTCTGAAATCCAATCTTAGGACATTTCAAGCTTGTAGATAAAAATAAATACATATCATGAAATTAAAAAAGGGGTCAGGGACAGTGATGCTTTCATCCATTTTTACATATGTATTAATATTACAACAAAAATCAAGTGTAAAATCATGGAATTTGACTCTCCTATTTCCTAAGATTAATAAAATTAATCAATCGAAAGATTGTATTAGTGCCATCTGGTCATTCAGTCTTCTCTGTCTTCTTTTCTGTCCTTATCATTTTCTTTTTAGCTGACTGACGTCTGCCTGCTCTTTGTTTTACATTTCTAAGTAGATTTTTCTTCCTTCTCTTCAAATGATCTTTCCATCAGTGTTCCTATTTTCCTCCAATCACATTCAATCTTCTTCCTCTCCTCTTCTATCAATCTTACCCTAATCTAAAACACGGACATAATAAAATCAAAATCCCTTCCAAACATATATAATCTCATCATACGTATTATGATTATTATGATGATGGTAATTATTATTATTATTGTTGTTGTTATCTCACCTCATTAAATACTAAAAAAGCTAATCAGCACAATTATCGGAGAACAAGGTAAAAGCAACATGATAAATGAGCATTAAAAAGGTGGTTATCTCTTCCTCCATCATTCTCAATTCATGCAGATCTTGTCTTATTCAGTTTTCCTTTTATTGCCTCCTATTTTTTATAATGAGGAACTGTCATATAGAAACTCAGGGTTAGAGAAGTATACAGTACCAAAGCTTGGAAGTCTATGATCATTAATCACAACCACAATACAGCAAAACAACTTATAACTCTACTTTCAATAACTAACTATCTAAAGATATAAACTAAAGGTCACCAGTCAGTTCTAAAAACATCTTTAGGTGAACCCTTGTTGATCCCTGGAGAATAGGGTTGCCAACCGTCCCTTGAAAAAAGTTTGGTATTTAGAAATAGAAGTCCCTGTTCCGTACTCAGTAGAAAAGGAACGCACTTTGTCCCATTTTACTTTAAGGGGTAAAAATAATAGTCAGTAAAAAGCTAATGGAAAATGTAGGAATAAGGGCATGTTTGTCAAGATGCTTTTAAGTGATCTGACCCACATGCAGAAAACCACTCAGAGAATGAAGGGATAGTTTGACAGGTTTACTGATGAGAATCACAGGAAGTAGAAACTTGAACTCAGAGAGCTGATTAACCGGAACTAGAAGTGGAAGGGAAGTTCACAATGGTTAGTTCAATGGCTGTAGGCAACTGAAAAGAGTTCTTGAAAAATTGAGGAAGCAGGACTCACGTTGGAGGGGGTCTCAGTCTAATCCTTGAATCCAGAAAGTGTGGGTTATCCAGAGGAAGGGCAACTCGTTGGAGGGCGGACAGGTTGGTAGTGTTGGACCCTGAGGAGTAATTAGAGCGGACTGCCACTTAGAATTCCGACGGAACTTGAACGGGTCGTGTGGAAGTTTACCCCTGCTCAGTGTGAGCACAAAAGATCCTTCCAAGGGGAGAAGGCCAAACTTCCAGTCTGTGGGAAAGCGTCCTGCCAAAAGGCAAAGGCAAAAAACAAAGTTAATCTTAGAGAAAATGAAGCTCAGGTTAGACTCAGCTAATGTCGGCTTGGCTAGAGTACCCAAAACTGGCAACGATCCAGAATTCAATTCAATTCAGTTTATTTATATAGCGCCAAATTCACAACACATGTCATCTCAAGGCACTTTACAGTTCAACCAGATCATACAGTCAAATTGATACAAAGTTTTCTATCTAAGGAAAACCAGTTGATTGCATTGACTCATTGACTCAAATACAATCCCCCACACTAAGCATGCTTGTAGCGACAGTGGAGAGGAAAAACTCCCTTTTAACAGGAAGAAACCTCCAGCAGAACCAGGCTCAGTGTGAGCGGCCATCTGCCGAGGCCGACTGGGGTTCAAGGAGACAGAAACAGAGATACAAAAAGCAGCTGTAAAAGGCGGCCCCGTCCAGGAAACACACAGCCAGGCAGACGAGCTCCAAGGCAGCTCCCATGCCAGAGGACGAAGAGAGCACATCCACTCAGTCACGGCCAGAGAATACCCTCATCCCATTAGTCGTGCCAATAGAGAACCACCCAACCAGATTAGCGCCTTACAAGGATTCTCCAATCATTCTGTTTGATTTTATCTGAGCCTATTTCCTGCCAGCTGCAGCCAATGGTTTGTCTTACTTTTTGTTAATTAGCTTGGTTTATGTTACATTTCTAGTCCTCATCTTTAGGAAAACAAACATATCAAAGCCCTTTTCATTAACCTAAGTACAAATCAAACATTTATCAAAATGATCAGCCCATTTCAAATCAAATAAACCAATTAACACAATTGGTTTATTTGAAAGAGTATTTAGTCAGCCACCAATAGTGCAACTTCTCCCCCTTAAAAAGATGAGAGAGGCCGGTAATTTTCATCATAGATATACCTCAACTATGAGAGACAAAATGAGAAAAGAAAATCCAGAAAATCACATTGTCTGATTTTTAAAGAATTTATTTGCAAAATATGGTGGAAAATAAGTATTTGGTCAATAACAAAAGTTCATCTCAATACTTTGTTATATACGCTTTGTTGGCAATGACAGAGATCAAACGTTTTCTGTAAGTCTTCACAAGGTTTTCACACACTGTTGCTAATATTTTGGCCCATTCCTCCATGCAGATCTCCTCTAGAGCAGTGATGTTCTGGGGCTGTCGCTGGGCAACATGGACTTTCAACTCCCTCCAAAGATTTTCTATGGGGTTGAGATCTGGAGACTGGCTAGGCTCTCCAGGACCTTGAAATTCTTCTTACGAAGCCACTCCTTCGTTACCCGGGCGGTGTGTTTGGGATCATTGTCATGCTGAAAGACCCAGCCACGTTTCATCTTCAATGCCCTTGCTGATGGAAGGAGGTTTTCACTCAAAATTTGACGATACATGGCCCCATTCATTCTTTCCTTCACACGGATCAGTTGTCCTGGTCCCTTAGCAGAAAAACAGCCCCAAATCATGATGTTTCCACCCCAATGCTTCACTGTAGGTATGGTGTTCTTTGGATGCAACTCAGTATTCTCTCTCCTCCAAACACGACGAGTAGAGTTTTTACCAAAAAGTTCTATTTTGGTTTCATCTGACCATATGATATTCTCCCAGTCACCGTCTGGATCATCCAAATGCTGTCTAGCAAACTTGAGACGGGCCTTGACATGTACTGGCTTAAGCAGGGGGACACGTCTGGCACTGCAGGATTTGAGTTCCTGGCGGCGTAGTGTGTTACTGATGGTAGCCTTTGTTACTTTGGTCCCAGCTCTCTGCAGGTCATTCACTAGGTTCCCCCCGTGTGGTTCTGGGATTTTGAACCACCGTTCTTGTGATCATTTTGACCCCACGGGGTGAGATCTTGCGTGGAGCCCCAGATCGAGGAAGATTATCAGTGGTCTTGTATGTTTTTTCATTTTCTAATAATTGATCCCACAGTTGATTTCTTCTCACCAAGCTGTTTACCTATTGCAGATTCAGACTTCCCAGCCTGGTGCAGGTCTATAATTTTGTTTCGGGTGTCCTTTGACAGCTCTCTAGTTTTGGCCATGGTGGAGTTTAGAGTGTGACTGTTTGAGGTTGTGGACAGGTGTCTTTTATACTGATAACGGGTTCAAACAGGTGCCATTAATGAAGGTAACGAGTGGAGGACAGAGGAGCCTCTTACAGAAGAAGTTACAGGTCTGTGAGAGCCAGAAATCTTGCTTGTTTGTAACTGACCAAATACTTATTTTCCACCATATTTTGCAAATAAATTCTTTAAAAATCAGACAATGTGATTTTCTGGATTTTTTTTTTCTCATTTTGTCTCTCATAGTTGAGGTATATCTATAATGAAAATTACCGGCCTCTCTCATCTTTTTAAGTTGGAGAACTTGCACTATTGGTGGCTGACTAAATACTTTTTTGACCCACTGTATATATTGTTATAAATTGTGTTATATCAAACTGGTCCTATAGTTACTATATTACAGATGGAGTAATGTAATGAAAGTAATTTCTCCCTGGGATTATTAAAGTATTTCTGATTCCTGGTTGATGGGACAGGTGTTGTGAATGAAACTGTGTCCAGCTAGAAAGAGCTCCTGTGTGTCGCTGAATGTGAGCATTGATGATGAAAGACATCTTCTGCCTCCATTTATCTGTTTACTACAGTCTGTTGAATTAATGATAATGTGGATTTAAAGACATTTCAATTAGTGGAAAAAAATGCAGAGGGGAATATAAAAATAATGTCCAATCAACCAAAATATTTGCAAACTCCATGCAGTACCTCTGTAAATCCCCTAGAGCCTGGCGTACACTGTGCGATTTTCGGGGCGATTTTTCAGTCGTGCGAGAATCTTTCGATCGGGCCGATTTTCAGCCTGATCGTGTGTCGTGAGTCGTGTAGTGTACAAGGGGTTACGAGCGGCGATAAGCCTCTCACCACCACCTCACGATCAGGAATCGTGATGTCGGGAGAAAATCAAATATGTTTGATTTTTTCCAGACTTCGTGGGCAAATCCAGGGGCGTGCATATATAGACACTAGGTGGTGCTAAAGCACTAGGAAGTTTGTCCTTTATCAAAGAAAATGCCCTTTTGAAACTCGTTTTTTTATTATTATTATTATTAATATTAATAAGATTTTACTGAGGTCGGTTTTGAAATGATCTTTTGAAAACCTAAGCCATTAAAAACGACTGAAACAATGCCCCGAAATGAGCCACTTACTTGCGCACAAACAACCCTCTCTCTCTTCCTCTGTCACGTGACGTCGTGCGGTCGCCCGCAGGGCACGCCGGATGCGCAGCATCATAGCAGTTCAGTAGCGTCTTCAGATAGCAGGAAGTCGCTGACAGGCTGCTTCTCCTGTGCCCCATTAGCCAGGTAATATACAGATCAAGCAAAATCATTTTGTTGTGCATTAAAATGTCTCATTCAGCAGCACCAAACAAGCATTTTGCCGACTGGTCGCCTGATAAACTAGTCGTCTCCTTGTAAGATGCTATTTTACTTTTTATATTTTATATCCATATTTTTTATCTTAAGTGTATATATTAGTCTATTTTATTGCATGACGTATACCCACAGTTTTTAGATATTTTTATAATTATATTTACCTAATCCATATTATATGTTTTATGTTGCACGATTGTACCACAAAAAATTCCTAGTTTGTGAACTCCTTCACTAACAATGGCAATAAACCTGATTCTGATTCTGAAAGTTTTACACTGTAGCCCAAGTCAATGACAGATAACGTGAGGACGACCACATAGGCTACAAATAGTTTCGGTAGAGTTTGCAATTGCAAATACGGAAGAGGATTAGAAATAATAAATTTAAAAATAAGTTAACAGATTTTTAAATTTTATTTCAGTTTAGTATGGGAAAAAAGTCAGAATTCTGACTTTAATCTCAGAATTCTGTTGTATAGGTTTTGTTAGGCAACATAAATCAACACATTTTGGTCTCTTTACTGTCTTAATTGTATATTGATTTAGTAATTTCAGTGCAATGCCAAGAAAGGAGGGTTAATCGTATTGAAAAATCTTAGCTGTTCACATTTTATTTTTAAGTAGTTTGTGAAGCAGGTATTAAAATAGCTATTATTTTGTAGGCTACCATAAGTCATATCCACGTGACAAGACTTCCAGTCATGTTGCCCTAATAGCCCATTATTTAAACCAGTGGTTCCCAAAGTGTGGGGCGTGCCCCCTAGGGGGGGCGCGGTAAGCGGTATGGATGAATGAAGAAACAAAAAAAAAAAGGGCTTGCTTTGACTGAGCATAATGGACAGTTGTGACACTGCAACCCAGATTTGAGAAGATCTACAGCAACAAGCAGGCTCACTACAGCCACTGAAAAGATGGGAGGATAAAAGTACAAAGAAAAAACTCTCAGGGAGCTGTTCAATGTTTTCACTCCATTTTGCACAGAGGCTTTTTTAATGTATTGATGATAGCAAAGTTAAATATTGTTACAAATAAAAAAAAAGAAATATGTTTAAAATAACACAGACAACAAAGAATCCTCTTCTAATCTACAGTATAGAACTATGAAAAAATACAGTTACACAAAAGTGTTCCTCTGTAAAGATGGTGTATAGTTTGTTTTGTTGCAACCTGAAGTGTGAAATAAACTTCAGTGGAGTTTGAAAACAAAATATGTGTATAGGTTTATTATATCTGGTTGAACGCTGTGTGTGCCCAGTTGATTTTTTATTTTATTTTATTTTTTGGGGGGGGCATGGAAATTTTATTGTAATCCAAAGGGGGGCACAGAAGAAAATCTTTGGGAACCACTGATTTAAACTAATGTGGCTTATTTGTTTAAGCTATTATTATTATTATTATTATTATTATTATTATTATTATTATTATTATTATTATTATTATTATTATTATTATTATTATTATTATTATCATCATTATTATTATTATTATCATTATTATTGTCATGATGGTTATTATTATTATTATATTGTAGCCAGTCACAGCAGGGAAGCTCTATACCATCAACATCTACCAGGACAGGAGATGAGGAAGAGTTCAGGGAAGACACAGAGACAGAAAAAGACCAGGATGAGGGAAAACGGGGAGATCAGCCAGATGAAAGAAAAAGAAAGATGAGCATTAGTCTGTTCTGTTGGTGGTGTGACTTTTTTCCATTGAAAACTCACGTTTAGAGAATGTTACAAATAAAAGTCAAATTTCATTCAACATGCATGTATTTTTTTTATAATTAAGTGTTCCATGTGCGCTAAAAAGTGCCCCCCCCCCCCCCCCCCCCCCCCCCTCCTGAGCACCTGCCCCCCCAAAATGTCTGTGCACGCCTCTGGGCAAATCGCTCAGTGCGCAAACAAGGATTTTTCTTTTTATTCTTCCTCTCAGATGTAAACACAGCAGCATGGCAGGGATGCAATGAGTGAAATGGGAGTTCTTTCTGTAAAATTGACAGACCGTAGTAGTCACGTTTGCTCAGCCATGTCTTTTTTCCAAATATGTCGTCGCCTTTTCTTTTTAGGGCTTTCAGCACAAAATTGCACAAATTGCCAAGGCACTATGAATATGAATATGAAGCTACTTTAGTGAGCTTTATATTCCTCTTCTATTTGTTTGGCTTCCGGAAAGACGAGTCAGAGCAGCTCCATCTCACTGCGGACCTGAGTGTGACGTGGTTTTTAGCCGCACAGTGTGAGCTGTGAACTCACACTGTACGACTAAACCATGTGGTTAGTCGTACAGTGTGAGCAGCAGCTGCATGCAACGACTGAAGAAAATCGCACAGTGTATGCCCAGCTTAGGGGTTGCGGACCCCCGTTGAAGACCTCAGCTGTAAATAATCCTATGTTTAACTTTTAGGTAATGCAACATTTTTGATTTGATGATTTGCTTCCACTTCTGATTCAAAAGCAATTAGACCTGTGTGTCCAGGTGTTTTCTGAACAGCCCCGTTGTTATGCCTCTAACAGGTATAAGATGCATTAACCCCCAAAATGGGTCTAGATCAGAGGTCTTCAACATTTTCTAGGCCAAGGACCCCCAAACTGATGGTGAGATGGAGTGCGGTCCCCCTAATTATGTATATTGTATGAAATAGTGTTATATGAAACTGGTCCTATAGTCAATCTATTTTATATAAAGTGACCCTGGGATTATTTAAGTATTTCTGATTCTGATTTCTTGTTGATGGGACAGGTGTTGTGAATGAAACAGTACTTAAAACAGCTCCTGTGTGCCATTGAATGAATTGATGACTGAAAGACATCTTCTGCCTCCATTTATCTATTTACTACAGTGTGTTGAATTCATGTTAATGTGTATTTAGATACATTTTAAATAGTGGAAAAAATTGCAGGGGGGAATAAAAAAAAAAAAAAAAAGCGTAATCAACCAAAACTTTGGTGACCCCCATGAAGTACCTCTGTGGAACCCCTAGGGGTCATGGACCCCCTGTTGAAGACCTCTGGCATAGAGCACTGCATCTGTTTTGTTTAACACATCCCAAGAAGGTTGCATCTGATAAGAATTTTAACATAGATCTTAGTTTTATAAGATAAAATTTGATTCATGAATGGTTCCTTTCAGGTTGAAGACATGGCCTCAGATCAAATGGAAGTGTCTGCCCTCGGTAGGCCATTCGCATTGGGGATGCTTTATGATGCTTACAGTGATAAGCTGATAACAGGTAAGATGAGAACAAATTAGCTCATATATTTAGGTAATCAACATCTCAGATGTTAGGAGGATTTGTTTTTTGTTTTTGGTAAACCTTATATACCACCTTACCCTTGTTTAAGTGGTACATAGTAAGTAGGTAAGTACTGTTAATAAGTAAAAATGTATTCAACGGCAAGATAATCCAAAGTGTCTTACATCATAAAAAAATCAAACAAATGTGCAGTAAAATCATGTAAATCATAAAAAACATCAATCAAGTACATAGCAAATTAACAAAACATTAAAATCATTACACAGAATCATTTAAAAAAATCACAAACAACAAAAAAAAAAAATCAGGCAGATAAACTTGATAACCAAAAGGAGCTGATCAATATTTAATAAGCTTTTGTGTATAACAGCTTTTCACCTGCAATTTTTTGTAAGCTACTAATCCTCAGCATCTCTAAACAGGAAAGTTTTCAGCGTTGATTTAAAGGAATTTAGAGTTTTGCCTGTTTTGCATTTTTCTGTTAGTTTGTTTCAGAATGGAGCATAAAAACTGAAAGCTGCTACTCTATGATTGTTTCTTGGGCAGGGGCGGATTTACCATTCAGCAAAACAAGGTAGAGGCCTAGAGCCCCAAGCTCCTGGGGGCCCCATAAAACTCTATTTACATGTAATACAGCTATTACTTATTGGTGCACATTAATTATGTTTTTGATAAAAATCCTTTTGTTAGAATGCCACCAAAATGCTTATATTGTTTCTCAGCCCCCATCTTCAGTCTCCACCATATTGGATCAGTCCATTTCCTGCACATGTTCAGAAAGGTCCAAACAGACAGCAGCAAACCATTTGAAAACAAACGGCAGGAAGAACAGCTTGATAATTTAGCTCATTTGTGGCTATATTTAGCAACTTTTTGCTGACCTTTCTCCCCTTTCTCCTCCTCTTGTGTCTGCACTAACTTCTTCTTCTTCTTGAGGTTTTTTCATTGGTTAGCAAACAGTTAATGGTGAATTACTGACACTTACTGGCATGGAATGTTGTACTAAATGGATGAATTATAGTAATTTTATTTAGTTGTTTCTCTTTATAAAAGCTAATACTCTTACAATTCCCAAAAGTTTTCCCTTCCAGCTATCTTTCTGCACTGCTTTGACAGACAAAAAAAAAAATAAAAATAATCGGAGGGATTCTGAATGTCCTACAGCTAGAGGTATAAAATTTGATAATGACCATAGATGAGGATCATGTAGCGCTTTTTTGGACATCCAATATCGACTTTACTTGCTGAGACATGGCAACAGTGGCGAATAGTAGAGACGAGTAGAGTAGTAATTGAAGAAAAATTCTAAATTTTAACAAAAACATAAATAAGAAAAAGACAAATTAAAATGGATGTTCCTCATTTATGTAATCTAGTAGCAGGGTTTACCCTTTGTTTCAGTTGGTCAAAAGACAAGGAATTTATCTATTTTTATTTCTCAAGAGTGCTTGGTTCGGAAATTTGTTGATGTCCCTGAAAGAATCACCACCAGTAAGAAGAGGGAGTAACAGAGAATGGCTGGCCGAAGACTGAGATCCTGAATTGTATTGACCGTATAGATGCCACTAACTCAGCGGAGCTTCAATATCCAGCTTCAAAGTAACATCCCCAGGGTCATTTACTGCAGATTTCTGAAGCAACCTTAGAGTTCACAAAGTTCTTGTTCTCCGCACATCCCATACTACTGAGTTATTTCTATGTGGCATTTTGAAACAACTTGGTTAAGAACAGCCAGTGCCATAGCAGCCACTCAAAATACTGAAGGCAACTGTTCTGCAGGATAGCTCATAAAAGCACGTTGGGGCTATTTTGTAATTCAGATATCAAGAAGTATTGGTTTGACTTGTCATAATTGACTTTGAGATATTTTGATTATAATTCTGGATGTGTGACACAGTAAATGGCTTTTTGACTCTCCAAAATGTGATTGAAGATATCTTGAATTGTAATCTCAGTCTTTCTTTTTTAATACATTTTTAAAAATTGTCAATATGGGGTGCTGAGTGTACATTAATGAGAAATAAAATCTACTTGTCAAGAAAATCTGACTCTAAGACCCAGTATTCAGGCGAGACAGACTATGGGAAATTTCAAAACATTTAATGAAAATAAACAGAATACACAGAACTCTGGATCTGTAGATACGCAGCGGCTGCGGAAGGAAGCGGGGTTCCACCCATCACTGGCATCTCTAGTTAAGAGAGAAACACAGGTAAGTGACCATGATAATCTGATGGAAGATAATTATCCATGTGAGTCATTTACCTTGTTTAACAGTTCAGTCCATACTTTCCGGTGAGGCAGCATCCAGCCAATGGACTGCCAAACGAGCCAGAAGCAGAGGTAGTGTAGTCCTGTTTGTACATGTAAAGTTTATCCATAGAGAAAATGCTCAATAGTGGTTTTGGAGAGCCGAAGAGGCACGCCCCCGGAACACTGAGTCCAGCGCCAGGAGACCCAAAGCCCCAGACACCCAAAAGGACCCCGAGAGCGAAGGCACCAAGGAGGGGCCAGCCCAGGAAATCAGACCCCCACCAAGGGAGGAGGAAAGACAGCCCCAAGGAAGTCCCCCAGCCACCGCAATCCTGGAGCCCCCGGGAGCCGCGGGGACGAGTCCGCCAGCCAGCCGGCAACCCTGAAGTGAATCTGGCCACGGGCCCCAGGGGTCCGAGGCCCCAGGGGCGGCCCACCCCCCGGCCAGGCCCTGCGGAGAAGCCGCCAGGAATGAGCCAGTAGCCGTCGGGGAACCACCCCCCAAACCCCGAGCTCCACCAGTGCACCGGCGGGCCCAGGCGCCAGACAGGCCACCCAACCAGAGCCCCGCCCACCACTCACCGCACCCCACCCCTAAATAATTCACCAAGCCACTACACGCCCCTCCCTCCAACCTTCTCTGGTTCCCGTTTTAAATATCCACCAGTTCAGACCAACAGATACAAACA
This sequence comes from Cyprinodon tularosa, assembly GCF_016077235.1. Lineage (NCBI taxonomy): Eukaryota > Metazoa > Chordata > Actinopteri > Cyprinodontiformes > Cyprinodontidae > Cyprinodon > Cyprinodon tularosa. The sequence goes on from NW_024039540.1 coordinate 2,408,008, forward strand.
CTCCTTTATTTCCGCTGCTGTTCAGCTGCTAAACTCTACTAGGAAAAGCAGATAGGCATATAGGCCTATGCTCTCATTCATCCCCTGCACTGCACATATTTTTTTCTCTCTCTCTTTTATCCACCTTTTATCTTTTTAAAATATTTAATGTTTCTTCTTTTATTTTTTATCTGTTATTTGTGAAATGTGAAGGTGTGTATGAAAGGTGTACTACTACTGCACAAAAATTGCCCATCCTGGGACAAATAAAATCTACTGAACTGAACTTCTTTGGAGAGAGCAGAAGAGACAGCCCTGGCACCAGCAGGCCACCCAGGGCCCGCAGCAGCCCCCGTCAAGACCATGGACCAGGCGGCTCGCTCTTCCTCCAGGCCGCAGACTCCGGGTGGCAGATGGCGAACAGGGGTGTGAGAAGTCCCCGATCCTCCCTGCACCTGCTCAAATGTGGTGTTATTGCGTGTTGCTCTCAGGTGTAATTAAAACTGGGAGTACTAAAAGGGGGTGTCCAGCACAGTCCACCCCCTCTCCAGAGAAATAGGCGGTGCCAGCACACCCCCCCAATCGACAACCCAGAACCCTCAATGTTCAAATGCGAGAGGAGATGGGGTGAGCCGACCGTGGTGAGGCACATGAAATAAGACCCCCCACCGACGGTGAAGGCTTTTAACTACAGTTTGTGGACTTCCTGATAGTAAAGAATCACAGTAGTCCAACCTTGAAGTAACAAATGCATGGACTAGTTTCCCAGCATGGAACAGGATATTTGTATCCTGGACAGGATATTTCTATTTTTTGCAATATTCCGCAGATGAATGAAGGAAATTCTAGAAACCTCTTTGATATGGGATTTAAAAAAAAAGGTCCTGATCAATAATAACGTCAAGATTTTTTATTTATTATCTCACAACAATTTAATCCCATCCAAATAAAGTGAAAGACTAATCAGGTTACTTTTCAAAGACTCTGGTCCAAAGACTATAAGTTCTGTTTTGTCTCCATTCAAGAGGAGAAAGTAAAGGGTCATCCAGGCTTTTATGTCTTCAAGACATTCCTGTAAGCTCTGTCATGGGTTAGTTTCATCTGGAGTTATAGAAAGATATAGCTAGGTATCCTCAGCATAACAACGGAAATTAACCCTATGTTATCTAATAATTCTGGCAATTGGTAGCTTATACAGAGTGAAGAGAATAAACCCAACACTGAACCCTCTAGTACTCCACAGATAATCCTAGTCGCCGGCTAGCCGTCAGGAGGCTGACCCGCCCGATCTCTCTGTCATACCTCCAGATTATCATGATTTGGCTTCTGTATTCAGTAAAACTAGAGCCCTTTCACTCCCTCCGCACCGCCCATATGACTGCTCCATCGATCTTCTTCCTGGGGCCCCAATCCCTAACAGTCGGCTTTATAACATCTCCAAACCTGAGAGGGAGACCATGGAGAAATATATCAATGAGTCACTAGCGGCTGGAATAATCCGACCATCTTCATCTCCACTCGGAGCTGTTTTTTCTTCGTTAGTAAAAAAGACGGATCTCTACCACCCTGTATTGATTACCGAGGGTTAAACCAAATAACTATCAAGAACATGTACCCGTTGCCCCTGTTAGCTTCAGCTTTTGAATCGGTTCAGGGTGCCACTGTATTCACCAAGTTAGATCTGAGAAACGCTTACCACCTTCTCAGAATCCGTCAAGGAGACGAATGGAAAACTGCTTTCAAAACACCTCTGGGGCATTTTGAATATTTGGTCATGCCTTTCGGTCTGTCTAACGCCTCCGCTTGTTTCCAGGCACTAGTGAACGATGTTTCGAGATATTTTTTAAATGTTTTTGTGTTTGTCTACCTAGGCGACATCCTGATCTACTCCAGTACCATCTCTGAACATCGGAAACATGTTCGCTTAGTGCTGCAAAGACTTTTGGAGAATAAATTGTTTGTCAAGGCTGAAAAATGCGAGTTTCATCGCCCGTCTGTTACCTTTCTGGGATTTGTGCTCGAGAGCGGGCAGGTGAGGCCATCTGAGGATAAAATCAAGGCGGTTCTGGACTGGCCCACTCCTGAAAACCAGAAACAACTCCAAAGGTTTCTGGGGTTTGCCAATCTCTATCGAAGGTTCATCAGAAATTACAGTCAAACGGCCCAACCTCTGACAGCTTTAACCTCAGCAAAAAGAGCACTGGTCCTCTGAGGTTGAAGCAGCTTTCAAGTGCTCATTGCAGGTGATGAAGCAGACTGAAAATGTTTTGTCATTGTCTCCTTCCTATCTCCTCTTTCTTTCATCTTTTGTCCTTTTTTTTTCTTTTTCTTTTTCCTTTTTCTTCTTCTGTTTTTCTGCTCTACTTACATTGCAGTGTCCATATGAACTGTAAAACTCCCTGCATAATTATAATAAAGCAATTTATATACATGAAACAAGTGGAGCAGTATGGCAATTGCCATACCGCTACACTTGTGAAAGTAAAATCTGTTGGGCTCCTTTTGGCATCAAGACAATTATTCTTATTGCCACCTTGCCAGACAGGACACTGTATAAAAAACAAAAAAAAAAAACAAAAAAAAAAACAGCAGCTTTCAAAAAACTTAAGACTCTGTTTTCCAACGCACCCATCCTCATTCAACCTGACCCCTCCAAACAGTTCATCTTGGAGGTGGATGCATCTGACTCAGGGGTTGGAGCTGTTCTGTCGCAAAGTTATGAATCTGACCAGAGAACTCATCCTTGTGCATTTTTCTCCCGCAGACTCACCCCTGCTGAACAAAATTACGACGTTGGTGATAGAGAACTCCTCGCCTTGGCTGGAGGGCGCAGAGCATCCCATTTTGGTATGGACAGATCATAAAAAAGATTAAATCCCCGTCAGTCCCGCTGGTCATTATTTTTCTCCCAATTCAATCTGATCATCTCCTACCGCCCTGGGTCTAAGAACATTAAACCTGACGCTCTGTCCCGTCTTCACGTTCCTGATGAACCTGAGACACCAGCTAGAATTTTACCGGCAAGTTGTACTGTCGCCACAGTCTCCTGGGAGATTTCGGACCTAATTAAACAAGCACAGACTCCTGAACCTGATCCTGGCACAGGTCCGCCTAATAAAACTTACGTTCCATCTACAGTGAGGTCTTAATCCATTGGATGCATACCACTAAGTTCTCAGCTCATCCTGGAGTCAGTAGAACCGTGGTCCTGATTTCCCGTCGGTTTTGGTGGCCTTCGCTACATAAAGATATCAAGGAGTTTGTTCTAGCCTGTCCAGTTTGTGCCCGGAATAAACCATCTCATTAGACCCCCTCTGGTCTCCTTCATCCTATGCCTATTCCCAAACGCCCTTGGTCACATATCGCCATAGACTTTGTTACTGGGTTACCTGCATCCAAGGGCATGACCACCATTTTCACAATCGTCTATCTATTTTCTAAGGCCTGTCATCTAGTTCCGCTGAGAAAACTTCCCACAGCTTTTTCAGACAGCTCAACTTCTGGTTAAGCACGTTTTCAGACTACACGGCATCCCACAGGAGATTCTGTTGGACAGAGGGCCAAAATTCACTGCCCAGGTATGGAAACATTTTTGTTCTGCCCTTGAAGCTAAAGTCTCTTTAACTTCTGGTTACCACCCCCAGTCAAACGGTCAAACTGAGCGAATCAATCAAGAGCTGGAGTCCACTCTCAGATGTTTCACGTCCACCAACCTCGCTGACTGGAGTCAGTTCCTGCATTGGGTGGAGTATGCACATAATTCTCATGTTTCTTCAGCTACTGGTCTCTCCCCCTTTGAGATCTCATTAGGATACCAGCCTCCGCTATTTCCAGCTGATGAGAAAGAGATTTCAGTCACTTCTGTCCGGCACCACATCCGCCGGTGCCGTACTATCTGGAACAACACTGTAGCAGCTCTGAACCGCTCATCTGAACAACACCGCAGATTCGCGGACCGGATAAGATGCCCAGCTCCGACCTATTCGCCGGGACAGCAGGTTTGGTTATCCACCAGAGACATCCTTTTGAAGTCCATGTCTCGAAAATTGTCTTCTCGTTACATTGGCCCTTACAGGATCGAGTCTGTCATCAGTCCCTCTGCTGTCAGTTTGCATCTTCCTTCTTCTCTCCACATCCATCCCACTTTTCATGTCTCCCAGATTAAACCCGTCCTGACCAGTCCACTTTGCCCTCCTTCCGACTCCCCTCCTCCCCCCCGTGACATTGATGGGCATCCTGCCTACACCGTTCGCCGGGTCGTGGACTCCCGTCGTCAGGGCAAAGGTTGGCAGTACCTGGTTGACTGGGAGGGCTACTGCCCGGAGGACCGGACGGGGGTTCCTGGTTCGTTCATTTTAGATCCTTCACTAATTACTGATTATCGCTCTTCTCTACCTTCATGCTCGTTTGGACCGCCAGGTGGCGGTCATTGAGGGGGGGGTACTGTTGGGATCTGGAGGCTTGTCACCTTTCTCCACCAGAGGAAGCCTGAGATCTTCCTCCTGAGGGCGTGAGCTGACTTCTGCACACCTGTTTTCCATCTGCTCGTCTGGAGGCCTTCTTAAGGAGGAGGAGGCTGACACTTCCCTGAGTGTTTGCCAGTAATGGTACCAGCAAACCTGAGCCAGCAAATTCTAATCTGTTTTCCTGATTTTTTTGAGAACCTCTCTGACTCTGTGTTCTTCTGCCTCTCAGAACCTGACATATCCGGTAATCTGTCAACTCCTGGAGAAAACATTCTCAATAAACCTTTTAACCTTTTTCCCTGTCTCTGGAGTGTTTCTGCATGTGGGTTAGAAGATTAGACCCCAACATGACAATCCTGGAGCATGAGGAAGATTCATCATTAACATAAACAAACTGAAATCGGTCAGACCCAGGCTCGGACTGGTAAATTGTGATACTGGGCATTTGCCCGGTTGACAGCAGCCAGTGTTGCGTGTGCGTTAATAACCAAAGTGGGTCAGTGTAGATGAAAAAATGCCACATGATGTGAGGGACCAGGTGGTTGCAGGGTGCTGAGCATCCACTATTGGTTTTGACAGATTACCACAACTTCTCCTTGTAGCAAGTCGGCAAACATCTAAGCCCCAGAACATTAAGTTGGTCTCTCTTATTTTCCCAATTCAACCTGTCAATCTCCTTCCTTCTGAAGGGCAGATATTGTCGCCTCTTCTACAAGGTACTACATATCATCTCCCTTGTGTTCATTATCAAGCCTTTAATTAGTTCCATATTTCCAGATTGATCTGCCATCCTGGTTCTAGTCAGACAATTACCCTCATTTACCATAGGTTTTGGTGGAATATTTGCATAAAGATGTCATAACCCGGAACAAGTCAAATAAACAACCACCAGCGGGACTATTTCACTCCCTAGCCATACCCAAATGCCTATGGTCTCATATCGCACTCAACTTCATCACTGGATTTCCACCTACCAAGGATTGAGCACCATCCATACCATGGTACACTTTTTTTCCAAAGCATGTCAGCTTGTTTCATTCAGAAAACGTCCTTCAGCCCTTCAGACCGCAGAGCTCCTCTTTAAACATGTCTTTCATCTTCATGGGATCCCGATCAACGTTCTGTCTTATAGGGTCCTCAGCTCTTATCCTCAAGTCTGGAGACACTTGCTCAGCGCTTGGTTCAAAGGTTAGTCTCACATCAGGTTACAAACCCCAGTTAGTCAGATAGATTCCCTAATGGTCAGACAGATTACTACTTCCACAACTGGCTTCCTCTGTACTGCACTACCCAGCACAGCAGCCATCCGGCTCCTCTGGCTAGCACCTCTGCTGCACAGAAGGGCACAGAAGCACATGTACTTCTTGCGGAGGATGAGGAAAGCCCACCTGCCCCCACCCATCCTCACCACCTTCTACAGAAGCACCATAGAGAGCGTTCTGACCAGCTGTCTCACTGTGTGGTGTGGAGGCTGCAGCGTGTCAAACTGGGAGAAAGTGAGGAAAGTGGTAAAAACAGCAGAGAAGATCACGGGGGCTCCTCTCTCCTCCATTAAAGACATTTTATCCTAGCTCTTCGTGTCCCGAGCCCGTAACATCATCAATGACCCCTCCCTGCTGCCCTCGGGGAAGAGACTTCGAAGCATTGGATGCAGTTCCAGCAGATTCCACAACAGTTTCTCCCCCACTGCCATTACTATGTTTTACTAGTTTTAAAGGCTGCACTTTAAAAAAACATAAAATTGCCCAGAGAGCTGTTCCAAACGAAATTTCTTTTTGGTTTTGCACTTGTGTCAACAAAATGACAAATGAATCTGTGTAAGTCTAAGTCTAAGAAAAGTCATTGGAGAACAATTCTTATGGTCAATAAAACATAGTAAATTGTTTTAATTTCCTGGTTAGTCAGATTCGCATCTAACTTTATGTGATTGATGGCTCTGTTTTGTCACAGTCTTGGTTTTGTTATGTTTATTTAGAGTATTCAGCTTTACTTTGCTTCTTGTTTTAGTGTTTAACTATTATTTTGTAGTTTTCTTGTTAGTTCCTGTCTTCCAGGGTTTCCATTTGTTGTCCTCTGCTGCCCTCTTGTGTCCTCTTTCCCTAGCTCTGTTTTCTGCTCTGTCCTCACCTGTTTTCAATCCTCTCGTTAGCCCTCTGTTTGTCTCTGTCCCCTTTAAAAGCCCTCTCTCTTCAGTTCCTGTTTGTTGGATCCTCGTCTAACGTCTGTCTGCTTACCTCATCTCTCCCTTGCTCCTAGAGTTTGGTTTCCCCTGATGTCTCCTTGGTTCTGGTTTGTTGTTATTTTTGTTGGATCTTTGATTCCTGCCTCCGTACCTGTAAACCTCATTAAACCCACCTAAATTCACCTCTGCCTACTTGTCTCTGCTTTTGGGTCCTCAATCCAACACCAAACCCTGACATGTTTAGTTGAATATTTATTCTATTTCATTTTGGCTATGGCCAAGACACTGTCTAAAGAGGGTATCAGTTCACAAGCTGCAGAGAAATGTTTTAAACTGTGACTCTTCCTGGTTTGGATCCTGAGTTGGACCAAAATAAAAGTCTTTACTGGGTCGATTGTTCTTTATAATATTCCCATTATTGCCTTTTATTTTTTTTCAAACACAAGTATCCCATAGGAGAAAAGTAAAGGTACAACAACTTTAATGTGATTTTTTATACTGCAATATATTTTAAGTTTTGTGGAAATTTTTCAATTTTTGAGGAGTAGATTGTATTTGATAATCTGGATATTATACAGAAAAATCAATCTTGACAACAACACCAGTAAACAAAGAAACTGTGTTTACAAACTTCTCTCTAACAAAAGTAGAACGAAATAATTTGGTGGCAATTAACTCAATTTTATTTTATTTTCTACAGATTTTTCTCTATGGGACAGAGAAACTATTCAAAAATACAGCATAAAACAAACTCAAAATGGCACTTTCTATGAAACTACTGTCTCAGACTCCATTGAAGACAAGGCTTATCTGCTGAAAGCTGATACATCTCTCATAGTCAGTTTTCTTAGTGGCCTGGTTGAAGTTGGTGGATCTGCCAACTATCTGCTTGATGATAAGGAGTTCAAGAACCAGAGCAGAGTTATACATCAGTACAGAGCCACAACTGCTTATGAACGACTGGAACTAAATCATCAGGATGCCAAGAAACTGCAAATAAGAGAGGTTATCCAGAACAGCCATGCAACACATGTTGTCACAGGCATCCTTTATGGGGCCAATGCTTTCTTTGTGTTTGACAGCGAGAAGTTAGACAGCAGCACTGTGCACAGTATGGAGGCAAGCATGCGCATTTCAATAAAGAATATCCCAAAACTGAATCCTGAACTAAAACTGGACAAACATTTAAGAGAATCAGAAAAAATTGAAAATTTCACCTGCAAATTTTTTGGAGATTTCATTCTGGAGAAGAATCCTACAACCTTTGAAGAGGCGGTAGATACCTACAGAAAGCTCCCAGAGCTTCTTGGAAACAATGAAGAGAAATCAGTTCCTGTTAAAGCTTGGCTGACTCCCCTGAAGAATCTGGATCCTGCTGCAGCTGAGCTAAAGGGAAACCTTTCTGATGGTTTGATCAGAAAAGTCGATAATGTTCTGAAAAGTATCAGAGAAATTCAGCTGAGATGCAATGAGACACTGGAAAAAGGTCTGGTGAAGACTTTTCCACTGATGCACAAAAAGCTCAGATGTTTCCAACATCTGACTGAAGACTACAAGAAAAAAGTCCAACAGACCATGCAGGAGAAAATTCCCCTCATTCGGAAGGGTGAGGAAGAAGAAGAATCCCTACAAAGCTTCCTTGATGAGCAGGAGAAGTCTCCATTCAGCCAGAAGAACTTAGACAAGTGGCTCGATTATTTAGACAGAGAGATCAATGTCATTGCATCCTGTTTAGACATTATGAAGGGAATTAAGATGATCCCAGAGAAGTCTGACTTGGATAGAAACATTCTTGGTGTAGAAGATGCCCTTTGCTTTGTCTTCACCTCCATTGAAACTCATGATTCCTACATGGACCAGATGGTCAATTACTTAAAAGAAACTCCATCCAGTGTGACTCCACCATCCAAGTACCAGTGGTTCTTCTCAGATGAGGTCCTGGAAAACATGAAACAGAATGCCAACATGATCTCAGAAACTGCAAAAAACTTAAAAAGCAACAGCAGATATTGCTTCCTCGTAGCAGCGCTGCCAAACAAGGAGTTCAAGGGAGCAACCATCTACCATTACAGGGAAGGTGTCAAGCAAACCGAAGACTTCTCAAAGCCTGTTGTTCGTAGAGTGAAAAATGACATGGGGAAAAAAGACTTAATGTGGTGTAAGTCCATATTTACATGCATCTTATTCACGCTTTACACAAATATTTTTATCCAACTGCTAGTTAGCAGTTGGTGTAATACTAGCTGCTGGTACATTAAAATAATGTACAAATGTATGTACTACAGCCCCAATCACTGTGGTGTTCATTTAGAAAGTTAAAACCAGTAAATTTCAAATGAAGTTTTTTTTAAAGGACATTTTGCACATTAGAGACTAAATCAGAATGTTAGGTAAGCTAACCAAGACTAGATGAAGAGACATGTAAGCTTAACTTTCAGTGTTAGTCAAATACGTAGAGGAATCCTTAAAATCCTATATCTCATCTCTATGATCTCCATGGAGGAGGTGTGATGGAAGGAGGGGTGTTGAGTTTACGGAAGCTAATTAAGGATCTGTATTCTGTTTCTGGTAAGTAAGGAAGATGATCAACTTGTGTTGAAAAAAAAGGGTCTACCTGCATTCCTGATTGTTCTGCAAATAAGACTCCTTAGAGAATTAAATTGGTTAAATCCAAATACGGATTATTTTGAAAACTCTACCTAGAATGTCATCCAGAGAGTACAAGGAAGCTGGACAATGTTTGGGCATACAAACAGACAACAGCCAGGCCCTTGCAAATCACTCACCAATCCTCTCCCCATTGTATAATCCTGCCATTTCTCAAACATTAATCATTTGTGTTATCCTACCTGAACTCAAACTCGAGCAGTTGATTTTATGCCGAGGACTCAGAAAAATGGGTTTCAACTGTATAATAATCATGCTGTTTTGATTTTGAAAATGACAGGTTGATTTTTGTGTGTGTGTGTTTTATCTAACAGACTACTGTGATCTCACATTGGACCCAGAAACTGTGAATGGGAGCCTCATTTTGTCTGAAGAAGACAAGAAAGCAACTTGTGGAACCTGGCAGAAATATCCTAAAACAGAGAAGAGGTTTAATCAATACCCCCAGGTTCTCTGCAGAGAGGGTCTTAAGGGCTGTCATTACTTTGAAGTTAAGTGGAGCAGTGAAACTACTAAAGGTATTGGTGTTGGTCTTGCATATGAAGGAATTCCAAGAAAAGGAAATGGCCTGCACACTGGGTTTGGATATAATGATGTTTCCTGGTATTTCGGTGTTTACAGCAATAGTTATTGTGTATGGCACAATAGGAAAAAGATGTGGTCCTCTACTCGTCCTTCTGGATGCAACAGAATTGGGGTGTATCTAGATTGGCCACGCGGCACGCTGTCCTTCTACCAAGTGTCTTCTAACTCTTTGACCCATCTGCACACCTTTGAGAACCCATTCTCTGTACCACTTTACCCAGGTTTCTATATCTGGGACAAATCCACATATGCAACTTTCTGTCCGGCTTAGAATTTACATAAAATCGATGTGTGTGTGTGTGTATGTATATATATATATATATATATATATATATATATATATATATATATATATATATATATATATATATATATATTTCATGACAATGCCATAAAAAGGCAAATGTGATCATATGTGATCAAATGTGATCATATTTAAAAATATTGCTGCACATATATATTATTTAATTTACATTATTGATTTTCTTAGCTAATGACCTGAAGCTGAATCAGAAATTACTTAAAAAAGGAATGCCATTGCTTGAAATGCTTGTCTCATTTTCAGGTGCCAGTGTTTAAAATGTGCAATTAATAGAAACTATTCTAGGAATTCAATCGTAGATTAAATCGTGGGATTTCAAAAAGAAAATACATTTATGGTTCTCAACACCTTGTGTACTAAGAGTAAGGTTTATTGTATTAGTTCTTTGATCCGCTTTTAAAGGTTTAACAAACTCAGATTTAAATGCTTAACTCTAAATTGATTTAGCCTAAGGTTTGAAACTCTGAGTTCACAATGGCTGCTTTGAATTATTTAAATCATCCATCCATCCATCCATCCATCCATCCATCCATCCATCCATCCATGGAACTAGAGATTTAAATGCAGAAATGAAAAAAAAAGAAAGAAAAAAGACAGAGCATCAGCACTACAGCTGCAAAGGAGAAGAAGATGGTGAAGGAGAAGAATGCTTCTAAAGTTAATGTGTAGTTTTGTGTGAAGTTTTTCCAAGGCAGGCCATTTCAACATCTATTAAAAGCATTCTTCCCTGTGTTGTTCCATTTGTAGATTGCTAAATGACATCCCTAGTCAGAACTGTAATACTAGAGGTTTTAAATTACATATTTGCCAGCAGCAGTAATTGTACAAGTGAGAATTGAGTTTTTCATACCTTAAAATGTTTAAACATTTTAAGTGCTTGTCTTGACAATTATCAGCTTGGCTGAATATGTTTTTATGACATCTGAAATGCATTTCTTCATAGTCAAAATAATACAAATAGTGGCCAGCAACAATAGGAATATCTTTAATATAACTTTATATAATGTCTATATTTCATTTGTAGATATCTAAAATGTTTATTCTAGATGTGTAGAGAGTAATTTTGTCTGAAACTGTTATCTTGATGAGGATTTTTTTTTCCAGATATCAGAAATAAATATTTAATCAAACTAATACCTACAGTATCAATACAGCTTGCCATAGACTGCTATAACCACGATAACATTACGAGTTTATATCTTAAATGGTAGTGGATTCATGTATTCTATATAGGTAAAATAATCTGGAAGCAGGCGAAGATGCCTTGAGATGACTTGTGTTGTGAATTGGCAATTTATAAATAAACTGAATTGAATTGAAGATGAAGTCTAAAAACGTATAATATATAAGACCTGTTCATCATCTCATTGGATTCCTCCTCAGTTTGATTTTGCCTTCCATCACACAGTAAATACTAAGTTGTTATCACCCTGTGAATCCTAATCCTAACCCTAAGGTTATTACTCCCCCCGCACAACCCCCCCTCCCCATCAAATTAAAGGAGAATTCCGGTTTTTAACACTTTTAGCCCATTTTCTGTAGTGTCCAGGATGAAATCGAATGATCGACACAAAAATTTTGACAATTGGTCCTGTCTCTGCTTTTTGGCTCATGCAGAATCCCCCCCTGGCTGCTTCAGAATGGCTTCCATAGTGCATGTCCGATAATGTCCTTAAAACAACCATAAACATTCTTTTTTTAAAATATGCTACTCACCGGGTCGTCAGCGCTGTTCAATGACGTTCCAAAAAAAGTTTGGTGAAGAAAAACCGTTCCTGTCTTGTTTTATTTAGCATTTTGTAAATCCCAGAACAATTTTTTCCGATACATCACAACTGCCACTGCATGAAAAGTGAGATTTTCGTCCCCGTAAACCCCCGTAAACTCCCGCAGATCTGCCTGATTTTCGTCAGTTTCCGACAATTTGCAACCCGTGCTTGTCCGCGTTTGTCGTGCCACAAATTGTCGGAAACGGACAGTGACGTAGGTGGAGAGCGATCAGCTGTACTAATGGCCCTAATTAGCATATGAATGCAGCAAACCCGCGCGGCTGGCCAGGTCTGGCTTGAATAACCTTCTCAGTATTGGCTGAAACCACTATTCTCAAACAAATGAAATCGCTCGTGATTGGCAGCAAAACCACACGTGGCCACGCCAGGCTTTAATTTTCTTACTGAGTATTGGACGGAACCACTTCTTTTTAAACAAGTGAAGTCGCTCGTGATTGGTTGGCATATATATATATTTACATATATATATTTATTCATATATATATATTTATTCATTCATATATATATATTTATTCATTCATATATTTATTCATTCATATGCTGTGTATTAATGTTATCCTACACTACTACACAATTATTATGCTACCATCAAGGACATGAATGAATTTATACAGGAAATGAACATTTGCCAGGAAGCTGTTTATGCAAAGAAAGAGCTTTATTAAAACACACACAACTATATACAACGGGTATCCAAACACATGCGTATCTAAAAATTACAACTCCGTGAACGGTCCGTTTGCTTCCTCGGGGTTGGAGGTAACAGGCAGCATTCCCTCCGAGGCAGGTCCGATGTGCAGACGCATACTGTGCGTGGCCTTGTACTTCGACATCGCTTCTAACCGGGACTGCAGCTTAACACAGAGTTCAGTGAGATCCGGCCTACGAAATGGCGGCGACCGTACAATCCATCCAGAGACACCGCCGACGACGCCATCTTCTTCGTCGGACATGAGGTCGACGGTGGCGGACTTACAGAGTTCCACTTCCTCATCTGCCAACACACTCTGCCTCGCCTTCAGCAGCTGAAAAAAAAAAAAAAACACGAATCAGCGCACTGCATATGGACACAACACATCTATCAATGCACCTGAAAAATAGTCACCAAATAAAGTCTTACCCTCTTTCGTCTGGCCCGACTCCGAGCAGATAGCCTGGCGGCCTCCGCACGCAGCGTGCTGGCTAGCAACGTGTATCTGAAGCTCCTGCATACCGTCTCATAATACGTCTTACAGGCAGCTGGAAAACAATTAAATGAGAGTGGTATGAATAAAAAAATAAAAAAAATCAAACGCAAGTCACAGTAACAAGGAAGGAGAAAACATTAAAACAAGTCACATACACACAATGTCGTCTTTATCAACATCGTGCAAATCCAAACAAATAGGAGGTCACCGCCTCATTGTGAGGCGACTGTAGTCTGTGAAAAAAAAAAAAAAAAGTACAGCTATGGTCGGTATCCATCCGTATCCATGTCCTTTTACCGCAGAATGAAAGCATATTCTTTAAACCTTACCCCTGCCGGTTCATAGCGCCTGCAATTAGTCTCCGAGTTGTTAAGACGGCATAATGCTTCCTGTGAATCACAAAAAATACACTTTAGTAAAGCTTTAGGCTAGGCTGCTTTTAGCTTACCTAGCTAGGCTAGGTTGTCTTTAGCTTGCCTAGCTAAGCTAGGCTGCTTTTAGCATAGCTACCAGTAATCGAACATATTTACCGCTAGCGTGGCGTTGTGCACCCGTCTTCTCTTCCTCGAGTTCGTATATATCCCGCAAAGTTGCTCGACTGCAGATAGGGTGGCCAGATGTCCGGCTTTAGGGCGGACAGTCCGGATTTTCATTGCACTGTCCGGCGTCCGGCGGACGTGTATTTGTCCTCCTTTACCCCCAGATTCCACATACTCCGTCAGCGCTCCGCCCCGCTCATGTACGGAGTACTTGTCTGTCTTCTTCTTCTTCTTGTCGAGTTTTATGGCGGTTGGCAACAAACTGTTAGTAGCATTACCGCCACTTACTGGTATGGAGTGTGGTTCGTGATGGTTTAAATATTGATCCTGATACATTCTACCCTAACTTCTTCTAAACATACATTCAAACATTCACACTTAAAAATATAAACATATTTGTGCACAGCTTTGTATATCATTCCTTCACTCACAAACACACTTACTATAATTAAATTCTATGGAATAATTTCGTTTTCTTTAGAAATCGAATAATTATTTGTATGTGTTTACTCCCTAAATTTTTCCTCAGTATATCTAATAAATTAACCTTCTCCTTAATGTCTTCAAACTCTCTTCTCATATATCTTCTCTCTTTTTCATATTTATGACATTCTAATATAACATGTTCTATGGTTTCATATTTATCACAGAAATCACATTTGCCCGTTTTATGTTTTTGTATTTTAAAAAGTGTATGATTAAGTCCTGTATGACCAAATCTTAACCTTGTTATCACTCTTTCATCCTTTCTATTTCTTCTTCCATTTCTTCTTTCTCCTACCATCTTCTGAATTTTATAAAACCATCTTCCTGTTTTATCTTCATCCCACCTTTTTTGCCAAATTTCCATAAGTTTCTCTTTAATAATACTATTTCCTTCTGATTTACTTATTTTAACTATAAAACTAATAGAATGTTTAATTGCCCTTTTTGCCATTTTATCTGCCCTCTCGTTTCCTTCCACCCCAATATGTGCTGGAACCCACACAAATGTAACTATCAGACCCATGTTTCGTATTTTGAACAGTGTATGATTTATTTCTAATAAAATGTCCATCCTACTATCTGTATTACTTGTCTGTCATGTAAATCAATGAGAGCTGTTCCACATCCTCCGCTCGTCACCGCCCACGTACGTCTTCTCCGTCCTTCACCGTCAAAATACGGAGCTGAGCTATTTTTTGCTCCCCTCCGGTCCGTCCAGATCAAGACCCGCTATTGCAATCGCACCAAACAGAAAAAAGAATGTAGAGAAGACCCGGTTTGTCAAATTAAATTATAGTAAAAACAGATCGGTATCTAGAAATTAGAGCATAGTTTGTATATATTCCCAAAAACTAAAACAATAAATTTAGATTTTATTTCCTGGCAAAACATTCAATTCGGTTTATCCATTAAAGAAAAAAAAAATTGGAATTTTTAATCAATATTCTAATAATTGTAACAAAGTATTATATCCATAAATGTCGCTATGCAAAATGCTCCCTCCCAATCTCTGCTCTCAAAAATGAACTTTCCCTTTTCAAAAGATGTCTGAGAAAGATGCAGAATTTAAATGCAATTAAATTGTTTGAGTTAATTGAAGAATTTCAGTTGGTAGTCCTCACTGATTAATTTACTTTAACTACTATTATAATTTTATTTATTTTTATTTATTTTATTTTATTTTATACTTTGTTCCAGCCTGTGCATTTAATTTTATTTTTCAAAAGCAGGAGTTGTGATATTTCTTCTTGTATTGAAATATTTGTTATTAACTTGTTATTTGAGATTGTTATTGTTTTCTTATATATTCAATAACAAAAAAAAAAAAGTGGAAATCTAAAAAAAAAAAATTAACCATTACAGCCAACTGATTCTGATTAAAACTAATTTTTGAAGTAAATTATTTTGTGTATTTTTTTTACATAACATTTGCATACACAGTAATCTAGCGTACTTTAATTAAATAAATCAATTCAAGCTAAAATGTAAGAGTCTATAATTAGGCTATACTGAGCCTGATCTATTTCTACCATCTATTTGGGGGATATTTATTGCCACACTTTGGGCCACTTAAAACCAATTTAGCATGCTGACCTATGTCCTTATGACCACAGTGTACCAATCTTCTGATGGCTACTTCCAACAGGATAATGCGCCATGTTATAAAGTGAATCATCTCAGAATCATTTCTTGAAACTTTTCCACTTAAGTAATTGTGAATTGAGCATATTGACAGACAACATTTTATTTTTTATCTTAAATGCAAATTAAAAAAAAAAATAATTACTGCTCTAAATGTATTGCTCTGTCAGCTAAAGATCTGTTTTGGTCTCTATACTTTAATTAAATAAATCAATTCAAGCTAAAATGTAAGAGGCTATACCTGATCTCTTTGTATCAGAGATTTTCTTACCCAGGGTTGCAGGGGGGAGTAAAACCCCCCCTGCAACCCTGGTTTGCATTTGTATAGCTCACAGCATGTTCATTTACATGTTAAAGCCTCCCCTAGAATTCCATGGGGGGGAGGCATGGGGGGAACACTGCCTAAGAAATTCCACGTCAATTTCTGACAATTTACGGGAGTTTTCGTCGAAGCCTGCAAATTGCCGTATACTGCCGCTAACCTGAAGTTCCACGACAATCTACAGTGCCGTATATTGACGAAAATCCCACTTTTCATGCAGTGTGCTTATAAACTTCCGCTTCCCGTTCGAATCTGAAGCGTTGCACACTCCAGACCACTAGTTGGCGACAATGTCTCTATATACTCCTCCTCAGTATTTTCCGGTTCAAAACTGTATCCTCTACCGTCAAACTCAAAATCCAATATGTCCTCCTCAAGAATCCACCTTTCGTATTCCATTTTCAGAGTTTTTTAAAGTGTTTAACAGAGACGTTAGCACCTCGACGTCGGAGTACACAGAGTGAAGCGAAAAGACTACAACTAAGTGTAAACAGGCCCCATTTCCATTTCCGGTGGCGGAGGGATATTGACTATTCCAACAGAACTCAATGGGATTTACAAAATGCTAAATAAAACACTACAGGAACGTTTTTTCTTTACGAAACTTTTTTTGGAACGTCATTGAACAGCGCTGACGACCCGGTGAGTAGCATATTTTAAAAAAAGAACGTTTAAGGTTGTTTTAAGGACATTATCGGACATGCACTATGGAAGCCATTCTGAAGCAGCCAGGGGGTGAT
This sequence comes from Cyprinodon tularosa, assembly GCF_016077235.1. Classification (NCBI taxonomy): domain Eukaryota; kingdom Metazoa; phylum Chordata; class Actinopteri; order Cyprinodontiformes; family Cyprinodontidae; genus Cyprinodon; species Cyprinodon tularosa. The sequence goes on from NW_024039540.1 coordinate 2,424,914, forward strand.
TCTGCATGAGCCAAAAAGCAGAGACAGGACCAATTGTCAAAATTTTGGTGTCGATCATTCGATTTCATCCTGGACACTACAGAAAATGGGCTAAAAGTGTTAAAAACCGGAATTCTCCTTTAATTAATATATTTAGGTGTAATCTGAAAGTAATTTAACATACTGTAAAAATAAATGTAAAAAAATATTTTCTTGATGCTTGTATTAAAAAAAAAACAAAGACAAATAAATCTCATATTCTGTCAACTGCGTTGTAGAATCCATTCCATATAAATATTTGATAATCTGTGAAATTATGCTGATCATTTTTTAATAAGATATTTGTCAAACGGACATGCCATGTTTTTTCTAGCAGACCTAGTGAAAGTTTGGTTATGAACAAAACTAGAAGAGAAATTACAATGAAGAAATAAAACAAATTGATTGGCTATAAGGAGTGGAGACAGAGGAAACTCTGAGTTGACTGAACAAAACCTGCTTCCAACCAGGTTATCTCTTGGAAGAAAGTTATTTTGGCAACAGAAACTATCATTGTAAAACGGAAAACTCAGAGTTTCCCTTACTTTAAGTTTAGAAAATTTTAAGTTTTCAGAAAACCTGTTTATTGAAACGGACCCCTTGTCTCTGTGGTCGTTCTGAAGTTAAGCAGTGGTCCATCTTGGTGGGTCATCCTAATAGATGCAAAACACATAAGGATTGGAAGAAGAATGTGCTTTCAGTATCATACTGACCTCTTGTGTACAAACCTGAAAATTACAGACTGTAGTGAAATATAAAAAAAAAGAAAATTTTTTAAAAATTTGATTATTTTTTTATTTCTGAGTTGTTAAAAAAAATGGCATTTTTTAGTTTGCTTTGTTTATTAAAAATTAATTAAAAACAACCCCTTTAAATATGAAAATTACTGGGGGGGGGGCCCCCCAAAATTTTTGGGGAAAAATTCCAGGGGGGGGCTTTAAATAATTTTTTCCCTTTGGGGGGCTCCCTGGCCTTTTTTTCCCCGGGGAAAAAAGCCCCCCCTTTATATTTTTTAAAAAACCCCCTTTTGGGATAATGGGTTCCTCAAAATTCATTTTGTGAAATTCAGTAATGGATTTAAGGGGAAAAAAAAGGGAAGGGGCAATTCACTCCAAATTGGCAAAAAAAGAATTTCTGTTCATTAAAAATCTTTTCTTGGAAATTGGGTTTTACGCCTTTTTCCAAAGAACACAAAGCATTTCTCTGCATCTGCAAAATTCTAAACTTTTATTTTAGGCATTTTCAATTTAAAAAATTTTTGAAAAACTAAAAGGGGAAGGAAAAAAAAAAAAATTTTTTAGGGTTTTTTAAAAAAGTTGTTTAAAAAAAATTTTTTTAACCAAAAATTAAAGTTTTTTAAAAATTTTTAAAAAGGGGAAAACAAAAAAATTTTTTGCAGTTTTTAAAAAAAATAAAAGGAGTTTTAATTTTTAAATTTGGAAAAAAGTCTTTTTCCTCCAAAACCTTTTTTAAAGAAACTTTTTTTTCCCTTTTTAGGGCCCAAAAAAGGGGGAAAATTGATTTTTTTTTAAGATTTTTTTTTTAAAAGAATTTAAACATTTAAAATTTTTTATTTTTTAAAAAAAAAAAAGTAAATTATTTACAAAAAGGCATGAATTTGAGGTTTTTTTTTTAAGGAAAAATTTGATATTGGGGTTTTTAAAAAAAGAATTTTTTTTAAAATTTTAATTCTTTAAAGAAAAACTTAAGCCCTTAAGGTGTTTTTAATAAAAAAATATTTTTTTCAAAAAAAAAAAAAAAAATTTATTTTGGTTTAAAGTAAACCCATCCCTTTCACCCCCCCTAACATACCCCTCTAAGTTAAGCCCCACCACTCCTGTTAAAAATCCGTCCCTTTGTTTTTATTTTGGAATTCCTATTTTAAGTTTTTAAAAAAGGGGGGGCCCCAAAACAAAGGGTTTTTTTTTAAAAAAAAACTGGATTTCCCCTTTTAAAGTCTTTAAAATGTTTAGTGTCAAATAAAGGCTATTCCCTTTTGGTTTTTTGGGGGTAAAAAAAAGGTTTTAAAAAATTTTTTTTTTTTTTTTTTTAATAACAACCCTTTTTTTTTTTTTCTTTTTTCAGGGGGGGGTTTTTGGGGGGTTTGGGGGGGGGTTTTGCCCCTTGTTTGGAAAATTTGGGCTGGGGGGGAAAAAGGGGGAAAGTTTATGGATTTTTGGGGTTTGATGAGGGAAAAATTAAAAAGAGGTTTTTTTTTTTGCGGCCCTAGTTGGGGGTTAAAGAGGAAAAATGAGGGGGGGTTTTTTTAAGTGTTTAAAAAATTTTTTGAAAATTTTTTTTCCAAAGCCCGGGGTAAACCCGGAAAAGCCGGATTCAGAAGTTAAAGGGGTTGGTTTGGAAAAAGAATGCCCCCCCGGATCCCAAAAAAAAAAGAAAAAACATGGGGAAAGGTTTTTTTTTTTTTAAAAGTTTTGGGGGGGGGGTTTTTTTTTAAAAATGGGGGGAAAAAGTTTTAAGATTTTAACGAGGGTTTGGGGCCTTTAGAAAAGGGGGGGGGGGGTTGTTTTTTTTGTGGGGAAAACCAAAAGGGGGGTTTAATCTCCCCCTTTTCGGGGGGTTTTTTTAAAACCCCCTTTTTTTTTCTTGGGGGGGTCAGGGGTTTTTTTTTTTTTTTAAGTTTTTTTTTTTCCTTTAAAGGCCTTTCTTTTTTAAAATTGTTTGGGGGGGGCCTTTTTATTTTTTTTTTTAAAAAAAAAAAGTTTGGTTTTTGAAAAGGGCTCCTTTTTTTGGAAAAAATGTTTAATTGTTAAAAAAAGGTTTAGAAAATGGGTTTTTTTTAAAAAAATTTTTTTAAATCATTTTTTTTTTTTTCGGGTTTAAAAATTTTATTTTTTTTTTTTTTCATTTTTTTTTTCTTCTTTTCCCTTTTTTTTTTTCCTTTAAATTTGGCAGTTTTTTCTTTTTTTGTTTTTGTTTTGTTTTTTTTTTTCCCAAAAATTTTTTATGGTTTTTTTTTTTTTCTTTTTTTTGGTCAAAAAAAATTTTGGGGTTTTTCTTTCTTTTTTTTCCCGGGGTTTTTTTTTTTTTTTTTTTTTGTAAAAAAAGGGGTTTGGGGGGGGGGGGGACCAAAATTCTTTTTTTTCTTTTATCCTTCCCCCTTTTTTTTTTTTTTTGTTTTTTTGGTTTTTTTTTTTTTTTTAACAAACCTTTTGAATGGGGTTTGCCCCAAAAGGGGGTTGAATTTTTACAGCCCCCCCTTAAATTTTTTCCCTTGGAAAACCCCTCAAAACCCCCATTTTTTCCCCCTTTTTGGGAAACTTGTTTTTTTTTTGGGTTTTTTATCCCCAGTTGCCTTTCTTTTTTTTTGGTTCTAAAACTCCCTTTAATTGGGGGAATTTTGGTCGTTTATTTCCCCTTATTTCCACCCTTTGTGTTCCCCCGGTTACACCCCCGGTTATTGGGACCTTAACCCCCTTTTTTTGGGGCCGATCCATCCCTCTCCCTTTTTTGCGATTACCTTTTTCCCTTTCCCAGACCTAACCTGTTTTTCCTCCCGGCGCCCCCTTGCCCCCGTGTTTTTTTAAAATTTTTTCCCCCAAAAAAGGCAAAAAAAAATTTTAAAGATTGGAAAGGGCCCCCTTTCCCCCCCTTTTTTAGGGGGGTTCCCCGGGGAAAAGGTGGCTCACTTGGCCTGTATAAACTGAGGTTTGAATTAATAATGTTAAAAAAAAATACCATTGCCCCCGCTGTCATCGCCTTTGAACCCATTCAAGGGGCCACTGTCTTCACAAAAAATGGACCTCGAAAGCATCCACCTGCTCGAATAAGGGAGGGAGACAAGTGGAAAACCTTCAAAACTTCTATCGGTCACTTTGACTATTTGGTCATGCCTTTTGGTTTAACTAACGATCCTGCTTGCTTCCAGGCCCTGGTCAACGACGTTCTGAGGGATTTTTGAACATCTTTGTTTTTGTATACATTGATGATATCCTCATTTTTTCCAAGAACCTTTCTGAGCACAGGATGTCCGCCAAGTTCTACAGCGTCTGCTTGAAAACAAGCTTTTTGTAAAGGCTGAGAAATGTGAGTTCCACAAACCTTCAGTCTTCTTTCCTTGGATTCATCCTTGAGGGTGGACAGGTAAGACCCACTGAGGAAAAAATTAAAGGAATAGTACACCCAAAACATGATTAGCCTTCATTTTCTACTCACCCCCATGCTGAACAAAACTCTGGAGTACTTTTTTGATATCTCAAATGCATCTGGAGATCTGGGAGGCTTCTTGCTGTCTGCTGACATTCAAATAATGGAGGTCTATGGCGCCCGAGATAGAAAGGTCCACAAAAGTCCACAAAAACGTGTCAATATTCCTCCATACTGCTCGTCCAATGTAATCCAAGTGTCCTGAGTAGGTAGCATCCAGAATTTACTCGAAACGAAGTCATTTAGAACGTTTTAGAGCCTAAACAGTAGTGTATAGGATTTCCTAATAGCGCCCCCATGCGCGCTCACGATTCTACGGAAGCCGGCAGACCAAACCAGCGCATTCAGCTCGGCAAAGAACTCATGCTCTTCCTCAACACTGAAGTCCTCAGACATTTTTCTTTCGTTGTTTCTTTCTTTGCACAGGTAAACAGCACATTTCTTCTTCTACGCTTGCATTATCGGCAGAGCAGACGCTGAATGCGCACTTTCTTCCGGTTTGGTCTGCCGGCTTCCGTAGAATCGTGAGCGCGCATGGGGGCGCTATTAGGAAATCCTATACACTACTGTTTAGGCTCTAAAACGTTCTAAATGACTTCGTTTCGAGTAAATTCTGGATGCTACCCACTCAGGACACTTGGATTACATTGGACGAGCAGTATGGAGGAATATTGACACGTTTTTGTGGACTTTTGTGGACCTTTCTGTCTCGGGCGCCATGGACCTCCATTATTTGAATGTCAGCAGACAGCAAGAAGCCTCCCAGATCTCCAGATGCATTTGAGATATCAAAAAAGTACTCCAGAGTGTTGTTCAGCATGGGGGTGAGTAGAAAATGAAGGCTAATCATGTTTTGGGTGTACTATTCCTTTAAGGTTGTTCTGGACTGGCCCACACCTGAGACTCGGAAGCATCTTCAACTTTTTCTGGGCTTTGCTAATTTTTACCGTAGTTTTATTCGCAATTACAGCCAAACTGCTCTTCCTGCTGAGGCAGTCTTTGTCCATTTAAAGAGACTCTTTGCTAATGCTCCTGTTCTTATCCAGCCAGACCTCTCCAGATAGTTTGTGGTGGAGGTTGATGCCTCAGATTCTGGAGTTCGAGCCGTTCTCTGACAAGTTTCCGGTACGGATGACAAATGACATACCTGTGCCTTTTTCTCTCGCAGACTCTCCCCTGCTGAAAGAAATTACGACGTCGGTGATCGTGAGCTTTTAGCCATAAAGTTGGCCCTGGAAGAATAGAGACACTGGCCAGAGGGAGCTACGCATCCGGTTCAGGTTTGGAAAGGTCACAAGAACCTTTCATATATCCAATCAGCCAAGAGACTCAACCCCCGCCAATCCCGTTGGTCATTATTTAACCGGATGCCCTTTCATGGCAGTTTGCCCCGGACGAATCTGAAGAGTCTGCTGCTCCCATCCTGCCTCCTAGCTTCTCAGTTACCGCAGTAACCTGGGAGATTGAGGATCTAGTTAAGACGCCCCAACTGTCTGAACCCGACCCCGGTACCGGACCACCTAGGAGAGAGTTTATATTCCTTCCTCCATTCGTGCTCATGTGATAAACTGGCTTCACGCCTCTAAGTTTTCTGCCCATCAAGGAATCAGCCGAACTGTGGCCCACATCAGTCGTTTTTGGTGGCCCTCCTTATTGAAGGACATTAAGGAGTTTGTCTTGGCCTGCCCCACCTGCGCTCGTAACAAGCCCTCTCATCAGCCCCCTACAGGACTGCTTCAACCTTTGCCCATTTGCAAGCGACCCTGGTCACACATTGCTATCTACTTCATCACAGGACTCCCCACTTCGAAAGGTATGACCACCATCTTAACCATCATAGACCGTTTCTCAAAGGCCTGCCATCTTGTTCCTCTGGGAAAACTCCCTAAAGCTATGCAAACAGCCCAGCTTCTGGACAAGCACATTTTTCGTCTCCACGGGATCCCTTAGGAAATACTATCTCACAGTTCATCTCCCAGGTATGGAAGAGTTTTTTGTTCGGCTCTAGGGTTCAAGGTCTCTTTCACTTCCGGTTACCACCTCCAATCCAATGGAAACGTGGAACGTATGAATCAAGAGTTGGAAGCCAGCCTCAGATGTCTCACCGCTTCTGATCCCTCTAAGTGGAGTCAATTCCTCCCATGGGTAGAATATGCCCACAACACTATTTTCCCTCTGAGCCTGAACTAACCGCAGGATCTTCCCCTTTACTTTTCAGTCCCGGTTCGCCAGTGTTCAGAGCAGCACTGGACCCTTCTCTACCTGTTCATACAGTGGGTACTGGTTGGAAATGGACGGTTTCTTGCGTGATTCCTGTGAATCACAATGTATTTCCTGAGGCCAGTTTTTTTTATTTCAAAAAGAATTGCAATGTACCCGGACAACCACCAGGTGGCGCTTGGGAGCTCTGCCGTACTAAAGGTGACGTTTGTGGGCCTGCAGTCAACTGAAAAGCAGGTTTATTGGGGATCTTGGTATGATATTGTGCTGTTTTATGATGTTTTTGATTAAAGTAAAGTTAATGAATTAATTTAACATAGTGACTGCATTATCTTATTTCATGAAAATGGTTGCGTAGTTATAGATACACCTCCGATCTTATCTGAGAACTGTTTATTTCTATTTATCTGCATCTCTATTATTTAATGAAAAATAAAATGAATTAAGTTGGAGCCGGGGATACGGACTGAGGCGCAACCAGAGAAAGGCGACAGACACAGTACTGCGGCTGGTGATTTTGAAATTAAAATCATATCCAAAGTTGATTCCTCATTAAGATAAGTCAAAGTTGTTCAAAAAGGTAGAAAGAATTCAAAAAGGTAAGAAAATATATTTTCTCTAGTTTTGTAAAATATAATTGCCGTTGACAGCTTTGAGGATCAGAAGTTAAGCTAATCTTTAACTGTGTTCATTAAAATCCATTGAGAGTTTGTGTGCTTGGTCTGTAATAAAAAAAAAATAGTCATAGTAAAAAACATTTCATGTTCAGACTCACAAAATTAACAGATTTTATCACTTAAATGTTTAGCCTTGATGGGGTTTTGGCTAGGTGACTGTAAAGCCTATTTTACAGCTATTATGACAAACCCGTTTTTAAATCAGTTAGTGACTACACACACAGGATGGAGCAGGAGAAAGGAATAGAGCGAGAAGAGCAGCCACCTGTCGCTACCACACCGTGGCCTTATCTTCAGAGATTTTGAAACTTGTTGAATTCTCTGATAAAAAGTACGTGTTCAAATGGATGTTCAGATTTTTTAGGTATATGGAGGAACAGCTCTCCCATGTATGAAAATTGGAGCTGAGCAGCTCCTTTAGTCAGAGACTTACAGTAGACACCCTGTCTGTAAGAAGGAGCGCTACCGCAGGTCATTCATTCCTACTGCCACCAGACTCTATAATAATGCACTATAACAACAATACAGTAACTCCTGTAAAAACCACTTTGCAGCTACATTATAGTTTTGTATTTATTGACTGTGAACAATATCCTGTGCAATATGCGTCATAATGGGTATCTGGATGCTAGCCCATATGCAGAACACAACCGGAGGCAGGGAAAAAGTTCAAAGGTTTTAATTAAGAGTGCATACAAAAACAGGTCAGGTGGGTAATCAGGTCCAGGGGCTGGTCACGACTGGATTCACTGTTCAGAGGTTTGTGCTGAGCGGCAGAAAGGGGAACCAGGGGGGTCTAGAGGCTGACGGCAGGCTGAGGGCTGAGGTTTGAGCTGAGCAGGCAGAAGGAGGGAACCTGCAGGGTTCAGAGGCTCACGGCAGGCAGAGGGCTGAGGTTAGAGCTGATCAGGCAGAAGGAGGGAACCAGGAGGGTTCAGAGGCTGACGGCAGGCAGAGGGCTGAGGTTGGAGCTGAGTTTGGTAGAGCTTGTAGATCACCTGGTTTCAGTTTCAGTTTCCCTTCCAGATCCTTCTGGGGGCTGGCTGACAGATCCTTGACAGGTTTGGTTCTCCAGGGTTCTACTGAGATCAGGCAGACCGATTTCCAACAGAGAAAACTCTTCAGGGGGGTTCTGGTTGCAGGCAGGTTCAACCATGACTGACTAACACTCTGGCACTGGAGTGTGGTCCTCAGCCCACTTAAATGCTGGTCTCCTGATGAGCAGATGAAAAACAGCTGGTGAAGTCAGCTCCAGCCTCAGGAGATCCAGTACGCTCTCTGGTGCAGAAAAGGTAGACAGAACCCCAGATCCCAACAATAACACAAAACCCCTAGGAAGGGATCCTCGGCGCCCTCTGGTGGGCAAGCCTCAGGATCCCAACAATATGTTGAATGTGCAATATTTCTCCCCCTGTATATAAGCCATCCGGATTGTACATATCTTTATTTCTCATTTTTTTATTTCCTATTTTTATTTTGTTTTTCATTATGTGCGATACATGTACACATGCACCTTAATCCTATTTATCCTGATATACTGTATATACCTGGATATACTGTATATATATTGCTTATTCTTAATGCACTTTTTTCCTCCTTGTTTGCACCTTCTGTAACTTCTATGCCAATATGTGATGAGTGAATTTCTGTGCTGTGAGATCAATAAAGCTCATCTAATCATCTAATCTAATCTAAATAAATACATAAATAAATACATGTTCAATAAATAAATAAGCATTCAATTAATTACCCCCCAATATATGGTTAAATGATATGTTCTTATAATAAATCATTTATTTAAAAGATGCTGTTATGTTCCTTTTTTGTAAAGATGCTTTTAAAATGCTTAACTGTTTTTATTCTTTTATGTTCTTTCAAATCACTAGATTTTAAAAACACTCATAGTTTTTGAAAGGTATTATATATATATAAACTAAAACGCTCGGATCTTTCTTTCTGTATTTTGTGTGCGTGTGTGGCACCTGCAATATTTTCGTTAAATATTCAAATACATAAGATGGACTTTAAACTAGCAGACACGTTTGAATTTTTACCATTTTAATTTTTTATTTAATTTGAAAAACGAAAGAAATGGAAATGGGGTTTTTACAGGTTTGCTTAAAAAATATTCATATAGTAGCCCATAATATAATAGTGAAACATAAAGTCAGGAAAATGTGTCATAGAAAATGTTTTTTATTTGCATTTCAACTCAAATCAATGTATTACTGATAGCAAATGACATGTATCTCTTGGCCCTGGGAATATTACATGCCAGTCGCTGCTGTAAACTGCAAATAAAAATAGGAATCTTCTATGTCATTACAGTTTAAGAAAAACCTCAACTTGGGCTAAACAACTTTGCCAAAAATAAAAACTGCATTTATATTCAACCAATATTTCAATTTTATTTAGATTTTTCTTTGCACCAACCAAAGGGGAAAAAATAGAAAAAAACATCTGATTTTTTTTTTGGTTAGCTGCTGCGGACAAACTGTAAGTGGACTGGTCATGTTATTGTCCAGTGATGTGTGGGTTATACAGGCCAAACACCTTCCCTTGCCAACCCAAACAATGAAATCCGCTTTTTTTTATTTAATCTTGACGAAAACCAAAAATATGGTCTGTCTGCATCATGAATATCTTTTGTTAGTGAGACCCCCTCCCCCTCACAGCTCCTCCCTTCTCGGGAGATAAATAGGCCTACAGTATACTGTATGTACAGCTCACAGTTCTAACGAGCAGCGATGGAGACTCGAGGTTTCTACGGAGGAAGCAAAGCTCAAAGACCCTCCAAAGTGGCGAAGACTCTCTTCCCGGCCAACGTCAATATCTCTCCAGGATCATCTTTGATGAAAGCTACGCAAAAACGTCTCATCACAAAAAAGGCGGCAGCTGTTACCAAGTTGGTACATGACAAAGATTTTTCAGAGTACGTCATCTGGAAATTCTTCTGGCCGAGAGGTCAGCACAGCTGGCCGACAGATCAGCGCAGCTGGCTGAGAAAACAACACAGCTTGCAGCAGCGTCTGCACGAGTAGCCGAGATGGATGCAGAGATTGTCCGTTTGAAAGAGGAGAACGAAAAGCTCAAACAGGACATCGAAGGCCTCAGAACGACCAGCCACGTGGATAATCACAGAGGGGGACTGGACATTTTACAGGAGGTGAGAGCTGGGATTGGAGAAATTCAGGCGACTTTACGTGAACAGTCAAGGGATTTCACACCTGAGAGACCAATGCCCAGATGCACATCGACACCTGTAAGAGAGTCGTCCGCCTTGCAGATGTCTCCATTGTCCCTCTCTGCCACATTCAACAACAGCATCCAAGTTCCTAGTCAACACGCAGACGTGACTTTGCGTGATGTTACACCGGAAGACCACGCTAGGATACGCCAACAGAGCCACGGCCAGGTGGGCAGATACGGATGCCTGCTCTTCAGGTCCATCATTTCAGAGGAACATTACATGGCCTGGAGCAAAATCACCAACTGGGATGGGGTGAGGGGAAAGCGAGCACTGCCGCAAAATGTCAGAGACTTTGTGGTTTCAACACTGCAGCGAAAGTTTCCTGATATGGGGAAGAGTGACTTGAAGGACTGCATTGATAAGATCAACAAATTTCTCCGTACAACACGCAAATCATCCCAACGACTCTCAATGTAAACCTGTTCAGTATTCATCACAATAAACACATTTTCTCTCATGCTCTTTTCCCACTTTGTGTTGTTTTAAAATCTAATCTGAAATATAGAAATAGAAATTATAGAAACAAGATGTTTCACAGCAGTTTTTTCAGGAACAGAATCAGGTTTATTGACATTGTCAGTGAAGGAGTTCACAAACTAGGGATTTTTTTATGGTACAATCGTGCAAGATGACACATATAATATGGAATAGGGTTAATAGAATTATAAAAATATCTAAACACTGTGGCTATAAGTCATGCAATATAATAGATCTATATATACAGTGAGATAAAAATATGGATATAAAAAGTAAAACAGCATCTTACAAGGAGTGCGAATAGAGCAGTTTACCTTATAATTTAGTTTTTGTTAAATATTAAAATAAATAAGATGGACTTTAAACTAGCAGACAGGTTTTACAGCCTGAACTAAAAATTTTACCAGCTAGATAATATGTAATAATAATGATAATAATAATAAAAACACACAAAAACAATATAACATTACGCCTGTTATTATCAGAGTAAGATATTGAGGCTGTAGAATGATAATCCCTATGGTCTAATGTAATAAAAAAGTGTGAAAAAAAATAGAAAAACATTTAAGGCAACAATATTAAACTCGGCCACAGCTGGGACCAAACCTGCAACCTTTTGAACCGCAGACCATTCAGCCTACCCTCTACGCTATCAGCTCGCAACACGTGACACCCCTCCCAGTCTGCTACTTGAGCTATCTAATCCTGATTCATGGGACGCCGAAATGGACTCAGACTGCCACCTAGTGGCTATAGTAGTCACATGTTTTTCACGCAATTCGTGAAACACGGGGAGCGTGAGTGAAGTGTCCATTTCCAACCAGCACCCACTGTAGATGCTGGAGATCGGCCTGTTTTTCAGTGTAGTCCTGTTTCTCTTACTGTGACTGGCTAGATGTGCTCTCTTCATCCTCTGACATGAGAGCTGGCTCGGAGCTCATCTGTCTGGCTGTGTGTTTCCTGGACGGGGCCATATAAAACTGTATCTGGAGCATGTAACAAAAGTAATTTCCCTCTGGGATTATTAAAGTATTTCTGATTCTGATTTACAGATGCTTTTTGTATCTCTGCTTCTGTCTCCTTGAACCCCAGTCGGCCTCAGCAGATGGCCGCTCACACTGAGCCTGGCTCTGCTGGAGGTTTCTTCCTGTTTAAAGGGAGTTTTTCCTCTCCACTGTCGCTACAAGCATGCTTAGTGTGAGCGATTGCATTTAAGTCAATGAGTCGATGCAATCAACTGGTTTTCCTTAGAAAACTTTGAATCAATTTGACTGGATGATCTGGTGAACTGTAAAGTGCCTTGAGATTACTTGTGTTGTGAATTGGTGTTATAGAAATAAACTGAACTGAATTGCAATTGAATTGCAAAGTTCCTACTTTGGACTTTAGTAAGTATAAGAAATGCATTAATTATTTTAACCCATTTAAATCTTAATTCATTTATTATATTTTCTTTAAACTGAGGTGGACTGTATCTGTACATCCTGTCATCCAAAGGATTGTGGTGTTGGGACATAAACCATGATAATAATTTATGACAGTGAGAACCAATATCCATGTTTCCTCCTCTCAGCCAACTGGCTCCACAGGACCCCTCCCAATGGCTCGGTGCCTCGGTCCCCCACAGAGCTGAGAACAGTAAAAAAACCACAGCAGAGGGGATTTCTTTCTCTTTCCGTCAAGCTGCTGGGGGGTTCACATTGGAAGAGGACGTTACCGTAGGCCCAAAGGCCCAGATCACCAGAATACCCTAGGATTAGTCATGGTGCTTGACATTTCAGAGCCGAACTGCTGCAAAACAGACCTTTTTGCAGCACATTTCACTGATTTTCAGAATTTAGCGCTCACGTTTTTTCTATATGCTCATTATATTTCAATAACCAAATAATGACCATAAGTTATTTAATGGAATCCTCATGTCTGTTCGCTGCTAGCTATTTCGAACAGAATAAAAACAATAATTTTACTACAGGTTACTGTTTCCTGATTAAGCAAATCATTGAATAGAACATTATTTGGTCAAATAATGTTTTATTCACATCATGGATTTGCATTGTGAATTGGTTTGAAAACATTGAAATCGCTCTAAATTAGTGGAAAGCTAATTTGATCACATCCCAAATTCTTCAAGACTTTAGTTCTCAAACACAAAATCCATCTTAAGCTGTAATATGGTTTTATACACACACACACACACACACACACACAGACATACATATATATATATATATATATATATATATATATATATATATATATATATATATATATATATATATATATATATATATATATATATATATATATATATATATGTATGTGTGTGTGTGTGTGTGTATAAGTGGGAGGGGTTTATGTGGGCATAATATGACTTCAACATTCTAAACATTCTAAAACACTCCCTGTGATGTCATCATTTAGAATCCTTTGCCAATTCTCATTGCTTGCTACACCTTTGACCAGTTCAGACGTATGCAAAGCGCTTTCCTGTTCGACATTAAAACCTTTCGAGATTAACCCAACCTTTAACAACCTTTTTTTGAGTAAAAATGCCGTATCAAAAGCAGCGTTACTCCAACGGCGGGAGGAGACATCAGCCGTATGGACGGGAAACTGGACAAGATTTGAGACGCTGCATTAACAACAAGCAGCTTGATAATCATTCCCAGGAAGAAAACCTAGATAACCAACAACTAAGCTCTCTTCTCGAATTCACGAAAGATAAATGGATTGAGGAGAACATAAAGGTAAACACCCTGAAGGAAGAGCTCAAAAAAACTAAAATTGAGTTGGAAATGCAGAAAAAACAGCAATTTGAATCTGACGATGGACAAGATTTGAGACACTGCATTAAGAAAAGGCAGCGTGATAATAATTCCCAGCATGAAATCCAAAGGCTCAGCTGTCTTTTGGAAAACGAAAAAGCTAAATGGGTTAAAGAGACCAAAAAGGTAGCCGCCCTGGAGGAAGAGCTCCAATATACAAAATTTGAGTTAGAAAGACAGAAAAATCTCAAAGACATTTTGATTAACAAGGGCAAAGAAACCAAGAGAAAACTGGTGAAAATTCAAACCTCTAATGACCCAGAAACTCTCAGCCCTGCGACCACCGCCTCCAAGGTTAACAATGAAACGAAATATAAGACTGAGTTGGAGCAAATGATGGTCGCTTACCAAGAACTAAAGTCCAGATATGAAACAGACATTTCTGCACTAAAGCAGAAAGCAGAAAAATGTCAACAGGAGAACGAGAAAAGAGCAAAGTCTGATCTGCAGCTCATTAATGAACTCAGAGCTGAGAAGAACAACCATCCGAAAAGGGCTCAAAACTTTGAATCCCTGCATCAAAAATCCACAGAGATGGTGAAAAACCTGCAAGGTGAACTGGAGAAGGTTCAAGTTTCGTTCCAGGAACTGAAAACTAAGTATGATACCAACGTCATTGCTCTAAAACGGCAAAAAGACACATTCGAGCAGCAGCTTGATAAAGGGACAGAAATGAGGAACAGCCTTAGAGCTGAGAAGGACGCTCTCCAACAGCAAGTCAATTCCCTTCAACAATTGAACTCTGAGTGTGAAGGCAGTTATAAAAGACAGCTGGAGTATCTGACAGCTGAGCTCGAAGACAGAGATGACCTTGGTCCTCCAAAACGAAAAATGGCAAGGCGCCAAGAAGCAAGATCCGAAAAAGACTCCATCCCTGCGAAAACAACTTCAGACCCTGCGTCCATGGGTCTTGACGACCTGTCAGAAGAAATTCAACATACTGATGTAACCCAGATGGAGCTAGATGAGTTTGTAGAGGAGATGCTGAGAGAGGCAGATATTCTGGATTCTGAATCCATGGAAGAGGAAGCCCGCTCTTAGGAGACCCTGTCAGAGCAGAGGGACAGTCCAGATCCTGAACCAACAGAAAAAGGAAGCTGGGAAAAAAAAATTTAAATTATACACATAAATTAAAAAAGTAAAAAAAAAATTAATAAAAAAGCAAAAAAAAAATAAGTGTGTGTCTGTGTGCAAATGAATGCACATAGGTGAGTGTGAAGCGTCTCCTGCAGTAGTGTCGAGGTCCTGCTTCGTGCTTGCAGCTCTCTGCATTCAGCTACTGCAGCTGGCATGTCCCTACATTTGGGCTGAAAAGAGGAGCCAGTGTGCGATTCTCCTCCTGCCGGTACATAGCCTCTCCACCACAGAACTCCAAGCAGTGCCTCCACGTGGCCACACACGTCAACTGGGTACTTTACTGTCCCAGGCCAAACTGCAGGGGATCTCGGAGCAACAGTGGGCCCCAGAGACGAGACGAATCCCACCACCATGAGGACGTGTCTTGGCATCCGTCAACCACTGTCCCAGCTATGGGTAAATAGCCTTACTACCTTGTAAGCAGTGTTAAGCACTATAGTTCAAGAAAATAATTAGTCCCCGATTCCTGTTTTGGAACACCTGTCCCCGACTAAAGCTGTCCCCAAAATGTCCCAGATTTTACCGTTTTATGAATGAGGGGAAAATGTTGTGTGTAGACTGTTATTACGGTGGAATGAGGGCATGAGCATGCTGCACGCAGTAAAATTTGTCAGCTAGCTGGTAGGCAGCTGTTAATGTATAGATGAGGATTATACCGGTGTTACAACTAAATCTGTGACCCGTCATATAGTGAGACCAAAGCATCTGGTGAGAGTCTCTTCACAACTCTGCTATCTACTAACCCTAACTTCCCTGCATTCATAGCTACACCTAAAGAAGTCTATAGTGATATAGATGTAGCACATCCTTGGGTCACAATGTATGAAGGGTTACAGATTTTCTTCCTCCACCTGAATAACCCCAGTATCTCATCTAAAAATTACCAGCTTTCAACAGGTGTGTAAAACAAGGGTCTTATTTTAACTATTAAATTCTAAGTTTTTATATTATACGTACTAATAGGTTTGGAAATGATTTTGATTATTGTTTGTTTCTGTTTTACATTATGTAAGATTGATAGAAAAGGAGAGGAAGACGATCAGAAAACGGATAGAAAGAAGATGGAATGAGAGCAGAGAAGTAAGAGGAGTCTACTTAAAAGAGTTAAACAGAGAGCAGGTAAAAGTAAGAAGAGTGCTAGAATCTCATGATCTTGGCAATGATGATTGACTTAATTACTAATTTCATTCACCTGTCTTTCTCCACCTAGTTTGTCATTCATCTGATCCACCTGCTCCTGCTTCTATTTAACCTGCCTGTTTCCAGTTATCAGCGCTGACTATTCACGAGCCAATGATGAGACTGTTTGAGCGTTATCTTGGTGTTTCTGATTACCTGATCCTGACCTGTTCTGCCTCTCAACCACTGTCCCTCCTGTTCCCGTCTGATTTCTTAGGCAGACCTGTCTCTGGACTGGATCCTGCCTGTTTGCTGAATTTGGAGCTGTTTCCTGTCAGCAACCTGGATTTTCCTCCATAACCTCTTCTGTCTTCTGATCATTTGGTTCTGAATCCTGAGCACTTCCTTGACACCAGCTCTGGCTTCGTCCTCTAGATTATCCTGCCTTCCTTCCTCTGCCCGGATCTGATCTCCTGCTTGTTTTCCGTCCTCCGGGGCTCCAGCATCTGGGATTCTATGTGCGGCACCTGCCACCTCTTGCTGTCAGCTGACCAGCTGGAATCAACCATGTTCTCTGGGCACAGACTGAACTATTAAAACAGGTTTCCTTTCTGCAGAGGTTCCTGTCCAAGAAGCCCTAACTCTTCACTGCAGATCATTTTTTTTAATAAATGCATTTTGAGAAATCGTACTGTCTGTCTGTCTTAAATACTAGCCTGACGTAGTCCGACTCAATTCTAGTCAGAATATGAGTCTGACACTGCTCCATAGAGCTGTGATTATGGGGCGTGTTTCGAACGAACCAGGAAAAAAAATGCCTCTGCACTCAATTGGATAGACCTACAACCAATAAGAGCAACGGAGTGCGTGACGTATGTTAAGCGAGGCATAGTTGTTGTCCACAAAAATCAAAGCGTGCAATTGCACGCCTATAATAAGAAGATGAGACTTGATCGCGTTTCTCTGTTCCTCTTTTAAAATTAATTTGCTGTCGATATCTTCTAGAACAGACCTAATAGCAGAATCTACTCACCTAAACTCTCCAGCGGCAGCCATTATTGTTGTCACCCAAGCGCACATTGGTCACGTGGTTGATTACGTGACTGTTGGTCATCTGTCCATCATCGTATAAAGCCCGCCCTGACAATTTGATTGGATCGCCTGACAGTGGGCGATAATACTCGCGCTACTATGGAGCAGAGCCAGACCGAACTTCCCCGACCTCAAACTTTGTGGGCGGAACTAAGTTCGGAATGGCACCCAGGCTACTTAAATACTGGGTCAAACTTGAATTAGACAGTAAAGAAGATGGAGTGGGAAGAACACAGAGAAGACTGAATGACCAGATGGCACTAATAAACACGACTGATTGATTCATTTGACTAATCTTAGGAAATACTAACACAATTTACATGCGATTTTTGTTGTTTAAATAATAATAAATGTGTAAAAATGGGTTAAAGCATCACTGTCCCGGTTTACCAATCTTATTTTGATTATATGTATTTCTTTTTATCTACGAGCTGGAAATGTCCGCAAATTTGATTTCAGAACTCTGGTCACCTTATGTTATAATGCAAGTTAACAGTTATTGCTCTTTCTATTTTTTTCTAGTCGATGCAATCAACTGATTTTCCTAAGATAGAAAACTTTAAATCATTTGACTGTATTGTAAAGTGCCTTGAGATGACATGTCTTTGGAATTGGCGCTATATAAATAAGTTGAACTCAATTGGTAAATAAACACCTCAGGTGGCGTTTATGGCAAGTCTGCACTCAGGAGGAGTGTCTCTAACACAGGAGGACGGCCCGTTATTATGTGGGCTACTACTGCTCTCTGAGAACATGTTTACTGTGTAGAAATAATGACAATGAATTTTTTTAGGTCAAAATTGTGTTCTGAATATATTTTAACACTGAAACAGTAAGTACAAGCATACAACATTAAAATTTCAGTGGCGTTTTTAATTCAAATCCCAGCAACACAGATTTACTTCCATAAAACAGGCTTTTTCTTATCACAGTGTTCCACAGCGCCTGTTTAACCATGAACCATACTATTCTCAGCACATGAATGTAGCATTTTCATTAGAAAACTTTCAAGTAGCATAAGAGCAGCTAAATAACTGCTAACACTGCTGTTATTTCGCTATTTAACAAAGTTCAAATGCTCCTGATGTCGTGTTGGGTTATTGGAGCTAAACCCAAACGCAGAACACCACGGAGACAGGAGGAAAAGTTCAACAGTTTTTTTTAAATAAAACACAATCCTGGTTATAGTTCTGATACTGAAAGAGTCCAGGCTGGTCACACAGGATACTCTGGTCTGTGGTTCAGGCTGAGAGAGGAAACCAGAAGAGACCATTACTGTAAAAATGTCCATAGCTGCATATTGGTTATTTATTCTCCAGTTTTATATTGTTAAAACACTTTACAGTATTTTATTGTTTATCTTTTAACTCTTCCCTATTATGTTATTCTTATACATTTTTCTAAGGTCCACATTTGTGTGACCATTTTCAATAATCTTTCTGCTGCTGTAAATTTCCCCATTATGGGACAATAAAGAGATGTTCTATTCTATAAAAGGGGTAGAAAGATATAAGTAAATCTAAACAATGTATGTATAAAAAATGTATCTGCAAAATCTCTAATATTCAACAACAAAAAATACTTAGTTAAGCATATTGTGCAAAACAGCAATAAAAAGATAAAAATCCTATCAGATTTATAGTCCCCACACTGCAGATGTATTAGAATCTGTCCTTAAATTACAGAAAAACCCCTTACAGTAAAAGATTAAAACCTTTAGATAAATAAAACATTACCGCCACATATCTGACTCAATAACCATTAAAACAACTATTTTCATTCATTTCAGACAGAACTATTCACAGACTTGTATAAAATTAAACTGAACTTCCAATTTTCACCACTGTTCGGAGCTAAGTAACCTTTTCTCTGATCACAGAACAGCTGGCTTGCTTGGTCTCGCAATGAATCCTGGGAAAACCAAGGATACCGAGGATGCATTGGACCCGTCCTTCAAATCGGGCAAAAAGAAGGACGCATTTTAAGGCCGCATAACGAGGACTCTTGGAATCCGACCAGACCTCGGCGCCACGCTATGACGTAAACGTCCTTCGAATCTGGCCTTCTAAGGATGCATCCCAGGTTTTTGAACAGAGCAGCAGTGGCTCGCTGTGACACTTCCGGTGGCTCGTTGGCCTGACACAGCTTCAGTACTGGCAGGCACGGCGTACGACTGGCCTCAGCCACTACCTTATTTTTTCATTTAGTGGATGAAACAAAGTAGTTTATCTGCCAATAAGTGGCCTCTGCCGGCAGCGGCCACTATGATGACAGTCCGGCTGTCTGCCAGTAGGCTGCCTGCCCGAGCGACTCCCAGGTTTACTGACACCGTTTTAGGCGCT
This sequence comes from Cyprinodon tularosa, assembly GCF_016077235.1. Classification (NCBI taxonomy): domain Eukaryota; kingdom Metazoa; phylum Chordata; class Actinopteri; order Cyprinodontiformes; family Cyprinodontidae; genus Cyprinodon; species Cyprinodon tularosa. The sequence continues at coordinate 2,444,235 of NW_024039540.1, forward strand.
GCAGTGGCCGGTTTCGTTAAATAACTTATTTTATGTTTTATTTATTCTTCTTGCCGCATTTGCTGGGGTACATTTTGAAATATAAATGAAAAACATTTCTGGAAATGCTTTTTCAAATTTTACATTTTGTCACGCCCATCTCAAAGGCGAGGACAAAAAGGGAGACAGACGAGCGGATCTATAGAAACAATAATTTATTTGATAACCAAAATACGCTCTGTGAGATCAGGCCAGCCAGTCGGAGAGAAGTGTGGACCAATGCTGCTCGTTCCGGCCTGGTCCAGAGGGCAAACAAGCAGAGCAGTGACTGACTAGTCGTCCCCTTTTATCATTCACCGGTGTGTGCAATTAACAGTCCATCTACCTGCTTCCTGAAAAAAAACAAGAACAAACATGTAGAGGACTAGAGACACCTACTGGACAGGAGGGGATCGTCACACTCCCCCCCATACAAATGGAGTCCTAACCGGAACTCCCAAAGAGACAGCGATTTAGACTAACAACTAGGTGACAATTGCAATACTAATGGACTTTGCAGTCTTACCACAATCACCCATTCAATCCCCACCTCAATAGATCAGCCACCCTAGCCACTGGAAAAGCCTATAAGAAACTTGGAGAAAAAGGGACTGAACATTAAACCTAAGCACATGGTGCCCTGGACAAAGCATCTGCCACAATATTGTCCGAGCCCCTAATATGGCGGATATCCAGACAATAGGGCTGCAAAAACAACATCCATCGCATCAGTCTGCAATTTGGACACTGCAATGAATGCAAAAATGTTAAGGGATTGTGATCAGTATAGACCACCAGAGGAACACTACCAGAATCCAGATATATTTCAAAATGCTGTAAAGCCCAAATTAGTGCCAATGTCTCTTTTTCAATGACAGAATAGTTCACCTGAAAATGGTTGAATTTTTTAGAGTAGAAACTCACAGGTCGATCAACTCCATCATCATCTTGTTGAAATAAGACAGCACCTGCACCTACATCACTTGCATCCACATGCAGGTCAAAAGGACGATCCCATTGTGGAGCTGCAAGAACAGGGAAGGAACAGAGGAGAAATTTGACATCATCAAAAGCTTTCTGACAGGAAGCTGTCCAGGTGTACTTCACTTTATCCTTCAGCAAATCTGTTAATGGGGAAACCACTGTAGAAAAGTTCTTACAAAAACTGCGGTAGTACCCCACAAGACCCAGGAACCGCTGGAGTTCTTTTTTTGTTGTTGGTACGGGATACTGTAAAATTGCAGTTACTTTGGCTTCCACTGGACGCACCACCCCTTGCCCCACCACCTTACCCAGATAGGTAACAGTAGCCTTAGCAAACTCACACTTCGCCAAGTTAATGGTCAGGTGTGCTTCAGCCAGTCGTTCAAACAGCTTACGTATGTGAGCCAGATGTTCCTTCCACGTATCACTAAAGACCACCACATCATCCAAATATACGGCACACCCTTCCAACCCAGACACAACCATATTCATGAGACGCTGAAAGGTTGCAGGTGCATTTCGCAATCCAAAACTCATTACAGAGTAAGAGAACAGACCAAAGGGAGTTATAAAGGCAGAAATCTCTCTAGCTCTCTCAGACAATGGAACTTGCCAATAACCCTTCAATAAATCAAATTTGCTAACAAACTGAGCTGAACCCACCTGATCGACACAATCTTCCATGCGTGGCATCGGATAAGCATCAGATTTTGTAACCATGTTCACTTTCCGATAATCTGTACAAAATCTAAAACTTTTATCAGCCTTCTCCACCAACAAACAAGGTGATGCCCAGCTAGATGCAGAGGATTCAGCAATACTATTTTCAAGCATATACCGAATCTCCCCCTCCATTACCTTCCGCTTCTCCTCAGAAATCCTGTAAAAGCGCTGGCGAATTAGCTGTGCCTCACCCACATCGATATCATGTTGAACTAAGTGAGTTCGACTGGGCACATCACCAAATAAACAACGATACTCATTAAACATAGCAGTCAACTCAGTGCCCTCCTCCTGAGACAAATGTGCAAACAAAGAATCCAAATTCCTCAGTACATCAGAATTTTTCAGCCTGCCAGTCAACAAACTCTCATCAGGTGGAATCACCCCATCGTTTTCAAGTGCAGATAAGAAACCTAATCCACTTACTGTAGTAGCCGCAGAGACAGTCTTATCAACCTGCACCTCCTCATCTTTGCTGGATACCTGTGACTCCCGAGTGTAATAGGGTTTTAACAAATTTGCATGGCAAAGCTGTGTTGACTTCCTACGCCTCGGTGTGGACAGCAGATAGTTTTGATCTGACAGCTTGCACAGGACTGTAAATGGGCCTGTAAATTTAGCCTGAAAGGGGGAGCTGACAACTGGCAATAATGCAAGTACCTGATCACCAGGAATAAAACATCGATGGTCCACCTTACGGTCATAGATGCGCTTCATCTTCTCCTGAGAAGAGGTCAACTTCTCCCTAGCCATTTCCACCCCCACATGCAAACGATGTCTAAACCCATTGACATAGTCAATTAACTTACTCGGCGGTTCTGAAGGACTCACAGCATCATGTAACAGTTTAAGTGGCCCACGCACTGCATGTCCAAAAACAAGCTCGTTTGGGCTAAACCCAGTACTCTCTTGCACCACCTCACGAGCAGCTAACAGAAGCCATGGTAAGCCATCTTCCCAATCCTGATTTAACTCCACACAGTAAGTACGCAACAAGGACTTGAGGGTCTGATGGAACCTCTCCAGAGCACCTTGACTCTGAGCATGATATGCAGAAGCCTGATTATGTTTGACCTGTAAAAGTTTCAAAATTTGAGCGAACAAATGAGAAGAAAAATTTTAACCTTGATCAGACTGGATAACTTTTGGAATACCAAAAATAGAAATGAACTGAGTCAGAGCCTTTACCACAGACCTAGCAGTAATGGTCCGCAGTGGATATGCAGCTGGATACCTTGTTGTCTGACACATTACCGTCAACAAATAATTACTCCCAGCCTTAAAACGAGGTAAAGGACCAACACAATCAATAATGAGGTGTTCAAAAGGTTGCATAACCACCGGAATTGGATACAAGGGAACCGGCTTGATGCTCTGATTTGGCTTCCCTGCCATCTGACATGTGTGGCAGGTTTTGATATATTCAGACACATCCCTTTTTAACCGAGGCCAAAAAAAATAACGCAGGATATAATGATAAGTCTTGTGGACCCCCAAATGACCTGATTGATCATGGGAAGCCCGCAACACTTCACTGCGAAATTTCGAGGGAACAACAGTCTGACAAAGGGAACCCCCGACAAAATCCTCCCCATGTACCAACCATTTCCGCACCAACAATCCATCCTTCAACACATACCCACAGGCCACACTCTCGTCATCTGTGACAACCTGATCAAAAAGATGACGAAGAGAAGAATCTGCTCTCTGCTCCGCCACCAGGTCACTGTGAGAAACAGACAAAAGAGAATCAGGGACATAAAGAGAGAAAAAATCACCATCTTCGGCACCTCCACCTTCATGGTCAGGGACGGATGCCGACTCAGCATGGTACATAGCTCGCGTCACCGCACAAGCTGTAAAAACCCCAGGGAAACACTGAGCACTCTCATCCAACTTCCCTAGAACAGGGGAAGAAGTTACTATGGGAGCAGGTAGTGGACAATCAGCCCACACCCGGCCACCAGCCAGATCATTGCCCAGGATTACATCCACTCCCTCCAGCGGAAGTGCAGGGCGCACCCCCATGATAACCTCCCCCTGAACCAATTCACAAGTCAAAGTCAACTTATGCAGCGGAACTGGTTCCACCATAAGTCCCATTCCCCGCATCAATACATGGTCTCCAGTGTTGGTTTCCTCAGAAAAGGGTAATACAGAGCTCACAATATATGAATCAGTGGCGGCTGGTGAAAAATATTTTTGGTGGGGCTGATATAGCCTAGTGTATGTCTCCAACTAATCCGGAATAAGAATTCAAATAAACAATTGGACAATACATACAATTTAACAGTAATGATTTAATTTACTATATAATAACAGTAACAGTGATGATTTGGGTCACTGTGACGGTGTTCTTTGGCCTCCAAGAATCCAGGCTCAGTCGGGTTACCGGTGTTGGTGATTTATTGTGCTCAAAAACTCAAAACAGGGTGCAAAAGAAACTAAACATGTACAAGATACTCTGGGCCTCAGCCTCCCTCCAGTTACCAGCAATGTAACAAAGAAACAGAAAACAAAAATTGCCCCTTTTCTTCCCACAGCCCTCATTAAATAGTTTAAGCCCCTACCCTCAGGCTCTCTTATTTCTGATTTCTTCTCATTAATCAGTTTTGTCCATATATTACCTCCATAAACAATTGATGTACAAAAACAAATAATTTTTACAACTTAATTCTTTTACACAGATTCATTGACTTATTCAATTACACCAAACTGGGTTTGAACCCAGCAAAGACGCAGCCAGACTGAAGATGACAAGTCCCCATAGCATAAACACGTACACACCCACACCCCCCACACACCCCCCCACACACACACACACACACCAACACAATCAATAATGAGGTGTTCAAAAGGTTGCATAACCACCGGAATTGGATACAAGGGAACCGGCTTGATGCTCTGATTTGGCTTCCCTGCCATCTGACATGTTACCTGCTGGTTACGCCAGCAGGTAACCAGGAACAGCTTGTGTGTTTTAAGTTCATGGAGCTACTGGACTCTGCGCGAGCGTATTGGTCCTCACAAACACAGTATAACAGGAATGTGTGTGTGGCGCGCAACGTTAGAGAGGTTGTTTTAAGCGACGAGGTGGATTCGTCACAGTCACAATAACCATGACATGAAATGTTCATATCCTACAACAGGGATGTTCTTCTGGCAAACGGGTAGATAAATAAGGATCTCACCGAATTTGGTGGAAGCTGCATCTCCTTCGTTACATTCGCCATCTTCCCTCTAATTGTCTGCACCTGCGCTTGGGTTCAGAAGCCTGTTAAAGCGCAGTATTTTCAGCGCCCCAAGACCATAAAGTTCCGAGACGCTGATTGGCCATTAAATTCACCTAGCAATAGTACATGATTGACAGATTCTCTGCAAATGTGGGTCTGTCTGATCAGCGCCCCCAGAACAGAGACTGTAGGAGTCTGTCTGTGGAAATCCACAAATTAATGACAGTAGATAGGGAAATGTAGTTTATATAATTTGTTTTGCTTAAAGGTACACAGTCTAGAGAGTAAAACTGAAATTAATGAGTTAATTTCAAAAAATATATTTTACGTTTCTCTCTTCTTATCAGGGAGGGCGGTGCCCCAGCGCCCCCTATGGGCCGGCCGCCACTGATATGAATTAAAAGCTCCAGTATCCCTCAAAATTTTTACCGGTACCGTAGCATCACTCCCCACCATGGACACATGGCCGTCAGAAAGAAAAGGTGAAAAATCCTCCTGATCCAAAGTATACTTCCGTCCTGTGTCCACCTGTTTAGAGGAAACAAAACCATGCGTTTCAGAGGCAGCAAAAGCAACAGATTTCACTTGAGCACCTCTTTTTGGGCATTCCCGCTTCCAATGGCCTCTGGCTTTGCAATAATGACATGCATCAGATAGATCCACATACACATGCCCAGTGTTAGGAAAGTTCTCTTTCTACGTGAACTAGTTCAAAGTTCAGTTCACACATTTTAAAATGAACTAGTTCAGTTCATAGTTCATAATTCAAAACCAAAAAATGAACTAGTTCATAGTTCTTCTTTTTTTTTTTTTATATATTGCTCAATTACACCATAGCCTACTGTAGAACCACAGACAGCAATTATTTTATCAGTTGTAACACTGAAACTATGCGTCAGATTTCATCTTCATATCCAGTTTTGAATCCTTATCCAACCAGGGTTTACATTAGCATTGAGGGGACAGATTTCCCCATTGTTGCTTTAACGCTTTGTTGCTGTCCATTCACTTCACACTAGTAGCAGCTGCAGCTTTCACCCCTACAGTATATTCTCAAAAACATCAGGAAAAATGTGCTGCTTGAATGGTCTTTTTTATGAGTAATTATTAAAAGAAAAATAGGAAAGTAGTCTTTAAGGTGCAAATGTTTTTTTTTTTTTTTTAATAATTTTTTCCATTTGAAATTCCATTTCAATACATACTAAAAAGGAATACTGGAATCCTGGAAAATTATACCAGGCAGGTTTAACAAACAAGTTACATGGATAGTAAAACCCTCAAGAACAGGGGTCTTTTATGTTTTCCAGACCAAGGACCCCCAAACTGATGGCGAGATGGAGCGGGGACCCCCTAACTATATATATTGTATGAAATTGTGTCCTACAGTCACTGTATTACAGATGGAGTAATGTAAAGAAATTAATTTCTCCCAGAGATTATTAAAGTTTTTCTGATTCTGATTCCTGGTTGTTGTGAAGGAAACAGTGCCCAGCTTGAAAGAGCTCCTGTGTGTCGCTGAATGTGAGCATTGATGACTGAAAGACATATTTTGTCTCCTTTATCTGTTTACTACAGTGTGTTGATTTCATGTTAATGAGTATTTAAAGACATTTCAATTAGTGGGGGGAAAAATTGCAGGGGGGGAATATAAAAATATCAACTAACCATGCAGACCCTCATGCAGTACCTCCGTAGACCCCCTAGGGGTCGCGGATCCCCTGTTGAAGACCTCCGCTCAAGAAGATTTTACTAACACAAACTGAGGGACCAGGCTGAGGTAGGAATTTAAGGTTACTGAAGTGCGGATTTTTTTACTGAAAGCCGGCGGGCAAACTTGTTGCCATCATCCTCACCGACCACCTGGTCATAAAACTGTTTTAAGTGATCATACTGCTGCTTTGTCGCCTCCACGTTGCTGTGGCTTCCACGCGGCATTTTGTTTTGATGACGCACGCGGCTGTAGGCTACGACACTAGTAGCTGGTGTTGCCAGATTGGGTGTTTTTCCCGCTACATATTGAGGCCTGTTTACGGTGTGATTTAGCTGGGGTTTCGCCTGGAGGACTCTATAGAAATCTGGCAACCTATTGAACGGAGTTGAACTGAGAGAGCGTGCCGTTCACAGACACCAGAATGAACGAGTTCACAATAACGTTCATCAGGCAAGAATGCAGTACGTTCAGTTCACGTTCGCCCAAAATATGAACGAGTTCATGAACTTTCGTTCAATGAACGCGTTCAGGCACAACACTGCACATGCCCACTGGAAATCCGTTCTGACCTACCGTTCACATCAGAACCAATGCCTTCCTCCTTTGCATGACTTCCCACAAAAGATTGATTGCCACTCCTGTAACCAAAATCACTGCGAGGTTGATACTCACGGCCACCCCTGTGTATAAGAACATATTCATCAGCCAGCTTAGCAGCTTCAGCAGCTGTCTTCACGTTATGTTCACTGATATATACAGCAAGGTGACTCGGAACAGAGTTTTTAAACTGTTCCAGGACAACCAAATTACAGAGGTCAACAAAAGTGCTAATTTTTAAGGAAGCACACCACCTATTGAAATGGATTCCCAGCTCCCTGGCAAACTCAACATGTGTTTGTTTCCCAGCCTTCTCCCATGTCCGAAACCTCTGTCGGTAAGCCTCTGGTACCAACTCATAAGCTGTTAAAACAGCCTTCTTCACAGTGGCATAAACTTTACTTTCCTCCCCTGTGAGGGCAGAGTATGCTTCTTGTGCTTTGCCTGTGAACACACACTGTAAAAGCAGTGTCCGGTCCAAATCAGACCAACCTCGACTATCAGCAACACGCTCAAACAGGGAAAAGAAGGTATCCGGATCCCATTCAGAAAACTGAGGAACTAAACGCAGATTATTCCCAACATCAAACGAGCTAGACGTTCCCCTACCGGAAGCATCAAGGGGGACGTTGCCCGCACTAGTTGAACTCAGTTTGCGTTCTTCCAACTCCAGCCTTTTCACATCCAATCTTTTCTGTTCAATCCCAGCCTGCAGTAAAAGCAGCTCCCGCTTTTGTTCAAAAGTCAATCTAGTATTAAAAACGTCAGTGTCCAACCACGTCGCGCCAGCTTGCAACTTAGCTGGTCCTAACACACCGGAGTCAGTTAATTTAGCTTTAATGACGGCTTTTATACTCTCCTTAGACCGCTTATCACTGACCTCCAACGTAAAATGTTCAGCTATCTTTAGTAACTGTTCGCGTGTGCAGCGCTCCAACCCCTCCTCAGACGGATCCCGCAAAAATCCTCAACAGCAGCCATAACATCAACAACTATCCACACAACACCTAAATTCCAACCAGTAGCACTCTGAGCTCCCACGATCCCAAAACAACCACAACGTCACAGTGACCCCGTCCCTCTAACTGCCTAACCAGAATCTAACTAATCTCCCCCGCTAGTCTTCGGGTGTTACTTATGATGGGTATTTATGCACTAACGCCCGAGAGTCCGAAAAAGCAACCAATAAATGGCGACTCCCTGCAACTCCGGATGTGCTCCCGAGACAACTGCTCTTCCCACGTTCACACCACACTAAAATCCCCCCACAACAAACTCCATAAGGGAAATTGTTGTTAAGCCTGACAGGGACAGAACCACCGCGACCTGCTATGAAGGAGCGATCACTTAAACTGCTACACAAACACACTCTCTCAGAACAGATGTACAACGGCTGCCTCACTCACCAAACCCAGCACACTCGTCAACGTCCCCCAACAAAACAGAGTTCACAACTCAACACACTACCTGGCAGCTGATCTCCAATCCGGGTTCAAACTGACAAGCCCCCATTTGTCACGCCCATCTCAAAGGCGAGGACAAAAAGGGAGACAGACGAGCGAATCTATAGAAACAATAATTTATTTGATAACAAAAATACGCTCTGTGAGATCAGGCCAGCCAGTCGGAGAGAAGTGTGGACCAATGCTGCTCGTTCCGGCCTGATCCAGAGGGCAAACAAGCAGAGCAGTGACTGACTAGTCGTCCCCTTTTATCATTCACCGGTGTGTGCAACAGTCCATCTACCTGCTTCCTGAAAAAAAACAAGAACAAACATGTAGAGGCACTAGAGACACCTACTGGACAGGAGGGGATCGTCACAATTTCAAATTTAAATTTAATTCAAATTTAATTTTGATATGCATTTGCTGGGGTACATTTTGAAAATAAATCTCAAATGTCTTTTTCTTTTTCATTTTAATTAGGTAAAAGGATGAGCGGTCTTGAAGAAGAAAATTAAAATGCAAACAGGATTATTGATTACTAATTTCATTTATGAGTCAAACAATGCAGCTACATTCTTAAAGTGAAAAAGCATTTCTGAAAATGGCGTTTCATTTGAAATATGGTAATGATTTGCTTCCGTAATGAAGAACCCGTATTACACAAACAGCAAATATAGAAGGTGTGGTGCATGCTTTGGTGGTGCAGTGGTTAACTCGCATGACCCATGTATGGATGCCTTAGTCCTCGACATGGTCGACCCGGGTTGGAATCTGACCTGTGGAACTTGCTAAATGTTTTTCACCTCCCACCTTCACCCCTTTCCTGTCAGCCTACTGTAAAAAAAAAAAAAAAAAAAAAAAAAAAAAAAATAAACGAGCCACTAGTTCTGTAAAAACTAAAAAAAAAAAAAATATTAAAAAGTGCATTCCCCCAATACCAGTTACACATTCAGTGGGGACCTAGGAGCTTTGGGCAAGCACTTATTTCTGGTACAACTGTTGTTACAAATTTGCACTATAACTAAATTGCTATTGTTTTTGTGCTGTAGTCAATGTAATAATCTCAATTTGATAAAGACTTAAAGGCAAAAAGGCTTAAGAATTAAGTTTACTTGACATAAAATGATAGAAATATATTTCATCCATCTGAGAGAGCGTGGTATATAAAATATTTCCTTAGACCTTGTTAGAGTGATAATTATAAAATTATTGTGTGGACATATGAAACATTGAAAGAAAGAAGATACTACATTTCTATCCTGTGATTCAACCAGAAGGGTCATAAACTTTTATCACCTCCATCCAGTGGGTCATGAGGCAGAATCACACGGTTGTGTGACTTCCATCCAGCCAGATGGTCATCTTATGACCTGCATCCTCCCAGATAATCATTACTGGGTCTTCTGTTTAAGGCCCGCCCTATGATGTTGTAAACTGTTAATAAAAGGCTTTGCCATGAAGGGATCTGTGTGAGAAGGTGCTGGTTTCTGAGCCAGCAGCTTTTCTCCCCTACTGCAGAGGCTGACGTCAAAACCCTGTCTGTGTTTGATAATTTCCTCTTAATCTTTTAAACTCACATTTCTCTGGATTAAAACCCAACAGACCTACAGTTATAGAGTGGAGGCGCCGCTCTAAGTTCTGTATAGATCTCAGTGATGCTTGCTGTGCCTTGATCCTCTTTCCTTCTTGGAACTTGTCTAGCTTTAGCCTTAGCCTGCCTTAGCCACTCATACAAGACGACACGCATGGCTCAGGCTCATTCTCTGACAGACATACATGCCAACGCTTAAGCACCTCTCTGTCTAGATGTATGTGTAGCTCCTCAGAGTTTTGCCTAGTTTGGCTTGTGACAAGTGAGTGTCAGGAGAGGTTGTGCAGATCAGGGCTGAGCTGAGAACCAGGGCCTGGATGCATTAGAGGGAAAGTTATACGACAGCAGCCCTACGTGAGAGCTTTATCTTGTGGCTGGTGCCTCTCCTTTAGCATCTCACCTCTGGAGCCCTGAGGGGCGGATACACGTCCTTCCGACTTACCCTGTACTGCCGGCATGACATTTACCTACTAACCGTGTCTGTTTGATTTACCCCCTACATGTACTGTATGTCTGCATGATGGGCTCTCTGATAAACCGGTTTCAAAAAGCTGCACCGTATGTATCACTATTAAGGTAAAAACAAGTGTCAGTTAAAAATAATTAAATGAGGAGCTTATTAACTTGTAGTTGTCCTTCATCTGATACCGATGAAAAACAGTGAGATTGAAATCTGCCTTTTTTTGTAGACCAAATTTTAAACACTGAATTTTTATCTGGGGAAAATTCAGCTGCAAAAAATTTGCTTTCAAATATGTTGACTTTTCGGTGAGCTCAAGCCAAAGGAATCGACACTCGATGCAGTCGAGCAGCTTCTAGCCAATTAAATGAGCTCATTTTGTCGTAGAAAAAAAAGGTTGTTTGCCGCAGGCCGCTTCTTCGGGATCAAACCAAGAGCCTTGGTAGACGGGTGTTGCACTAGCAGTGATCGCCTCAGTTATTTCATCCAGTCCGATTAGATGAAAAACTAACCGTCATCTGGTCACCGTACTGATCACTCAGACTGATGCAGATATTCCACCCTGTACTTTGCATGGAAGATTGGTTGCCAGGTTTGCTGATATCCTGCAGGTCAGGAGTACTCTTGCAAAATAGTTTATTTGCTAAAAATAATAATAATAATAGAATGAACACAAAGTGACTTGGCAAGCTACAATGTCTTGCATACTTTAATCAACTTATTTATTAATGTATTATGTCACTTAATTGTACCATGACTTTATTACTATGTAATATATTCATGGTGTGAATGTTGATGTTTTCCTGTTCCTAGGTCCGTTGTTAAGGATGAAAAATATTTTGTGACGATTAGATAAGTCCTGTTCCAGATGGAACTTGATGCTGGTTTTTTATGAATATGAAAACTGCAGGCACTTTCAGTTTAATTTCCAGTGGTCTCTGCAGTTGGAACATGTTCTTCATTTTTAGAAAGACTAAGTTATCATTCTAATGAAGAAGTTTTGAAACTCTTATACATCTCTGATGAGGGCAGCTGTAAATCTGGTTACACAGCTCTATGGAAAGCTATTTCGAATGATTTAGTGCATTTTGCCTAATGTCACTCTTTAATGAATAAAGAGCCAGAACCCAACAGGCAGTCAAATATGGAGTTACAAATGTTTATTTTTAACACTAAAGAGTAGCTGTTGGAGTGGTCTAGCTTTATTCATGTTACTCTGGTAATTCTGGAACAACAAAACAGATAAGATTTAGACTGGGATTAAAGCCAAAAAAAATGAAGACAAAGGGAATTACCAGGTGTCAAAGTCCAGCTCCAACAGGGCAGAGTGCTCTATAAAATGGGTCTTTGAGGTCTCTGGGAGGTTTTTGGAGAGCAGGGTAACTGATGTCCACAATCCAACAGTTTGAGGTCATTGGACTATTCAGGGTCATGCATGAAAGGTCGATCAGGCAAAGATTACCTAAAACCCGATGGGCTTAATCATTTTTGGAGATTAGGCAAGGTTCAGCAACAGATCAGAAGAAAAACACAACTCAACACTAACTGTTAAGGTCCGTCCAAAGGCAGTGGTCAGGAAAAGACAAGGTCAAAGAACAGGATCCCACTTGGTTTATGAAGCAGGATTTGAAGGCTGTGAAAAGGCACATTTCACACAGTGCAGGGGAAGAGCTATGATTGAACAGGATCACTTTACTAACCAAAGCCCGATCCAGTCCAGTCTATCTAAGTTCTCCAATCATATTCATCATATCAATGTCAAATCATATTTTCTTGGATATGCAAAGGAGAGCAGAAACAGCTGCGGGAGCTGGGATGGAGAGGGGCACTTGAAGGGAAGACAAATTGTGGGGGCCAGATGCAACGAAAGTCTAATTTAGCTTGTAAACGCTATAGATACAATAACCATCTGCCATCTGCATGAGGGAGCCTGCTTCTTCTTAAAGGCCACCACTGATTGAGGTAATGGAACCCTGCCTGCCACGCTGTGAGAGGCAGGAGAAAATGAAAACATCAAAGACACATTGCAACTCCACCACACTATGGAAATCTGACATACACCTGCCATCATTCAGAACTAACTGGTACAGAAAGTCTCAAAGTTCTCCATTCATTAACCCTGATTATGTAACTGTCTGGATGCTGGGCGTGTGTTTGGTTTTTCCTTTGGGTTTTTATTACCTGCGGTAAAATGAATGGGGTTGATGATGAAATGGCCCTTAAACCTTGAAGCAGGATTGGCAATATGAAGGGGAATGTTTGATTCCAACATAAAGGAGGGAACAAGGAAGTGGTGGTCTGATCCCACCTACTTCTTAGTTTGCTTAGCTGAACGTCACTGGATCTGGAACTCTGACTGGCATTGTCTCCAAGTTTGGTTTGATAGAAAATCATCCTGAGAAGATCCTACTAGAGTCCGGTACCAGATCAGGAGGAATTGGTTCTGACTGCATTTGGTAAAAGTCTGGATCAGGGTGAGTGTTCTCTTTGTTTTCCTCTCAGTGGACAATATAGGGAACCATAACCAGAACTTAGTTTGGTTCTCCTTCAGAACCAAGCTCCTGGCTTCATGTAACTGTGGTTCTGGATAGGGTCTGATTTCCAGTTTATCAACAAAAAAGGTAGATTTTTCTATGCTTAGTTTTTCCTTCAGTCACAAACTAAATTAGAGGAAAAACAGAATATTTAACTATTTTAAAGCTTAAGTTCTTTGGTGGTTGTATTAAATTAATACAAGTTATTTTACCACTCTGCTGCCTCCTTTTGGAGGATTACTATGCTTTAAACAGATTGATCGTTACTGAATGTGTATAAATCAGGACCACAGTGTAAGCGCACGTAATAGCAACATCCAACTTCAGCATACCTTGAACACAGAGAAGAGATGATGGCACAGAACCACTGATTCAATGACAGCATTCTACTGTGAAGCGCTCATGAATACTGTCATTACACTATCAGCCATTCAAAATGGCCCTTCCCAGTCAAACGCCAGCCAAATGGCAGCCCACTTCCCTGCAACTCCCAGCAAAATTCCCTCAATGAACCCAACATAATTTTTATTCTGACTCCATCCTTTTACTCAATTACAGGGTCTGACCAGGAGATGGTGCTTCTCTGATGGTGCTTCTCTTTAGATCTTAATGTCTACAAATCATGACAGAAAGAATATTTCAGTTTGAAGATTGATGTTTAAATAGGAATTGTAGGGGACCAGCCAAGTGCACATGAAGGAAAGTGGGGAAATTTTGAATGGCTTCTACTGTATGTATGGAAACAAACAGTTTTGGAAGCTTTAATGTAAATAAGCTCCTCACATCATCTCCACACTGGCTGACAACTACTGCCTTTAATAAACACATATTCTGTACTTTCTCTAGGCTATATTGATTTTACTTCCATTGTTTCCATTTTTTCATGGTATAGTACAGTCCTGTTTTTTCTCTTATCTGGAATAGTGTGACCACTGTTTAATTCTTTTGTAATTTATATATTTAATTTTTGTTAAAGTGCTTGACAAGCAACTGAATGCTACCAATGCGCAGAAATATGAAGTTCAAAAACGACTTTTTATTTAATCATAAACAAGAAAAATCATCAAACCTCAGATACTTTTTTCTCTAGTGTTCCCAAAACTGGAAATACAGGCGTCATTATTTAAAACTACAGTGTTTAATTTTGAAGCAACATCTAACAGCCAGATTATAAAGATATTAAATTTTAATGATTTATTGTATATTTTAAACTTTTTGACAAATAAAAAACTGAAAACCTGGGTGTGCAAAATTATTCAGCCCCCTTGAGTTAATACTTCGTAGCGCCATTAATTGCTGCGATTGCAGGTTGCAAGTTGCTCAGTGACCTTGAGCAAAGTAAGGATTGATAGGATTTGTGAACAGCAGTCTTCAGTTCTTTCACGGATTCTCGATCAGATTCACATGGTATAGAGGAGATCATTTTGTGAGTTTTATAATCCATTGTCTCCCTAGCATTGATAGCTGCAGTCTACCTCATTCTGGGCCACATAGTATTGAGGCGGCCACTCTGTGAGTTTTACGACTCTTTGTTCTAGTTTAGCCCCCCCTCGTAGTTGGTCCCATAGTGTTATCTGTGCTGACTCATTAAGCTACAGTGCTGCTACCTTTGAATGCATTTGTTAATCATTGGTAGATAGGTTTTACCTTTGATTTGAATGAACAATAAATCAACTACAACTCCGAATCCTAGTTACTTCATAGATTCATAATCTGGCGGTAAAATAGCATAACAGTGTTTTGATGAACTGTGCTGCTTTTATGCCAAACAGAACATTTTGCAATGTTGCCAAATAGTCTGCCTTTGGTTTAATCTGACTAGAGCACCTTCTTCTACATGTTTGATGTGTCTCCCAGCTGGCTTGTGGCAAATTTTAAACAATACTTTTTATGGATATCTTTAAAAATGCCTCTCATTAAATGCAGATTTGAGCAGCATACTGTCTTATTGACGGAGTCTCCCACCTCTTCTGCAGATCTCTGCAGAGTGATCATGGGCCTCTTGGCTGCATTTTAGATCAGTCTTTTCCTTGTTTGAGCTGAAAGTTTAGAGGGATCGCCAGATCTTTATTGATTCACAGTGGTCTGATACCCCTACATATCAGTATTATCAATTGCACAGTGCTCCTTGCGATGTTTAAAGCTTGGGAAATCTTTTTGTATTCAAATTTCTTCATAACATTCTGGTGTGTTCCTTGCTCTTTGTGATGCTCTCTGCCACTTTAAACAGACTTCTGAAACAATCACAGAGCAGGTACATTTATACAGAGACTTGATTACACACAGGTGGATATATGGTCATCTTTCATTAAGGTCAATGTTGGATCATTCAGAGAACCATGCTGGACTTCTGAAGAGAGTTCACTGCACTGAACGTAAAGGGGCCAGTTAATTTTGCACACTGCAGTCTTTAGTTCTTTTTTATTTTATATCTTTTCTATATGTTTGAAGCCTAAAAATGTGGTAAAAGGTCTAAAAGTTCAAGGCTAAAAGTTGGGAGGCTGGTAAAGTACATGAATCTTCTGATGTGTGAAGAATAACTCCGACACATGGACGGCCTGGTCCTTGCCAAACTTAATTTAGTCAGAGCCGTGTTTGTATGCTAGATGGATTGCATAGAGCACTGCATCCGTTTTGTTTAACACATCCCAAGAAGGTTGCATCTGATAAGAATTTTATCATAGATCTTAGTTTTATAAGATAAACTTTGATTCATGAATGGTTCCTTTCAGGTTGAAGACATGGACTCAGATCAAATGGAAGTGTCTGCCCTTGGTAGGCCATTCGCATTGGGGATGCTTTATGATGCTTACAGTGATAAGCTGAAGGTAAGATGAGAACAAATTAGCTCATATATTTAGGTAATCAACATCTCAGATGTTAGGAGGATTTGTTTTTTGTTTTTGGTAAACCTTATATACCACCTTACCCTTGTTTAAGTGGTACATAGTACGTAGGTAAGTACTGTAAATAAGTAAAAATGTATTCAACAGCAAGATAATCCAAAGTGTCTTACATCATAAAAAAATCAAACAAATGTGCAGTAAAATCATGTAAATCATAAAAAACATCAATAAAGTACATAGCAAATCAACAAAACATTAAAGGAATAGTACACCCAAAACATGATTAGCCTTCATTTTCTACTCACCCCCAAGCTGAACAACACTCTGGAGTACTTTTTTGATAACTCAAATGCATCTGGAGATCTGGGAGGCTTCTTGCTGTCTGCTGACATTCAAATAATGGAGGTCTATTGTGCCCGAGACCGAAAGGTCCATAAAAGTCCACAAAAACGTGTCAATATTCCTCCATACTGCTCGTCCAATGTATTCCAAGTGTCCTGAGTGGGTAGCATCCAGAATTTACTCGAAACGAAGTCATTTAGAATGTTTTTAGAGCATAAACAGTGGTGTATAGGATTTCCTGAAAGCGCGCACATGCACGTTCACAACGCTACGGAAGCCGGCAGACCAAACCAGCGCATTCAGCTCGGCAAAGAACTCATGCTCTTCCTCAACACTGAAGTCCTCAGATATTTTTCTTTCGTTGTTTCTTTCTTTGCACAGCTAAACAGCACATTTCTTCTTCTACGCTTGCATTATTGGCAGAGCAGACGCTGAATGCGCACTGTCATCTGGTTTGGTCTGCCGGCTTCCGTAGCGTCGTGAACGCGCATGTGCGCGCCTTCAGGAAATCCTATACACTACTGTTTATGCTCTAAAAACATTCTAAATGACTTCGTTTCGAGTAAATTCTGGATGCTACCCACTCAGGACACTTGGAATACATTGGACGAGCAGTATGGAGGAATATTGACACGTTTTTTGTGGACTTTTATGGACCTTTCTGTCTCGGGCACCATAGACCTCCATATTTTGAATGCCAGCAGACAGCAAGAAGCCTCCCAGATCTCCAGATGCATTTGAGATATCAAAAAAGTACTCCAGAGTGTTGTTCAGCATGGGGGTGAGTAGAAAATGAAGGCTAATCATGTTTTGGGTGTACTTTTCCTTTAAAATTATTAGACAGAATCATTAAAAAAAATCACCAAAAAAATAAAAAATCAGGCAGATAAACTTGATAACCAAAAGGAGCTGGTCAATATTTAAAAGGCTTTTGTGTATAACAGCTTTTCACCTGCATTTCTTTGTAAGCTACTAATCCTCAGCATCTCTAAACAGGAAAGTTTTCAGCGTTGATTTAAAGGAATTTAGAGTTTTGCCTGTTTTGCATTTTTCTGGTAGTTTGTTTCAGAATGGAGCATAAAAACTGAAAGCTGCTACTCTATGATTGTTTCTTGGGCAGGGGCGGATTTACCATTCAGCAAAACAAGGTAGAGGCCTCGAGCCCCAAGCTCCTGGGGGCCCCATAAAACTCTGTTTACATGTGATACAGCTATTACTTATTGGTGCACATTAATTATGCTGTTGATAAAAATTCTTTCGTTAGCCAGGATCGTTAGCCACAAAAAAATCTTATAATATTAAGTGTGTCTCAGCCCCCATCTTCAGTCTCCACCATATTGGATCAGTCCATTTCCTGCACATGTTCAGAAAGGTCCAAACAGAAATCAGCAACCCATTTGAAAACAAACGGCAGGAAGAACAGCTTGATAATTTAGCACATTTGTGGCTATATTTAGCTACTTTTCTGACCTTTCTCCTCCTCTTGTGTCTGCACTGCCTCCTTCTTCTTCTTGAGGTTTTTTTCATTGGTTAGCAAACAGTTAATGGTGAATTACTGACACTTACTGGCATGGAATGTTGTACTAAATGGATGAATTATAGTAATTTTATTTAGTTGTTTCTCTTTATAAAAGCTAATACTCTTAAAATTCCCCAAAGTTTTCCCTTCCAGCTATCTTTCTGCACTGCTTTGACAGACAAAAAAAAAAAAAAGTAATCGGAGGGATTCTGAATGTCCTACAGCTAGAGGTATAAAATATGCAAATTGGATAATGACCATAGATGAAGATCATCTAGCGCTTTTTTGGACATCCAATATCGACTTTACTTGCTGAGACATGGCAACACTGGCGAAGAGTAGAGACGAGTAGAGGTGCAATCGAAGAAAAATTCTAAATTTTAACAAAAACATAAATAAGAAAAAGACAAATTAAAATGGATGTTCCTCATTTATGTAATTTAGTAGCAGGGTTTACCCTTTGTTTCAGTTGGTCAAAAGACAAGGAATTTATTTATTTTTATTTCTCAAGAGTGCTTGGTTTGGAAATTTGTTGATGTCCCTGAAAGAATCACCGCCAGTAAGAAGAGGGAGTAACAGAGAATGGCTGGCCGAAGACTGAGATCCTGAATTGTATTGACCGTATAGATGCCACTAACTCAGCGGAGCTTCAATATCCAGCTTCAAAGTAACTTCCCCAGGGTCATTTACTGCAGATTTCTGAAGCAACCTTAGAGTTCACAAAGTTCTTGTTCTCCGCACATCCCATACTACTGAGTTATTTGTATGTGGTATTTTGAAACAACTTGGTTAAGAACAGCAGTGCCATAGCAGCCACCCAAAATACTGAAGGCAACTGTTCTGCAGGATAGATCATAAAAGCACGTTGGGGCTATTTTCTAATTCAGATATCAAGAAGTACTGGTTTGACTTGTCATAATTGACTTTGAGATATTTTGATTATAATTCTGGATGTGTGACACGGTAAATGGCATTTTGACTCTCCAAAATGTAATTGAAGATATCTTGAATTGTAATTTCAGTCTTTCTTTTTTAATACATTTTTAAAAATTTCAACAACAAAAAAATTCTGTCAATATGGGGTACTGAGTGTACATTAATGAGAAATAAAACCTACTTGTCAAGAAAATCAGACTCTAAGACCCAGTATTCAGGCGAGACAGACAATGGGAAAGTTCAAAACATTAAATGTGTTGATGGCAGCATCACAGCTGATATTTTTCTCCAGGATCGAGTCACAGCCAAACAGGAACGGACAAGATGAAGCTACTATGATGATAGTAGGGGAATGTTAGAGATTGAACTAACAGATACTGCAGAGAGGGGGAATAGAGATAGAATGAAGCAGAATGATGAAATGGGGGTCCCCAAGTCCTCCAGCAGTCTAAGCCTATAGCGGCATAACTATAGAGATAGCTCAGGATAACCTGAGCCACTCTAACTATAAGCTTTATCAAAAAGGAAAGTTTTAAGCCTAGCCTTAAAAGTAGACAGGGCGTCTGCCTCACGGACTAAAACTGGTAGTTGGTTCCACAGGAGAGGAGCCTGATAACTAAAAGATCTGCCTCCCATTCTACTTTTAGAAATTCTAGGAACCACTAGTAAACCTGCAGATTGAGAGCGAAGTACTCTGTTAAGAACATAAGGAACAATCAGATCTCTGATATTAGATGGAGCTTGGCCATTTAAGGCTTTATATGTGAGAAGGAGGATTTTAAATCATATTCTGGATTTCACAGGAAGCCAATGAAGAGAAGCCAGGATAGGACAGATATGATCTCTCTTTTGTTATAAATACGCAGGCAATTTTACAGATTATATGGACACTGCAATGTAAGTAGAACAGCAGAGGAAAAACAGAAAAAAAAGAGAAAAGATGAAAGAAAGAGGAGATAGAAGGGAGATGATGATAAAACATTTTCAGTCTGCTTCATCACCTGCAAAGAGATTTAAAAAGAACAGCACAACCAACAGACATGGTATGAGACATACCATAAAGTAGCACCTTGAAACTATCGCTGAAGTAGTATTATTTAATCTGACATGTACTCTGTGTTACCTGAAGATAAGAATATGGGCTTTCTGTATGGATGTGAATTTTTGAGTACCTGGAAACAAGCTCCTGAAGTTCATTGTGAGAGTGCACTTGTACATGTAAAGTTTATCAATAGAGAAAATGGTCAATAGTGGTTGTGGAGAGCAGAAGAGGCACGCCCCCAGAACACTGATTCCAGCGCCAAAGCCCCGGACACCCAAAAGGACCCCGAGAGCGAAGGCACCAAGGAGGGGCAAGCCCAGGAAATCAGACCCCCACCAACGGAGGAGGAAAGACAGCCCCAAGGAAATCCCCCAGCCACCGCAATCCTGGAGCCCCCGGGAGCCGTGGGGATGAGTCCGTGGGCCACGGGCCCCAGGGATCCGAGGCCCTAGGGGCGCCCCACCCCCCGGCCAGGCCCTGCGGAGAAGCCGCCAGGAATGAGCCAGTAGCCACCCGGGCATCCACCCCCAAACCCCGAGCTCCACCAGTGCACCGGTGGGCCCAGGCGCCAGACAGGCCACCCAACCAGAGCCCCGCCCCCACTCACCGCACCCCACCCCTAAATAATTCACCAAGCCACTACACGCCCCTCCCTCCAACCTTCTCTGGTTCCCGTTTTAAATATCCACCAGTTCAGACCAACAGATACAAACACTCCTTTATTTCCGCTGCTGTTCAGCTGCTAAACTCTACTAGGAAAAGCAGATAGGCATATAGGCCTATGCTCTCATTCATCCCCTGCACTGCACATATTTTTTTTCTCTCTCTTTTATCCACCTTTTATCTTTTTAAAATATTTAATGTTTCTTGTGTTTCTTCTTTTATTTTTTATTTGTGATTTGTGAAATGTGAATGTGTGTGTGAAAGGTGTACTACTACTGCACAAAAATTGCCCATCCTGGGACAAATAAAAGCTACTCAACTGAACTTCTTTGGAGAGAGCAGAAGAGACAGCCCTGGCACCAGCAGGCCATCCAGGCCCCGCAGCAGCCCCCGTCAAGACCATGGACAGGCGGCACGCTCTTCCTCCAGGCCACAGACTCCGGGTGGCAGCCGGCGAACAGGGGTGTGAGAAGTCCCCGATCCTCCCTGCACCTGCTCAAATGTGGTGTTATTGCGTGTTGCTCTCAGGTGTAATTAAAACTGGGAGTACCAAAAGGGGGTGTCCAGCACAGTCCACCCTGTCATGTTTGTCTTCAGGGATCTAACCCACATGCAGAACACTCAGAGGCTGGGAAAAAGTTCACAATGTTTATTTGAACAGATCACAATAAATGAACAATGGTTCTGGGTTTAATCGGGTCCGGGTCTGGTCACGACTGGTTTCACTGCAGAGAGGGACAGATTGGTTAGCAGTCTTCCAGTGAACTTGCAGGTTGTGTGTGTGTAGGTCTATACCTGATCAGAGATTGAGCAGAGCGGTAGAAGGGGGGAACCAGGAGGGTCCAGAGGCTGAAGGCAGGCAGAGGGCTAGGCAGAGGCAGGGCTGAGTAATAATCTTACAGAGCTGGTTCAGAGCTTCTCTCTCAGCTTCTTCTGAGAGCGGGCAGGCAGGTATCAGACTGATTCGGATTTCCAGGGTTCTTCTGAGAACAGACTGTTTGGTTTCACGCTTGAGAAACTCTTCCAGGTTTCAGGTTTTCAGGCAGGTTCTTCCTGAGAAGCAGAGAGGACAAAAAACAGATTAAGTTAAGATTTAAGATTAAGATTTAGGTTTGAGGGGAGTCAGAGATTCAGACAGGCAGGTTGGCTCAGGCTTGCTAACCATAACTGGCAAAACACTCTGGCGTCGGAGTGTTGCTCTGCCTCTCCTTAAATGCCGGTCTCCTGATGAGCTCACAAGCCGCAGGTGTGGTAGTCAGCTTCCGCTCCAGGAGACCTAAAACACCCTCTGCTGGAGAAAGGAGGACAGACCTCCAGATCCCAACACAACGCCCCCTCCCCCAATCGACAACCCAGAACCCTCAATGTCCAAATGCGAGAGGGGATGGGCTGAGCCGACCGTGGTGAGGCACATGAAATAAGACCCCCCACCCCCGGTGAAGGTTTTTAACTACAGTTTGTGGACTTCTTGATAGTAAAGAAGCACAGTAGTCCAGCCTTGAAGTAACAAATGCATGGACTAGTTTCCCAGCATGGAACAGGATATTTGTATCCTGGACAGGATATTTCTATTTTTTGCAATGTTCCTCAGATGAATGAAGGAAATTCTAGAAACCTCTTTGATATGGGATTTAAATGACAGGTCCTGATCAATAATGACGTAAAAAAAAATTATTTATTATCTCACAACAACTTAATCCCATCCAAATGAAGTGAAAGACTAATCAGGTTACTTTTCAAAGACTTTGGTCCAAAGACTATAAGTTCTGTTTTTTCTCCATTCAAGAGGAGAAAGTTAAGGGTCATCCAGGCTCTTATGTCTTCAAGACATTCCTGTAAGCTCTGTCATGGGTTAGCTTCATCTGGAGTTATAGAAAGATATAGCTAAGTATCATCAGCATAACAACGGAAATTAACCCTATGTTATCTAATAATTCTGCTAATTGGTAGCATATACAGAGTAAAGAGAATAAACCCAACACTGAACCCGTTGGTACTCCACAGATATCCTGGAGCATGAGGAAGATTCATCATTAACATAAAAAAACCGAAATCGGTCAGACACAGGCTCGGACTGGTAATCTGTTATACTGGGCATTTGCCCGGTGGGCTGCTCCTAATTTCAACGTGCGAGGGCCGGCCCCTTCTTAAATCATCCTGGCCCCAGCACTTACTCTCCAGCTAAAGCACCTACCTGTAACAGTAAATTACTCAGGAGCTCAAGAAGTACTACAATGTTAACTACATGCAGTATATATAACCCTTCCTTGTCCTGCACATTCTTGTGACGGTTGGCTTACCCCTTGCTCACACTGGTTCCGGTGCGGTTACCGAGCCGACGGAGACCGCAACTCCCGCACCACCCCTCTCACACCGCCCTTTTGACTATGGTGCGGTGCGGCTCTGTGGCTCCGGCAACAGGCCCGGAGATTTAACTCGCGAGAACAGAAGTTCACTTGAGTTCACGTAACTTCACGCGATAACACGGCCCAAATAAGGATATTTGCGAGAGCTTGTTGCGGAGGGCTCCGGCACGCCGCAAGGATAGCTTTCTTGCTGAATTTTCTGCAACGCCGGAGTGTCTCGGTAACCGCAGCCGGACAGCTCAGCAGCCGGTGAGAGAGGTTTACGTCTTTTTAATGACTTGGAATCACTGCGGCGCCACACCCACCGCACCGCAACGGTAAGACCGGAGTCAGTGTGAGCTGGAGGTGATGGTGTAATTTTCTAGTTCTTCAAACTGTAAAATCCTATTTCCTCAAACTGTAAAATCATTGCAAAAGACTAAATTATGATAAGACTAAAATGCTTTCTTTAAACCAAACTATGATGTTGCTCTTATATTTGGCCAATTTATGTTAAAATAATTTGCATAAATATGTTGAAGTGTAGAATGGGGTTTTGCATCTATTATATTATTCCATTTCATTGCCCATATGCCGCCTAGACTCACAGTAAATACTTACACACCGCTGAGCTTTCATGGATTCATTCTTGAAGAACTGCCTGTCTGCCTTTATATGGTATTGACAGCAGCCAGTGTTGCATCTGCGTTAATAACCAAAGTGGGTCAGTGTAGATGAAAAAATGCCACATGATGTGAGGTACCAGGTGGTTGTAGGGTGCTGAGCATCCACTATTGGTTTTGACAGATTACCACAACTTCTCCTTCTAGCAAGTCGGCAAACATCTAAGCCCCAGAACATCAAGTTGGTCTCTCTTCTTTTCCCAATTCAACCTATCGATTTCCTACTGCCCCGGATCTAAGATCATCAAACACAGTGCTCTCTCAAGACAGTTTTCTTCATACAAGGAATCATTAAAACATCCACCATCTTACCTCCCAGTTGCACCATTGACTGAGTAACCTAGGAGATATTGTCGCCTCTGCCCTTCAGAAGGAACCTGATCCAAGACCGCTTCCACAAGGTACTACATATCATCTCCCTTGTGTTCATTATCAAGCCATTAATTAGTTCTATATTTCCAGGTTGATCTGCCATCCTGGTTCTAGTCAGACAATTACCCTCATTTACCATAGGTTTTGGTGGAATATTTGCATAAAGATGTCATAACCCGGAAGAAGTCAAATAATCAACCACCAGTGGGACTACTTCACTCCCTAGCCATACCCAAATGCCTATGGTCTCATATCGCACTCAACTTGATCACTGGATTTCCACCTACCAAGGTTTGAACACCATCCATACCATGGTACACTTTTTTTCCAAAGCATGTCAGCTTGTTTCATTCAGAAAACGTCCTTCAGCCCTTCAGACCGCAGAGCTCCTCTTCAAACATGTCTTTCATCTTCATGGGATCCCGATCAACGTTCTGTCTTATAGGGTCCTCAGTTCTTATCCTCAAGTCTGGAGACACTTGCTCAGTGCTTGGTTCAAAGGTTAGTCTCACATCAGGTTACAAACCCCAGTTAGTCAGATAGATTCCCTAATGGTCAGACAGATTACTACTTCCACAACTGGCTTCCTCTGTACTGCACTACCCAGCACAGCAGCCATCCGGCTCCTCTGGCTTGTACCTCTGCTGCACAGAAGGGCACAGAAGCACATGTACTTCTTGCGGAGGATGAGGAAAGCCCACCTGCCCCCACCCATCCTCACCACCTTCTACAGAAGCACCATAGAGAGCGTTCTGACCAGCTGTCTCACTGTGTGGTGTGGAGGCTGCAGCGTGTCAAACTGGGAGAAAGTGAGGAAAGTAGTAAAAACAGCATTAAAGACATTTTATCCCAGCTCTTTCGTGTCCCAAGCCCGTAACATCATCAATGACCCCTCACACCCCCACTATGGACTGTTATCTCTGCTGCTCTTGGGGAAGAGACCTCAAAGCATTGGATGCAGGTCCAGCAGATTCCACAACAGTTTCTCCCCCACTGCCATTAGACTGCTGAATGTTTTGTAAAATGGATTATTGTATTTTATTACATTTATTATATTTTTTCATTATATTAAAAAAATGAAAATATTAGAACTGTAAATTTACAGTTTATACATATCTATATGTATATAATACTGTTTTATACATATGTTTTACTATTTTTCAAGGCTGCAGTTTAAAAAAAGATGAAATTGTCCAGAGAGCTGTTCCAAACGAAATTTCTTTTTGGTTTTGCACTTGTGTGAACAAAATGACAAATAAATCTGTGTATCGTATTTTCACAACCATAAGGCGCACCGTACTAAAAGGCGCAGTCTCAGTTATGTGTGCCATTTCTGTATTTAACACACACATAAGGCGCACCGGACTATAGGGCGCGTTTTTTATATACAGGTACATGTCCTCTACTACCTTTAAATACCTCTACTGCGTATTTAAAAAATACAGCGGGGGCAAAACTGAGTATGACTGTGCTTTATTCATGTATTTATTACAAAGTATTAATCAAACCTGGCAGCTGGCCGTGAGACAGACACATCGCAGATGACAGAGCGCTGTGATCACTCCTAAATTAACTTAAAATCCTGAAACCTGCCGACGGAATATGTTCGCTTTTATTACCGGTATCCTGGTGCCTGCAGTTTAAATCATTTAGATGAAAAACACCTGCCAGCCACCGCGGTGAACCCGGAGGCTGCCCAGCCTAGAGGCTGCTGATGAAGGGATTTCTACTGTCGGTGCACCGCTGGCATGTGGGGGTCTGAGCGCCTCCGACAGAAATAGATAATCTGGATGAACTGACTGCAATTATTAAGTTTTAAGGTGGACTTTCTCACTTAAAAACATATTAAAACTACTTTATTCCCACTGATCACAGCAAATATAGCTGCAAGATTTAGATTATTTAGATGAAAAAACACCTGCCAGTCGCCGAGGTGAAGAGGAGGAGACCCGGCCCAGAGGCTGCTGTTGAATTAAGTTTTCAGGTAGAAAAATAGAGTGGGAGCAAAACTGAGTATGTTTGTGCTTTATTCATGTATTTATTACAAAGTATTAATTAAAGTCATCATCCTCTGTTTCTGAATTAAACAGCTGCGCTAAATCAGACATGCCAATTTCCCCTTCTTCGCTGTCAGAGTCACTTTCCGTGCCGGGCGGCTCCTCAGAAATAATGCCGGGTTTTGCAAAAGCTCGAACAACAGTGCCAGCAGACACGTTAGTCCAAGCATCTACAATCCATCCGCAAACGGTGGCGTAACTTGCCCGCCGCTGCCTTCCACTTATCGTGAAACTGTGGTCTCCGTCGGTCATCCATCGCTCCCACGCCGCTCGCAGCCTTACTTTGAACGGCCGGTTCACACCTATGTCGAGTGGTGGAAGTCCCTTTGTCAGACCCCCGAGATAACGGCGAGCACAGCGTTTATTTTTTTTCACCATGTTTTTCTCATCAGCTGTGAGATGGGCACGCATGGAGTCACATATTAAAAGCGATGGTGATGCGTGGAAAAAACCACCTGGTCTCCTCACATACACCTGCCTCAGCCACGCTTTCATCATCTCCTCATCCATCCAGCCCTTTCATTTGCTTTAATATCATATGTCATCAGAGCGATGTGTCGTCTCACAGCCAGCTCCCAGATCAGCTTCTCTGATTCGTTGATGCGGAGCTTCCAGCAGCAAAACTTCAATTTTTCCATTTCTAGCAGCAGTGGGACCCTTTGCTGCGTCTATACGCTCGTCAACCGTTGACTTTGCATGTAAACTCGCTGCTTCTGCTGCACCTGCTGCGTCCGGTTCACAGCGAGCACAGCATTAATTTGTTTCACCATGTTTTTCACATCAGCTGTGAGATGGGCACGCATGGAGTCAGATTAACAGCGATGGTGATGAGTGGAAAAAAACCCACCTGGTCTCAAAAGTCGCAGTTGCAACACACATAGGGCGCACCGCACCAAAAGGGCGCACCGCACATTTTGAGGGGAAAAAAAGACATTTATGTGCGCCTTATAGTCACACATAAGACTTAGCACAAAGTCTAAGTCTAAGAAAAGTAATTGAAGAACAAATCTTATGGTCAATAAAACACAGTAAATTTTTTTAATTTCCTGGTTAGTCAGATTCGCATCTAACTTTATGTGATTGATGGCTCTGTTTAGTTGTTCTATTTCGTTTTGGCTATGGCCAAGACACTGTCTAAACAGGGTATCAGTTCACAAGCTGCAGAGAAATGTTTTAAACTGTGACTCTTCCTGGTTTGGATCCTGAGTTGGACCAAAATAAAAGTTGAACAGTCTTTACTGGGTCGATTGTTCTTTATAATATTCCCATTATTGCCTCTTTTTTTTAAACACAAGTATCTCATAGGAGAAAAGTAAAGGTACAACAACTTTAATGTGATTTTTATACTGCAATATATTTTAAGTTTTGTGGAAATTTTTAAATTTTTGAGGAGTAGATTGTATTTGATAATCTGGATATTGTACAGAAAAATCGATCTTGACAACAACACCAGTAAACAAAGAAACTGTTTACAAAATTCTCTCTAACAAAAGTAGAACGAAATAATTTGGTGGCAATTAACTCAATTTTGTTTCATTTTCTACAGATTTTTCTCTATGGGACAGAGAAACTATTCAAAAATACAGCATAAAAAAACCTCAAAATGGCACTTTCTATGAAACTACTGTCTCAGACTCCATTGAAGACAAGGCTTATCTGCTGAAAGCTGATACATCTCTCATAGTCAGTTTTATTAGTGGTATGGTTGAAGTTGGTGGATCTGCCAACTATCTGCTTGATGATAAGGAGTTCAAGAACCAGAGCAGAGTTATACATCAGTACAGAGCCACAACTGCTCATGAACGACTGGAACTAAATCATCAGGATGCCAAGAAACTGCAAATAAAAGAGGTTATCCAGAACAGCCATGCAACACATGTTGTCACAGGCATCCTTTATGGGGCCAATGCTTTCTTTGTGTTTGACAGCGAGAAGTTAGACAGCAGCACTGTGCACAGCATGGAGACAAGCATGCGCAGTTCAATAAAGAATATCCCAAAACTGAATCCTGAACTAAAACTGGACAAACATTTAAGAGAATCAGAAAAAATTGAAAATTTCACCTGCAAATTTTTTGGAGATTTCATTCTGGAGAAGAATCCTACAACCTTTGAGGAGGCGGTAGGTACATACAGCAAGCTCCCATAGCTTCTTGGAAACAATGGAGAGAAATCAGTTCCTGTTAAAGCTTGGCTGACTCCCCTGAAGAATCTGGATCCCGCTGCAGCTGAGCTAAAGGGAAACCTTTCTGATGGTTTGATCAAAAAAGTCGATAATGTTCTGAAAAGTATCAGAGAAATTCAGCTGAGATGCAATGAGACACTGGAAAAAGGTCTGGTGAAGACTTTTCCACAGATGCACAAAAAGCTGAAATGTTTCCAACATCTCACTGAAGACTACAAGAAAAAAGTCCAACAGACCATGCAGGAGAAAATTCCCCTCATTCGGAAGGGTGAGGAAGAGGAAGAATCCCTACAAAGCTTCCTTGATGAGCAGGAGAAGTCTCCATTCAGCCAGAAGAACTTAGACAAGTGGCTCGATTTTTTAGACAGAGAGATCAATGTCATTGCATCCTGTTTAGACATTATGAAGGGAATTAAGATGATCCCAGAGAAGTCTGACTTGGATAGAAACATTCTTGGTGTAGAAGATGCCCTTTGCTTTGTCTTCACCTCCATTGAAACTCATGATTCCTACATGGACCAGATGGTCAATTACTTTAAAGAAACTCCATCCAGTGTGACTCCACCATCCAAGGACCGGTGGTTCTTCTCAGATGAGGTCCTGGAAAACATGAAACAGAAAGCCAACATGATCTCAGAAACTGCTAAAAACTTGAAAAGCAACAGCAGATATTGCTTCCTCGTAGCAGCGCTGCCAAACAAGGAGTTCAAGGGAGCAACCATCTACCATTACAGGGAAGGTGTCAAGCAAACCGAAGACTTCTCAAAGCCTGTTGTTCGTAGAGTGAAAAATGACATGGGGAAAAAAGACTTAATGTGGTGTAAGTCCATATTTACATGCATCTTATTCATGCTTTACACAAATATTTTTATCCAACTGCTAGTTAGCAGTTGGTGTAATACTAGCTGCTGGTACATTAAAATAATGTACAAATGTATGTACTACAGCCCCAATCACTGTGGTGTTCATTTAGAATGTTAAAACCAGTAAATTTCAAATGAAGGTTTTTTTAAAGTACATTTTGCACATTAGAGACTAAATCAGAATGTTAGGTAAGCTAACCAAGACTAGATGAAGAGACATGTAAGCTTAACTTTCAGTGTTAGTCAAATATGTAGAGGAATCCTTAAAATCCTGTATCTCATCTCTATGATCTCCATGGAGGAGGTGTGATGGAAGGAGGGGTGTTGAGTTTACGGAAGCTAATTCTGTTTCTGGTAAGTAAGGAAGATGATCAACTTGTGTTGACAAAAAAAGGGTCTACCTGCATTCCTGATTGCTCTGCAAATAAGAGTCCTTAGAGAAATAAATTGGTTAAATCCAAATATTATTTTGAAAACTCTACCTAGAATGTCATCCAGAGAGTACAAGGAAGCTGGACAACGTATGGGCATACAAACAGACAACAGCCAGGCCCTTGCAAATCACTCCCCAATCCTCTCCCCATTGTATAATCATGCCATCTCTCAAACATTAATTTTTGTGTTATCCTACCTGAACTCAAACTCGAGCAGTTGATTTTATGCCAAGGACTCAGAAAAATGGGTTTCAACTGTATAATAATCATGCTGTTTTGATTTTGAAAATGACAGGTTGTTTTTTTTGTGTTTTTTTTTTATCTAACAGACTACTGTGATCTCACATTGGACCCAGAAACTGTGAACGGGAGCCTCATTTTGTCTGAAGAAAACAAGAAAGCAACATGTGGAACCTGGCAGAAATATCCCAAAACAGAGAAGAGGTTTAATCAATACCCCCAGGTTCTCTGCAGAGAGGGTCTTAAGGGCTGTCATTACTTTGAAGTTAAGTGGAGCAGTGAAACTACTAAAGGTATTGGGGTTGGTCTTGCATATGAAGGAATTCCAAGAAAAGGAAATGGCCGGCACACTGGGTTTGGATATAATGATGTTTCCTGGTATTTCGGTGTTTACAGCAATAGTTATTGTGTATGGCACAATAGTAAAAAGATATGGTCCTCTACTCGTCCTTCTGGATGCAACAGAATTGGGGTGTATCTAGATTGGCCACGCGGCACGCTGTCCTTCTACCAAGTGTCTTCTAACTCTTTGACCCATCTGCACACCTTTGAGAACCCATTCTCTGTACCACTTTACCCAGGTTTCTATATCTGGGACAAATCCACATATGCAACTTTCTGTCCGGCTTAGAATTTACATAAAATTGATGTGTGTGTGTATATATATATATATATATATATATATATATATATATATATATATATATAGTTCATTACAATGCCATAAAAAGGCAAATGTGATCATATGTGATCAAATGTGATCAAATGTAATCATATTTAAAAATATTGCTGCACATATATATTATTTAATTTACATAATTGATTTTCTTAGCTAATGACCTGAAGCTGAATCAGAAATTACTTAAAAAAGGAATGCCAGTGCTTGAAATGCTCTCCTCATTTTCAGGTGCCAGTTTTTAAAATGTGTAATTAATAGAAACTAAATGTGTAATTAATAGAAACTATAGAAACAATTCCAGGAATTCAATCGTAGATTCAATCGTGGGATTTCAAAAAGAAATCCCACGATTTCCCACGAGGAGTAAGGTTTACTGTATTAGTTCTTTGATCCGCTTTTAAAGGTTTGACAAACTCATATTTAAATCCTTAACTGTAAATTGATTTAGCCTAAGGTTTGAAACTCTGAGTTCACAACGGCTGCTTTGAATTATTTAAATCATCCATCCATCCATCCATCCATCCATCCATCCATCCATCCATCCATCCATCCATCCATCCATCCATCCATCCATCCATCCATGGAACTAGAGATTTAAATGCAGAGATGAAAAAAAAAGAGAAAGAAAAAAGACAGAGCATCAGCACTACAGCTGCAAAGTAGAAGAAGATGGTGAAGGAGAAGAATGCTTCTAAAGTTAATGTGTAGCTTTATATGAAGTTTTCCAAGGCAGGCCATTTCAACATTTATTAAAAGCATTCTTCCCTGTGTTGTTCCATTTGTAGATTGCTAAATGACATCCCTAGTCAGAACTGTAATAGTAGAGGTTTTAAATTACATCTTTGCCAGCAGCAGTAATTGTGCAAGTAAGAATTTAGTTTTTCATACCTTAAAATGTTTACACATTTTAAGTGCTCGTCTTGACAATTATCAGCTTGACTGAATATGTTTTTATGACATCTGAAATGCATTTCTTCATAGTTAAAATAATACAAATGGTGGCCAGCAACAATAGGAATATCTGTAATATAACTTTATCTAATGTCTATAATTCATTTGTAGATATCTAAAATGTTTATTCTAGATGTGAAGATAGTAATTTTGTCTGAAACTGTTATCTTGATGAGGATTTTTTTTTCCAGATATCAGAAATAAATATTTAATCAAACTAATACCTATCAATTCAGCTTGCCATAGCCTGCTATAACCACGATAACATTACGAGTTTATATCTTAAATGGTAGTGGATTCATGTATTCTATATAGGTAAAATAATCTGGAAGCAGACTTGTTGACTTGTGTTGTGAATTGGCAATATATAAATAAACTGAATTGAATTGAAGATGAAGTCTAAAAACGTATAATATATAAGACCTGTTCATCATCTCATTGGATTCCTCCTCAGTTTGATTTTTTAATTAATATATTTAGGTGTAATCTGAAAGTAATTTAACATACTGTAAAAATAAATGTAAAAAAATATTTTCTTGATGCTTGTATTAAAAAAACAACAAAGACAAATAAATCTCATATTCTGTCAACTGCGTTGTAGAATCCATTCTATATAAATATTTCATTATCTGTGAAATTATGCTGATCATTTTTTAATAAGATCTTTGTCAAATGGACATGCCATGTCTTTAAAATGTTTTTCTAGCAGACCTAGTGAAAGTTTGGTTATGAACAAAACTAGAGAGAAACTACAATGAAGAAATAAAACAAATTGATTGGCTATAAGGAGTGGAGACAAAGGAAACACTGAGTTGACTGAACAAAACCTGCTTCCAACCAGGTTATCTCTTGGAAGAAAGTTATTTTGGCAACAGAAACTATCATTGTAAAACAGAAAACTCAGAGTTTCCCTTACTTTAAGTTTAGAAAATTTAAAGTTTTCAGAAAACCTGTTTATTGAAACTGACCCCTTGTCTCTGTGGTGGTTCTGAAGTTAAGCAGTGGTCCATCTTGGTGGGTCATCCTAATAGATGCAAAACTCATAAGGATTGGAAGAAGAGTGTGCTGTCAGTATCATACTGACCTCTTGTGTACAAACCTGAGAATTACAGACTGTAGTGAAATATATAAAAAAATAATTTTTGAGAACTACTTGATATATTTCTTATTTCTGCAGCTGATTAAACAAAATGAAGCATAGTGTCTGGAGTTTGTCATGTTTCCACATTAGCAATTAAATTAAGCAAATGCACTTAAAGTATGAACAATTCACCTGAAGCAGGGGCGCCGCCAGAAATTTAGTGCCCAATGAAAGATTCCAGCCCAACGCAGCAGGGGAGGACCCTGCTGCGTTGGGCTGGGTCCTTACAATTAATACGACCTTTCCCCGTTTGGAGGCTCCCCGGCCTGAAGTGCCATGAACACACCTAGTCTCACCCATTACTGCTGAATTATGCACCCAGTCAGTGTTGGGCATGAATGGTGTTCACTCACTACATTCATATTTGTGAACTGATCAGTGAACTGATCAGATTTGAAGTAATAAACGTGAACGAGAGCGAAGTTCACTCACAGAATAATGAGCAAAACACACAGCACACTTTCATGTTCAACTGATAACAACTCTTTTCATTGGATAATGTCAGGTTTTACTGCACTTTTTACAACAGACAGCATGACGAACCAGCATGTCTACTGCTAGTTCTAGTCTGCAAAATTCTGAATTATCTGCTGTTATTTCTGATGGCAGTTTTGCAGAGTGCTTGAAAGAGTTTTTGCAAACTAACAAAGGAAGACAGAGACATAAAAAAAACTTTTGCAAACTGCTCCCACCGGGACTTAACAAACAAGTCCATACGTCAACCACGTCCAAATAAAATTTCAAGCGACACATCAAATTAAAGCATCCTAACTATATTGGGAAATATCTGCTACTGAATGAGAAACAAAAGAAATCACTTTTGATACAGATCTTTTCAGCAGAACCTGCATGCTCTTGTATGTTTCTGAAGTTCTGTGTAATTTGGCTAAATAAAGGCTTAACTGCACATCCAGTAAACCTTGACTGAGTATTTTCTTTCTATTCTTCCTATATATTATGATCACACATTTAAAGGGTGAAATATGAGGTTTTATTGTATAGACCTGTGGCTTAATTTACTAAATGAATTTGCAAACTAGTTAATTTATTATTTGT
The DNA here is from genome assembly GCF_016077235.1 of Cyprinodon tularosa. Lineage (NCBI taxonomy): Eukaryota > Metazoa > Chordata > Actinopteri > Cyprinodontiformes > Cyprinodontidae > Cyprinodon > Cyprinodon tularosa. The sequence continues at coordinate 2,477,884 of NW_024039540.1, forward strand.
AAACTTAGTTCATTTTTTGAAAAAGTGAGCTATGAATGTGAGCTGGTACATTTTTATCTATGTGCACTGAACTTTGAGGTTTTCTTTTTATGAACTGGCCCAACATTGCACCTAGTTAGGTGTTTTGAAATCACAACGACACTCCATTTTTGTTAACATTAGTGTCTTAACTCTAATAAGACACTAAATCTCTCAACAGTCAGAGGCAGTGCCAAACAAATGGATCTTTAATTTAAAAAAAAAACTCAGGATTTCAGCACTTTTACAGTCTTCTAGAAGTGTGTTGAGATAAGTGGAGCATGGGAACTAAATGCTACTTCACCATGATTGGCAATTGTTCTGGATATACAAAGTAAGCTTGAACAACATTAATTTCTTTTTATTTTATTTTGTGTTTAAATAACTGCTATATCTGTTTATTTCTATATCTATTCAATTTCTGTAATTCAGCCAAATGGACATTCTTATGTTGACATATGATGACCAGAGACGGTCTAGCATCACCTTACAGCATATGGCAATACTGTAGGCTGTGTGAGAAGAGCCTAATGCTGACTGGATGCTTTGGAGGAAACACCTCCTGACTGACTGGGATAAAATTGAAAAGTATGCTCTTTGCCATTTTTGCTGGATCCTCAGCTAAATGGGGAAGATGTAAAGAGGACCTAAAATAGAAGGTGAGATCATCATCTTCAATTTGTGCTTATATCAATGATTTTAGAATAAATTCTGTTCATTCTTAAACATGTTTCCTTCTTTGTGTACACTACCTGAGAAACATACGTCCTCGGATTCAGACTGGGTAAACAAAATGTTGATCGAACAAAACTAAGGGGTACCGAACCCACTTAAAGCATTGTGTCTCTGCATCTGCAAAGAACCTGCTCCTCCATGTTGGGATCTGGAGAAGTACCACCTTTCTCCAGCAGAGTGCGCCGTGGGTCTCCTGGGCTGGAGCCCTCCTGCACACCTGGATCTCGTCAGCCCATCAAGGAGACCTGCTCTACTTAAGCAGCTGCCAGACCTTCCTTCAACGCCGCAGTGTTGACCAAGTTTGGTTAGCAAACCAGAGCCTCTGTGATTACTAGAATCTTTGTCTCCCAAGAGAAACCCAATTCTAACCTGCCTCTGTCTTCTCACTCACAGGAAACCTGTCTCTTGTCTGAAGCTCTGGATGAGCTTAGCCTGTTACCTGCCTGCCTGCCCTAGAGAGCCAAACCTGAAGATCTCACTCTGGAATCCATCTGCTGCTCTCAGGGAAAGAGCTAATCAGTTAAACCAAGGTCTGTCACTGAAAAGTCAGAAGCTAGACGCTGCTGCTGCTGAGCACTCTGCTGAACCAACAGTCAAAGGAGAAAGCCTGAACCTCTTCAAGGTATTTAACATCTGAAACTCAACAATTCACCTGTTTAACTGGCTAATCAAACTATCCGTCACTGCAGACGCCAGTGAATCCTGCCCGGACCAGTTTCCTGAATCCAGTCCATGTTATTATTGTAAAAACTTTCAATAAACTCTGTTGAACTTTTTATCAGTCTCCAGTGGTGTTCTGCATGTGGGTTTAATCCCTAAACCAACCATGACACTCCAACAAAACTTTTCAATGTTATAAGATCACAAACAAATAATATAAATGCTATAAAACATCTGGAAATTATGTTTGATTAAGGTCATTTTACATTTTATTTTCTTTAACATTATGTTTTGCAGGGGGCATTTCATTTCTTTTAAATGTGTTAACTAAAGATTGTAATGCATGCTATACAAATGTTTACCGTCAGGTTTAAGCGCCTAAAAATTATCGAAAAGGGAGGAAAGACAAGAGCATTAGATTCTTTTTACTTGTGAGGAAACAAACAGAGATGTGCTCAGTTACACTCTCCAACCCATTCTGAGGGGACTCTGAGGCCAAACCCCCTCTTTTTATTTCATTGAGGGGGTCCCTAGAAAGAAAAGCATTATCTTGTGACAGATTTACACAAGCATAAGCACTTTAAAGAGCACGTTATCTATATTTTAAACTTGTCTAAGGTGAGGAGAAACCTGCAATCTGTCATCCCCACTTCAAATTCCCTAAACAAAAACCCAGCATGAAGATGAGTATAGTACGAGGCCTCTCCATTTTTTAATGGAAACAAATAGATATTCAATATAGAAATATAAAAGGTATTAGAAAATGAGTAAATATGAGATAACACTGTGTAAAGTGCATGTAAAGTGACCTTGAGTGTCCAGAAAGGTGCTGTTAAATAAAATGTATTATTATTAATATTAATATTATATACATTTGTTCAAACATTTACATTCCATTAGCTTAACCCCATAAGCCATCTTAAAGGCTACAGTATCATGAACAGCTTTGGCAGATATCAGTCAATTGCTGTGGCTTTGTTGCATTGGATTTTGAAAGTCTTTTGGGTACAGACAATAACTTGTATGAGTTTCTTAATTCATGTCCCAAAAACAATCATGCTTTTTAATTCATGCAGTACTAAAAACATGAGAATTTGCGTTAGACATGTCTGACATTTAAAATCATACATTAGCAAAAACCAGAAAGGCTAAGATTTTTGCGCTGATGGCAAAAAGATGATGGGAAAAGCCAGGGTCTACCAGTAGAGAGGGGGCTACTGGGGGACCAGAAGATATCCTTCTCCTCACCTCGTCTACTCCTTCCCGCATCTCTATTGATAAATAAGAGATCCGTCTCTTTATTGGCTCTAATTGATTCTGGTTGTGAACAGAACCTTATTGACACTGCGTTTGCTCAACAGATGCGGATTGAACTTATCCCTCTACAGAACCCCCTTCGAGTTTTCGCCTTGGATGGCAGAGACCTGCCTCAGATAACCCACCAGACTATTCCTATTCAACCAACTGTTTCTGGGAATCACATTGAAAACTTTTCTTTCTACGTTTTTCTCATAGCCAGCTGTGCTTTAACTTTGGGTTTTGATTGGCTCCAGTCTCATAATCTCACCATTAATTGGACAAGCAGACATGTTAATTCTTGGTCTGTTTATTGTCACTCTCACTGTCTCAGCTCTGCTGTTCCCCCAGGTGTACAACCACCAGAGTTAAGTGAGGCAGATGCCATTAATCTCTCTTCCGTTCCTGCCGACTACCATGACCTCTCCCAGGTATTTAGCAGATCTAAAGCCTGTTCTCTTCCTCCCCACAGACCATACGACTGTTCCATTGACCTGCTTCCTGGAGCCCCCTTGCCCAGCAGTCGTCTTTTCAATATTTCTAAGCCAGAAAGGGAGGCTATGGAGAAATATAGTAAAGAGTCCCTGGCTACCGGCATCATGCGCCCCTCATCTTCACCTCTTGGAGAAGGATTCTTCTTCGTGGGGAAGAAGGATGGCTCACTTCGGCCCTGTATAGACTACAGAGGTTTGAATCTAATAACTGTTAAAAACAAATACCCATTGCCCCTGCTGTCATCTGCCTTTGAACCCATTCAAGGGGCCACTGTCTTCACAAAACTGGACCTCAGAAACGCATACCACCTGCTCCGAATAAGGGAGGGAGACAAGTGGAAAACCTTCAAAACTTCTATCGGTCACTTTGACTATTTGGTCATGCCTTTTGGTTTAACTAACGATCCTGCTTGCTTCCAAGCCCTGGTCAAAGACGTTCTGAGGGATTTTTGAACATCTTTGTTTTTGTATACATTGATGATATCCTCATTTTTTCCAAGAACCTTTCTGAGCACAGGATGTCCGCCAAGTTCTACAGCGTCTGCTTGAAAACAAGCTTTTTGTAAAGGCTGAGAAATGTGAGTTCCACAAACCTTCAGTCTTCTTTCCTTGGATTCATCCTTGAGGGTGGACAGGTAAGACCCACTGAGGAAAAAAATAAGGTTGTTCTGGACTGGCCCACACCTGAGACTCGGAAACATCTTCAACTTTTTCTGGGCTTTGCTAATTTTTACCGTAGTTTTATTCGCAATTACAGCCAAACTGCTCTTCCTGCTGAGGCAGTCTTTGTCCATTTAAAGAGACTCTTTGCTAATGCTCCTGTTCTCATCCAGCCAGACCTCTTCAGATAGTTTGTGGTGGAGGTTGATGCCTCAGATTCTGGAGTTCGAGCTGTTCTCTCACAAGTTTCCGGTACGGATGACAAATGACATACCTGTGCCTTTTTCTCTCGCAGACTCTCCCCTGCTGAAAGAAATTACGACGTCGGTGATCGTGAGCTTTTAGCCATAAAGTTGGCCCTGGAAGAATAGAGACACTGGCCAGAGGGAGCTACGCATCCGGTTCAGGTTTGGAAAGGTCACAAGAACCTTTCATATATCCAATCAGCCAAGAGACTCAACCCCCGCCAATCCTGTTGGTCATTATTTTTCTCTTGGTTTAACCGGATGCCCTTTCATGGCAGTTTGCCCCGGACGAATCTGAAGAGTCTGCTGCTCCCATCCTGCCTCCTAGCTTCTCAGTTACCGCAGTAACCTGGGAGATTGAGGATCTAGTTAAGCAGCCCCAACTGTCTGAACCCGACCCCGGTACCGGACCACCTAGGAGAGAGTTTATATTCATTCCTCCATTCGTGCTCATGTGATTAACTGGCTTCACGCCTCTAAGTTTTCTGCCCATCAAGGAATCAGCCGAACTGTGGCCCACATCAGTCGTTTTTGGTGGCCGTCCTTATTGAAGGACATTAAGGAGTTTGTCTTGGCCTGCCCCACCTGCGCTCGTAACAAGCCCTCTCATCAGCCCCCTACAGGACTGCTTCAACCTTTGCCCATTCGCAAGCGACCCTGGTCACACATTGCTATCTACTTCATCACAGGACTCCCCACTTCGAAAGGTATGACCACCATCTTAACCATCATAGACCGTTTCTCAAAGGCCTGCCATCTTGTTCCTATGGGAAAACTCACTAAAGCTATGCAAACAGCCCAGCTTCTGGACAAGCACATTTTTCGTCTCCACGGGATCCCTTAGGAAATACTATCTGACCGCGGCCCACAGTTCATCTCCCAGGTATGGAAGAGTTTTTTGTTCGGCTCTAGGGTTCAAGGTCTCTTTCACTTCCGGTTACCACCTCCAATCCAATTGCCAGGTGGAACGTATGAATCAAGAGTTGGAAGCCAGCCTCAGATGTCTCACCGCTTCTGATCCCTCTAAGTGGAGTCAATTCCTCCCATGGGTAGAATATGCCCACAACACTATTTTCCCTCTGAGCCTGAACTAACCGCAGGATCTTCCCCTTTACTTTTCAGTCCCGGTTCGCCAGTGTTCAGAGCAGCACTGGACCCTTCTCTACCTGTTCATACAGTGGGTACTGGTTGGAAATGGACGGTTTCTTGCGTGATTCCTGCGAATCACAATGTATTTCCTGAGGCCAGTTTTTTTTATTTCAAAAAGAATTGCAATGTACCCGGACAACCACCAGGTGGCGCTTGGGAGTTCTGCCGTGCTAAAGGTGATGTTTGTGGGCCTGCAGTCAACTGAAAAGCAGGTTTATTGGGGATCTTGGTATGATATTGGGCTGTTTTATGATGTTTTTGATTAAAGTAAAGTTAAAGAATTAATTTAACATAGTGACTGCATTATCTTATTTCATGAAAATGGTTCCGTAGTTATAGATACACCTCCGATCTTATCTGAGAACTGTTTATTTCTATTTATCTGCATCTCTATTATTTAATGAAAAATAAAATTAATTAAGTTGGAGCCGGGGATACGGACTGAGGCGCAACCAGAGAAAGGCGACAGAGACAGTACTGCGGCTGGTGATTTTGAAATAAAAATGATATCCAAAGTTGATTCCTCATTAAGAGAAGTCAAAGTTGTTCAAAAATGTATGTAAGAAAATCATGGGACGCCGAAATGGACTCAGACTGCCACCTAGTGGCTATAGTAGTCACATGTTTTTCACGCAATTCGTGAAACACGGGGAGCGTGAGTGAAGTGTCCATTTCCAACCAGCACCCACAGTAGATGCTGGAGATCGGCCTGTTTTTCAGTGTAGTCCTGTTTCTCTTACTGTGACTGGCTGGATGTGCTCTCTTCATCCTCTGACATGGGAGCTGGCTCGGAGCTCATCTGTCTGGCTGTGTGTTTCCTGGATGGGGAAACACACTATATAAAACTGTATCTGGAGCGTGTAACAAAAGTAATTTCCCTCTGGGATTATTAAAGTATTTCTGATTCTGATTTACAGATGCTTTTTGTATCTCTGCTTCTGTCTCCTTGAACCCCAGTCGGCCTCAGCAGATGGCCGCTCACACTGAGCCTGGCTCTGCTGGAGGTTTCTTCCTGTTTAAAGGGAGTTTTTCCTCTCCACTGTCGCTACAAGCATGCTTAGTGTGAGCGATTGCATTTAAGTCAATGAGTCGATGCAATCAACTGGTTTTCCTTAGAAAACTTTGAATCAATTTGACTGGATGATCTGGTGAACTGTAAAGTGCCTTGAGATGACTCGTGTTGTGAATTGGTGTTATAGAAATAAACTGAACTGAATTGCAATTGAATTGCAAAGTTCCTACTCTGGACTTTAGTAAGTATAAGAAATGCATTAATTATTTTAACCCATTTAAATCTTAATTCATTTATTATATTTTCTTTAAACTGAGGTGGACTGTATCTGTACATCCTGTCATGCAAAGGATTGTGGTGTTGGGACATAAACCATGATAATAATTTATGACAGTGAGAACCAATATCCATGTTTTCTCCTCTCAGCCAACTGGCTCCACAGGACCCCTCCCAATGGCTCGGTGCCTCGGTCCCCCACAGAGCTGAGAACAGTAAAAAAACCACAGCAGAGGGGATTTCTTTCTCTTTCCGTCAAGCTGCTGGGGGGTTCACATTGGAAAAGGACGTTACCGTAGGCCCAAAAGGCCCAGATCACCAGAATACCCTAGGATTAGTCATGGTGCTTGACATTTCAGAGCCGAACTGCTGCAAAACAGACCTTTTTGCAGCACATTTCACTGATTTTCAGAATTTAGCGCTCACGTTTTTTCTATATGCTCATTATATTTCAATAACCAAATAATGACCATAAGTTATTTAATGGAATCCTCATGTCGGTTCGCTGCTAGCTATTTCGAACAGAATAAAAACAATCATTTTACTAGAGGTTACTGTTTCCTGATTAAGCAAATCATTGAATAGAACATTATTTGGTCAAACAATGTTTTATTCACGTCATGGATTTGCAATTTGAATTGGTTTGAAAACATTGAAATCGCTCTAAATTAGTGGAAAGCTAATTCGATCACATCCCAAATTCTTCAAGACTTTAGTTCTCAAACACAAAATCCATCTTAAGCTGTAATATGGTTTTATACACACACACACACACACATACATATATATATATATATATATATATATGTATGTGTGTGTGTGTGTGTGTATAAGTGGGAGGGGTTTATGTGGGCATAATATGACTTCAACATTCTAAACATTCTAAAACACTCCCTGTGATGTCATCATTTTGAATCCTTTGCCAATTCTCATTGCTTGCTACACCTTTGACCAGTTCAGACGTATGCAAAGCGCTTTCCTGTTCGACATTAAAACCTTTCGAGATTAACCCAACCTTTAACAACCTTTTTTTGAGTAAAAATGCCGTATCAAAAGCAGCGTTACTCCAACGGCGGGAGGAGACATCTAAAATTTAAATTTTTAAAGATTTTATGGGCTGCAGTAGATCAGAGGTAAGTGAGATGAGCATGTCCCCTCGCACCTAAAGTACTTTTTCACTGAATGTAAAACAAATAAAATAGCTAGAATAATCTAATTTTTTTCTGCTAAAATTATTATTTGCATGTTTACTCAAAGCTGAATAAAAGAAATATGAGAAAAATAAACAAATTATTGACAAAATAGCACTATTTGATCATGTCCCTCAGTTTTTGTTCAACCCCGTAACGGCATACCAATGTTCCCTTTTTTAAAATATTGGTTCAGTCCAACTTCAACCACACACAGGAAGTGACATCCCTCAACTCTTTTCCCTCTCAAACTGTGAAGAGAGGTAAGTGTAAAGCTTACTTTCTCACCTAAATTTCATCGTTTTTATCAATAAATTTGCATCGTCAACCTCAACCTTTCAACACTGTTACATGTATAAATGATATTTAATATTGTTTGGGAAAAATAAAACAATTATCTTTGAAAAATACTTGAATTTCTTGTTTTCCACATGCCATAAGCTACACCATACTGCTAGCTAATGTGGACTTATAACTACTTTTGGCTTTAATCTTCAACCCTGTAACATTCAACCCCATAACAAAAAACACTGTTACGGGGTTGAATTATTGTTACGGGGTTGAAGCTTTTTCTGTTGTTAAGCAAGTTAGTCCCTTTTCTCTAAATGTTATTTCATACATTATTTTCAGATATCTGATGGCTAAATCAAATGCAGAGAGGCAAAGAGAATACAGGGTGAGAAGAAATGCAGATTCACAAAGAAGAGAAGAATACCTCAGGAAAGAGCGTGAGAGATGGAAAAAAGATAGAGAAGCAAAGAAATCAATCAGTGACCTGAGTAAGAGAGCTTGAAGACGTAAGCAGAGGGAGTGGTGGAAAGCTAAGGAGCGACAGAAATGGAAGGCTGAGATTGAAAATGTTGGGTCTGCCTTTCTAACCCCTCCACATACTCATGAATGTGATATTCAAGACAAAGTCCAAGCCAGACCAGGGTCCTCACGGTGAGGGAAATATAGTTTGAAGTATAGTTGACTTTAATGATGATAGTTTTAGAAACACTACCCACACACCCATATATATATATGTATATATACACACTCATCTGCCACTTTATTAGGTACACCTGTCCAACTGCTCGTTAACACTTAATTTCTAAGCAGCCAATCACATGGCGGCAACTCAGTGCATTTAGGCATGTAGACATGGTCAAGACAATCTCCTGCAGTTCAAAGCGAGCATCAGTATGGGGAAGAAAGGTGATTTGAGTAACTTTGAACGTGGCATGATTGTTGGTGCCAGAAGGGCTGGTCTGAGTATTTCAGAAACTGCTGATCTACTGGGATTTTCACGCACCACCATCTCTAGGGTTTACAGAGAATGGTCCGAAAAAGAAAAAACATCCAGTGAGCGGCAGTTCTGTGGGCGGAAATGCCTTGTTGATGCCAGAGGTCAGAGGAGAATGGCCTGACTGGTTCGAGCTGATAGAAGGGCAACAGTGACTCAAATAACCACCAGTTACAACCAAGGTGGGCAGAAGAGCATCTCTGAACGCACAGTACGTCGAACTTTGAGGCAGATGGGCTACAGCAGCAGAAGACCACACCGGGTGCCGCTCCTTTCAGCTAAGAACAGGAAACTGAAGCTACAATTTGCAGAAGCTCATCGAAATTGGACAATAGAAGATTGGAAAAATGTTGCCTGGTCTGATGAGTCTCGATTTCTGCTGCGACATTCGGATGGTAGGGTCAGAATTTGGCGTCTACAACATGAAAGCATGGATCCATCCTGCCTTGTATCAACGGTTCAGGCTGGTGGTGGTGGTGTCATGGTGTGGGGAATATTTTCTTGGCACTCTTTGGGCCCCTTGGTACCAATTGAGCATCGTTGCAACGCCACAGCCTACCTGAGTATTGTTGCTGACCATGTCTATCCCTTTATGACCACAATGTACCCAACTTCTGATGGCTACTTTCAGCAGGATAATGCGCCATGTCATAAAGCTGGAATTATCTCAGACTGGTTTCTTGAACATGACAATGAGTTCACTGTACTCAAATGGCCTCCACAGTCACCAGATCTCAATCCAATAGAGCATGTTTGGGATGTGGTGGAACGGAAGATTCGCATCATGAATGTGCAGCCGACAAATCTGCGGCAACTGTGTGATGCCATCATGTCAATATGGACCAAACTCCCTGAGGAATGCTTCCAGCACCTTGTTGAATCTATGCCACCAAGAATTGAGGCAGTTCTGAAGGCAAAAGGGGGTCCAACCCGTTACTAGCATGGGGTACCTAATAAAGTGGCCGGTGAGTGTATATAAACACACACATATATAGTAAGCCTTGTGGTCAGTCATTGCACCATAATTGCTATGTCTCTAGTCATGTAACTACTAATATGCAGAACTAATCATTTCTTTTCCATTTATTTTATGGTTTCATTTTAGTCATTCAGCAGGCAAGAAAGCATCCAGAAAAGCAAGAGATAAACTGTGCAAAGAAATAGAAGAACTAAAAAGGAAACTCAAACATCAGAAGAAGCTCAAAGAAAAATATAAAAAAAGACTCCAGCGAGCAACTAAGAATAAAGATTCTCCAAGATCCAAAGTTTGTCAGTTGCTGAAAAACTGTACTGTGAACAGCAAGGTGAGGAAAACTTTACTGCACCATGAAGCCATAATTTGTGACATCAGGAGGAAGTACAAGAATGCCAAATATGAAAAAGGAAAAAAAAAAAGTTGCAGAGGTGGTTGTTGGGAAGATAGTCAAGAAATACAGGCTGCAGAGTTGGTCTGAGAAAATACTGGGCTTTTCAAGGAAGCGTAGGACCTTGTGTGAAAATAAAGACCTGAGCATTGTTAAACGGATTTCAGAGAGAGATTTTGCTTACAGCATTCAGCCTATACTGTTCATCTAAATAATTTTTAGAGTATTCAATATTACATCCAAAATGTTTCTTTTCTTGTTTGTTTTAATGCATTAAATTAAATTTAAATTTGATTAAATGTTTTGTGATTCTTTCAACCCTGTTACAGTGTGAGCCACCCTGTTACAATGTGTTCAACCCTGTTACTTGATACATTTTCAGACTTTTTGTGATAATAATAAAAAATTTGAGATAAATGCTAGCTGAACTGTCTGTAAAGTTTAGAGGACAAAAGAGAAAATATATGAAAACTTAATGTGATGTTTACATTAAAGTATATTTTTGTGATTAATGAAGACTGTAGGTATATAAAGAGGCCATATCATACCTGACAGTCACAAATGATTATTTACAATGAAAAAAATCTACTTACAATTAGTTATTTTATATAAGGGACAAGTGATTACTAAGGCACTGGAAGAATTAGTTTGAATATGTTTTGGGATTGTACCCACACAGAAACTCAATTGTCCCGTTACAGGGTTGAATTTAAAACAACATATGTGACAAAAAAATTGAGAATAATCTTTGGGATTGCATGCCTAAGGTGGGAAAACATATTTTCTCAGAGGTTAAAATAGTCCTAAATCAGACACTATGATCAAAAGCAACATTTTTTGTGACATTTTTTTCAGTAATCACAAGATCAAAAGTGCACCGAATTCAGAGAATCACCCATTCATAAATTATCCTTAAAATAGTTTAACAATTGAAATGGTTAAAAACCAACTCTGCAGTCCAGTAGTTCCTACAGGTTCTCTTTGTTCTTCTGGCTACGTTCCTGATATAAATGATCATATAAAAGGAGAAAGATCAATAATTATAATGCAGTAGTTTATCTTTGGCCCTGGCTCTTCCTCCAGGTCGCTTCCTCACTTCACCCACTACGTCTGCTTCTCTAAGTGAAAGTCATACAGACCCCCTCAGGCCATGGCAGAGGTGTCATTCAGCTAGTTGTAAGTCAATGTATAATAACAAAAGTTGTGAAAATATTTTATGTTATAAGGCTAAATGTTGGTTTAAGTCAAAGTTAAAAACCCGTTTGTTTAGAACTACCTTTGACCGTTGACGTTAAACTGCTAACCGAGGTACTACTATTTTACGGTTGTGTTCAAACTGTTCAATTTCTTTCACTACCCTCTTTTATTCTGTTTTCATCTTTACATTTTTTTTATCTATTTGTTATTCATGTAAAGCACTTTGAATTATTTTTGTGTTGAATTGCGTTATAGAAATTAACCTTCCCTACTTTGCCTTGCCATACTTTTACTGTTCTTATGAGCTAAATATCATACAATTCTAGCTATACATCAGTAGTGGATCTTTTGAATAGAAATTTACAAACTATTGCAGTTACATTTGTTAATAAAGATATTTTTCAAACTTTTTTTTGTACCAGTCTGAGACACATTGCCTTCCAGATGTGCAGGTTGGAAAAGATTATGTGTGAGTAGCATGAAACAGATGCTACTTAAAAAGAAGACCTGCTTCTTTATAATTTAATGCTTTCAAGTGAGGTGATGTCAGACATGTTTCCCTGCAAAGCATCATTAAAAATGATAAAAACTAAAGAATAAAGTATTAAAATTTGAAGCCTTAAGTGACTGTCTGGAGCAAAACAGGAAGGGATGTGTCACCTCTGTAAAAGGGGAAAAAAGGGGAAGTGAATCTTTTTACGAAACAAGCAAAGAAATATACCGTGTGCCTGCAAGAGCTACTGTGATCATGAAGGAGAGAGAATACTTCCATCCCCAAAGCTGTAAAAAACAAACCAGAGCCACATATTATTTTCCTATTCATATGAAGTAGGCCAAGAACATTTATCAAAGGTACACCATTAGTTAACACCTGACCTGTGTTATATATAAAATTGTTATTTTCTGATAAAGTAAAAGGAGATAGAGTGATTTTATTTACTTATATTTATAAGTACTCAATCTACAATGATCAGTGAGACTTTTGTTACATAAATATGGATGTAATTATTGAGACTTTGAATTGTAAGTATTTTTCCAAAGCGTAGCCGGCAGTTAGGTAAGATTGGAACTTTGCATAAGATACTTATGCATATTTTTGTCAGTAAATCACTGTAATAACAGACATCTCAAGTCTCCCGGAAGTTCTGGGAGTCTCCCTGGTATAGATAGTTGTTCATGGATGCCCGTGAGTCGGATAAATTATCCCGGATTTTAGACTATGGGAGGTGATGTTTTTTTAATGCGAGTGAGAGCGTGCAAGCAATATAATAATTTGAGTGTGCGGATTAGAACTACTGCGATTGCACAAGCAACAAGAGAGTGCGGGGTGTGGATAGGAGGTTGCTTGTTAAACCTGTGCAGCGTATCTGTCCAAAGCGATGCTTCGTTCAACCAGCGTTCCAGGCGGCTGGTTGTCAGAGAGCTGATTGGATTAGTCAGAAAAGTTACTCTCTGGCAGTCAGCCAGTTACCACTCAAAGCTGTGCATCCTGGGAAACGTCAGAGGTTGAATCCTCGAGTAAAAAACTAAAATATAGGACTAATTTTACAGGAGAGTATACTAAAGTATATCCACGTCTAGTGAAGGTGAGGAACAGTGGCAGATCTAGACCAAATGTAGCAGGGGCCAGGAGGGGCCAGTGTGTTTTCATGGGGGCACAGAAAAGCATGAAATAAATAATCAGGGCAAGGGATTCAAATATATTAAGAGAGCTGCATGAAGTGAAATTTCTTTTCAATTATGTTCAATAAAAATTCTATTTCTTATGAGGTCACTATACAATTATAATTTAGGAATTTTACATATTGTTGACTTAATTTAAGTTAAAACTACCGTTTTCTATTAAATTTGAATTAGAACTCAAGAAAAACTGTTAAATTAATCTGTAAAAAGCCATTTTTTTCTTTGTTGAGAAAAAAACATTTAGCAAATAAAAACTGGGATCCTATATAAATGAAGCTGTCACCTTATTGTTTTTGAATAATTAGTAAAACAGAATTTTTAAAGAAAAAAATGAAATAGATCCAAAGGACCTATCAGTAACCATGTCTGTTCCAGCGCATGTCATTATTAGAATTTTGTTGGGATCCAGAGGCTTGCCCATCAGAGGGCGCCGAGGATCCCTTCCTGATGGTTTGTTCTTCTGTTGGGATCTGGGGTGCTGTCTACCTTCCTCCACCAGAGGGCGTACTGGATCTCCTAAAGCTGGAGCTGACTTCACCAGCTGCTTCTCATCTGCTCATCAGGGGACCAGTACTTAAGTGGGCTGTGGACAACACTCCGGTGCCAGAGTGTTTTGCCAGTTATGGTCAGCAAGTCTGAGCCAATCTGCCTGCCTGAATCTAGACTCCCTGATTACCTGAACCTAACCTGTTCTTGTCCTCTCTGCTTCTAGGAAGAACCTGTCTGAAATCAGAAACTCTGGAAGAGTTTCTCTGTCGGAAACCTGTCTGTCTGACTACTGAGGAGTCCTGGAGATCAGAAACCCAGGAAGGGTTACTCTGTCTGAAACCAGTCTGTCTTATCAAGGAAGAACCTTGGAGAATCAAACCTGTCAGCCCTCAGCCTGCCGCCAGCCTCTGGACCCTCCAGGTTTCCCCCTCAGTTGCTCCCCAGATAGCAGACGGATGTGGGCCACTTCAGGCAACAATCCGGCACTGTAGGCATTCTTCTGGCCCATACAAAACATATGTGAGCCTAAAGTGGCCCATATATGGAAAAACATGCATGGCCCACCTTGGCCAAACCACATTTGGGCCACATTTGGCCGGAAGTTTGGCAAGT